>NC_092638.1:67525759-67895956 GCF_039555335.1 Amphiura filiformis | reverse complement strand
CAAAAAGGCTCATAAATGGATTTTAAGGTTAATAGACATTGTTAATCTGCATGAAGCCGTTTTGCTGAATATTCAGTAGGCCTACGCTAAAAGATCGCAATTGTTACCACTGGAACGGGGGGTATTTATACTTGAGACTCAGTAATAAATGATTTCCAAAAGAAAATGGCAACACTGATAATCTAGAAAAGAAATTAATCTTGGTTCAAAGACGTGCTCAAATTGTCGTCTGTCACTAATTTTGTGAGTTTTGTATAAACTTTCGCATATTGGAGGAAAAGTCGAAATATTCGATTTTCGGCATTTCGGCACTGATTTTTAAAACATCATTTCTCTTGAACGGAATGTCGCGGAGACATGAAATCTTCGGTGTTGAGTTTCAAATTTTCTCTAGTTTACTTAATGAGTAATAAATGTGGATTTTGAAAACTTTTAAAAATCCTTATAAGGGGCGCAATACTAAATCACTACGCATTTTATGTAAGAACGAAATTCGGCTAATATAGTCCATAGTGAATATAAGATTGTAGCGACCATATCTACCGACATGTTCACTTTAAATCACTCAAAATCAGCTCATATAAATTCGACAAGTGTCTTCAATGATAAGATGCAGAAAAAACCGGACATTTAATCTCAAAAGCAATTCTCTGTGGCGGATGAAGACAACTTCCGATTTTGAAATGTGAGTGGTGAATTTAGTATATTTTTACGCCATATTTTTTGCACCGCGAAATAGCGAAAAAAGTCAACGGTCATCGATATATGCCGACAAAAGTTTTGGAATCTACAGAAACAGAGCTTTAATTTGATACCAAATTTATTTTTGCCAAGTATTGCAGGGACGCCAGGAATGGCGCTCGAAGTAGGCCGAAATCACACGTTATCCTATGGGACGCTTATTTAGTGTTGCGCCCCCTGTAACGGACGTCATTACGAACGCGTTCCTTTTACATTCTTCGCGCAAAATAAGAGACGCGCTTCACAAAAAGGTCAATTTCCATCATGATGATAAACAAAGATTACAAAAGTCATCCTCATCAAAATTATTGGAAAAAACACTTTATTGGCCGAGTAGGCGCCTTCAAAGTCTAGAATGTGTCCAAAAATCCTCAAAAGGCTCATAAATGGATTTTAAGGTTAATAGACATTGTTAATCTGCATGAAGCCGTTTTGCTGAATATTCAGTAGGCCTACGCTAAAAGATCGCAATTGTTACCACTGGAACGGGGGGGTATTTATACTTGAGACTCAGTAATAAATGATTTCCAAAAAGAAAATGGCAACACTGATAATCTAGAAAAGAAATTAATCTTGGTTCAAAGACGTGCTCAAATTGTCGTCTGTCACTAATTTTGTGAGTTTTGTATAAACTTTCGCATATTGGAGGAAAAGTCAAAATATTCGATTTTCGGCATTTCGGCACATATCTTTAAAACATCATTTCTCTTGAACGGAATGTCGCGGAGACATGAAATCTTCGGTGTTGAGTTTCAAATTTTCTCTAGTTTGCTTAATGAGTAATAAATGTGGATTTTGAAAACTTTTAAATCCTTATAAGGTGGCGCAATACTAAATCACTACGCATTTTATGTAAGAACGAATTCGGCTAATATAGTCCATAGTGAATATAAGATTGTAGCGACCATATCTACCGACATGTTCACTTTAAATCACTCAAAATCAGCTCATATAAATTCGACAAGTGTCTTCAATGATAAGATGCAGAAAAACCGGACATTTAATCTCAAAAGCAATTCTCTGTGGCGGATGAAGACAACTTCCGATTTTGAAATGTGAGTAGTGAATTTAGTATATTTTTACGCCATATTTTTTGCACCGCGAAATAGCGAAAAAAAGTCAACGGTCATCGATATATGCCGACAAAAGTTTTGGAATCTACAGAAACAGAGCTTTAATTTGATACCAAATTTATTTTGCCAAGTATTGCAGGGACGCCAGGAATGGCGCTCGAAGTAGGCCGAAATCACACGTTATCCTATGGGACGCTTATTTAGTGTTGCGCCCCTTGTAACGGACGTCATTACGAACGCGTTCCTTTTACATTCTTCGCGCAAAATAAGAGACGCGCTTCACAAAATGTGTTCAATTTCCATCATGATGATAAACAAAGATTACAAAAGTCATCCTCATCAAAAATTATTGGAAAAAACACTTTATTGGCCGAGTAGGCGCCTTCAAAGTCTAGAAATGTGTCCAAAAATCCTCAAAAGGCTCATAAATGGATTTTAAGGTTAATAGACATTGTTAATCTGCATGAAGCCGTTTTGCTGAATATTCAGTAGGCCTACGCTAAAAGATCGCAATTGTTACCACTGGAACGGGGGGGGTATTTATACTTGAGACTCAGTAATAAATGATTTCCAAAAGAAAATGGCAACACTGATAATCTAGAAAAGAAATTAATCTTGGTTCAAAGACGTGCTCAAATTGTCGTCTGTCACTAATTTTGTGAGTTTTGTATAAACTTTCGCATATTGGAGGAAAAGTCGAAATATTCGATTTTCGGCATTTCGGCACTGAAATTTAAAACATCATTTCTCTTGAACGGAATGTCGCGGAGACATGAAATCTTCGGTGTTGAGTTTCAAATTTTCTCTAGCTTACTTAATGAGTAATAAATGTGGATTTTGAAAACTTTTAAATCCTTATAAGGGGCGCAATACTAAATCACTACGCATTTTATGTAAGAACGAAATTCGGCTAATATAGTCCATAGTGAATATAAGATTGTAGCGACCATATCTACCGACATGTTCACTTTAAATCACTCAAAATCAGCTCATATAAATTCGACAAGTGTCTTCAATGATAAGATGCAGAAAAAACCGGACATTTAATCTCAAAAGCAATTCTCTGTGGCGGATGAAGACAACTTCCGATTTTGAAATGTGAGTGGTGAATTTAGTATATTTTTACGCCATATTTTTTGCACCGCGAAATAGCGAAAAAAGTCAACGGTCATCGATATATGCCGACAAAAGTTTTGGAATCTACAGAAACAGAGCTTTAATTTGATACCAAATTTATTTTGCCAAGTATTGCAGGGACGCCAGGAATGGCGCTCGAAGTAGGCCGAAATCACACGTTATCCTATGGGACGCTTATTTAGTGTTGCGCCCCATTGAAACGGACGTCATTACGAACGCGTTCCTTTTACATTCTTCGCGCAAAATAAGAGACGCGCTTCACAAAATGTGTTCAATTTCCATCATGATGATAAACAAAGATTACAGAAAGTCATCCTCATCAAAAATTATTGGAAAAAACACTTTATTGGCCGAGTAGGCGCCTTCAAAGTCTAGAAATGTGTCCAAAATCCTCAAAAAGGCTCATAAATGGATTTTAAGGTTAATAGACATTGTTAATCTGCATGAAGCCGTTTTGCTGAATATTCAGTAGGCCTACGCTAAAAGATCGCAATTGTTACCACTGGAACGGGGGGGGGGGTATTTATACTTGAGACTCAGTAATAAATGATTTCCAAAAGAAAATGGCAACACTGATAATCTAGAAAAGAAATTAATCTTGGTTCAAAGACGTGCTCAAATTGTCGTCTGTCACTAATTTTGTGAGTTTTGTATAAACTTTCGCATATTGGAGGAAAAGTCGAAATATTCGATTTTCGGCATTTCGGCACTGATTTTTAAAACATCATTTCTCTTGAACGGAATGTCGCGGAGACATGAAATCTTCGGTGTTGAGTTTCAAATTTTCTCTAGTTTACTTAATGAGTAATAAATGTGGATTTTGAAAACTTTTAAATCCTTATAAGGGGGCGCAATACTAAATCACTACGCATTTTATGTAAGAACGAAATTCGGCTAATATAGTCCATAGTGAATATAAGATTGTAGCGACCATATCTACCGACATGTTCACTTTAAATCACTCAAAATCAGCTCATATAAATTCGACAAGTGTCTTCAATGATAAGATGCAAAAAAACCGGACATTTAATCTCAAAAGCAATTCTCTGTGGCGGATGAAGACAACTTCCGATTTTGAAATGTGAGTGGTGAATTTAGTATATTTTTACGCCATATTTTTTGCACCGCGAAATAGCGAAAAAAGTCAACGGTCATCGATATATGCCGACAAAAGTTTTGGAATCTACAGAAACAGAGCTTTAATTTGATACCAAATTTATTTTGCCAAGTATTGCAGGGACGCCAGGAATGGCGCTCGAAGTAGGCCGAAATCACACGTTATCCTATGGGACGCTTATTTAGTGTTGCGCCCCTTGTAACGGACGTCATTACGAACGCGTTCCTTTTACATTCTTCGCGCAAAATAAGAGACGCGCTTCACAAAATGTGTTCAATTTCCATCATGATGATAAACAAAGATTACAAAAAGTCATCCTCATCAAAAATTATTGGAAAAAACACTTTATTGGCCGAGTAGGCGCCTTCAAAGTCTAGAAATGTGTCCAAAAATCCTCAAAAAGGCTCATAAATGGATTTTAAGGTTAATAGACATTGTTAATCTGCATGAAGCCGTTTTGCTGAATATTCAGTAGGCCTACGCTAAAAGATCGCAATTGTTACCACTGGAACGGGGGGGTATTTATACTTGAGACTCAGTAATAAATGATTTCCAAAAGAAAATGGCAACACTGATAATCTAGAAAAGAAATTAATCTTGGTTCAAAGACGTGCTCAAATTGTCGTCTGTCACTAATTTTGTGAGTTTTGTATAAACTTTCGCATATTGGAGGAAAAGTCGAAATATTCGATTTTCGGCATTTCGGCACTGAGCTTTAAAACATCATTTCTCTTGAACGGAATGTCGCGGAGACATGAAATCTTCGGTGTTGAGTTTCAAATTTTCTCTAGTTTACTTAATGAGTAATAAATGTGGATTTTGAAAACTTTTAAATCCTTATAAGGGGGCGCAATACTAAATCACTACGCATTTTATGTAAGAACGAAATTCGGCTAATATAGTCCATAGTGAATATAAGATTGTAGCGACCATATCTACCGACATGTTCACTTTAAATCACTCAAAATCAGCTCATATAAATTCGACAAGTGTCTTCAATGATAAGATGCAGAAAAAACCGGACATTTAATCTCAAAAGCAATTCTCTGTGGCGGATGAAGACAACTTCCGATTTTGAAATGTGAGTGGTGAATTTAGTATATTTTTACGCCATATTTTTGCACCGCGAAATAGCGAAAAAAGTCAACGGTCATCGATATATGCCGACAAAAGTTTTGGAATCTACAGAAACAGAGCTTTAATTTGATACCAAATTTATTTTGCCAAGTATTGCAGGGACGCCAGGAATGGCGCTCGAAGTAGGCCGAAATCACACGTTATCCTATGGGACGCTTATTTAGTGTTGCCCCCCCTTGTAACGGACGTCATTACGAACGCGTTCCTTTTACATTCTTCGCGCAAAATAAGAGACGCGCTTCACAAAATGTGTTCAATTTCCATCATGATGATAAACAAAGATTACAAAAAGTCATCCTCATCAAAAATTATTGGAAAAAACACTTTATTGGCCGAGTAGGCGCCTTCAAAGTCTAGAAATGTGTCCAAAAATCCTCAAAAAGGCTCATAAATGGATTTTAAGGTTAATAGACATTGTTAATCTGCATGAAGCCGTTTTGCTGAATATTCAGTAGGCCTACGCTAAAAGATCGCAATTGTTACCACTGGAACGGGGGGGTATTTATACTTGAGACTCAGTAATAAATGATTTCCAAAAGAAAATGGCAACACTGATAATCTAGAAAAGAAATTAATCTTGGTTCAAAGACGTGCTCAAATTGTCGTCTGTCACTAATTTTGTGAGTTTTGTATAAACTTTCGCATATTGGAGGAAAAGTCGAAATATTCGATTTTCGGCATTTCGGCACTGATTTTTAAAACATCATTTCTCTTGAACGGAATGTCGCGGAGACATGAAATCTTCGGTGTTGAGTTTCAAATTTTCTCTAGTTTACTTAATGAGTAATAAATGTGGATTTTGAAAACTTTTAAATCCTTATAAGGGGGCGCAATACTAAATCACTACGCATTTTATGTAAGAACGAAATTCGGCTAATATAGTCCATAGTGAATATAAGATTGTAGCGACCATATCTACCGACATGTTCACTTTAAATCACTCAAAATCAGCTCATATAAATTCGACAAGTGTCTTCAATGATAAGATGCAGAAAAAACCGGACATTTAATCTCAAAAGCAATTCTCTGTGGCGGATGAAGACAACTTCCGATTTTGAAATGTGAGTGGTGAATTTAGTATATTTTTACGCCATATTTTTTGCACCGCGAAATAGCGAAAAAAGTCAACGGTCATCGATATATGCCGACAAAAGTTTTGGAATCTACAGAAACAGAGCTTTAATTTGATACCAAATTTATTTTGCCAAGTATTGCAGGGACGCCAGGAATGGCGCTCGAAGTAGGCCGAAATCACACGTTATCCTATGGGACGCTTATTTAGTGTTGCGCCCCTTGTAACGGACGTCATTACGAACGCGTTCCTTTTACATTCTTCGCGCAAAATAAGAGACGCGCTTCACAAAATGTGTTCAATTTCCATCATGATGATAAACAAAGATTACAAAAAGTCATCCTCATCAAAAATTATTGGAAAAAACACTTTATTGGCCGAGTAGGCGCCTTCAAAGTCTAGAAATGTGTCCAAAAATCCTCAAAAAGGCTCATAAATGGATTTTAAGGTTAATAGACATTGTTAATCTGCATGAAGCCGTTTTGCTGAATATTCAGTAGGCCTACGCTAAAAGATCGCAATTGTTACCACTGGAACGGGGGGGGTATTTATACTTGAGACTCAGTAATAAATGATTTCCAAAAGAAAATGGCAACACTGATAATCTAGAAAAGAAATTAATCTTGGTTCAAAGACGTGCTCAAATTGTCGTCTGTCACTAATTTTGTGAGTTTTGTATAAACTTTCGCATATTGGAGGAAAAGTCGAAATATTCGATTTTCGGCATTTCGGCACTGATTTTTAAAACATCATTTCTCTTGAACGGAATGTCGCGGAGACATGAAATCTTCGGTGTTGAGTTTCAAATTTTCTCTAGTTTACTTAATGAGTAATAAATGTGGATTTTGAAAACTTTTAAATCCTTATAAGGGGCGCAATACTAAATCACTACGCATTTTATGTAAGAACGAAATTCGGCTAATATAGTCCATAGTGAATATAAGATTGTAGCGACCATATCTACCGACATGTTCACTTTAAATCACTCAAAATCAGCTCATATAAATTCGACAAGTGTCTTCAATGATAAGATGCAGAAAAAACCGGACATTTAATCTCAAAAGCAATTCTCTGTGGCGGATGAAGACAACTTCCGATTTTGAAATGTGAGTGGTGAATTTAGTATATTTTTACGCCATATTTTTGCACCGCGAAATAGCGAAAAAAGTCAACGGTCATCGATATATGCCGACAAAAGTTTTGGAATCTACAGAAACAGAGCTTTAATTTGATACCAAATTTATTTTGCCAAGTATTGCAGGGACGCCAGGAATGGCGCTCGAAGTAGGCCGAAATCACACGTTATCCTATGGGACGCTTATTTAGTGTTGCGCCCCTTGTAACGGACGTCATTACGAACGCGTTCCTTTTACATTCTTCGCGCAAAATAAGAGACGCGCTTCACAAAATGTGTTCAATTTCCATCATGATGATAAACAAAGATTACAAAAAGTCATCCTCATCAAAATTATTGGAAAAAACACTTTATTGGCCGAGTAGGCGCCTTCAAAGTCTAGAAATGTGTCCAAAAATCCTCAAAAAGGCTCATAAATGGATTTTAAGGTTAATAGACATTGTTAATCTGCATGAAGCCGTTTTGCTGAATATTCAGTAGGCCTACGCTAAAAGATCGCAATTGTTACCACTGGAACGGGGGGGTATTTATACTTGAGACTCAGTAATAAATGATTTCCAAAAGAAAATGGCAACACTGATAATCTAGAAAAGAAATTAATCTTGGTTCAAAGACGTGCTCAAATTGTCGTCTGTCACTAATTTTGTGAGTTTTGTATAAACTTTCGCATATTGGAGGAAAAGTCGAAATATTCGATTTTCGGCATTTCGGCACTGATTTTTAAAACATCATTTCTCTTGAACGGAATGTCGCGGAGACATGAAATCTTCGGTGTTGAGTTTCAAATTTTCTCTAGTTTACTTAATGAGTAATAAATGTGGATTTTGAAAACTTTTAAATCCTTATAAGGGGGCGCAATACTAAATCACTACGCATTTTATGTAAGAACGAAATTCGGCTAATATAGTCCATAGTGAATATAAGATTGTAGCGACCATATCTACCGACATGTTCACTTTAAATCACTCAAAATCAGCTCATATAAATTCGACAAGTGTCTTCAATGATAAGATGCAGAAAAAACCGGACATTTAATCTCAAAAGCAATTCTCTGTGGCGGATGAAGACAACTTCCGATTTTGAAATGTGAGTGGTGAATTTAGTATATTTTTACGCCATATTTTTTGCACCGCGAAATAGCGAAAAAAAGTCAACGGTCATCGATATATGCCGACAAAAGTTTTGGAATCTACAGAAACAGAGCTTTAATTTGATACCAAATTTATTTTGCCAAGTATTGCAGGGACGCCAGGAATGGCGCTCGAAGTAGGCCGAAATCACACGTTATCCTATGGGACGCTTATTTAGTGTTGCGCCCCTTGTAACGGACGTCATTACGAACGCGTTCCTTTTACATTCTTCGCGCAAAATAAGAGACGCGCTTCACAAAATGTGTTCAATTTCCATCATGATGATAAACAAAGATTACAAAAAGTCATCCTCATCAAAAATTATTGGAAAAAACACTTTATTGGCCGAGTAGGCGCCTTCAAAGTCTAGAAATGTGTCCAAAAATCCTCAAAAAGGCTCATAAATGGATTTTAAGGTTAATAGACATTGTTAATCTGCATGAAGCCGTTTTGCTGAATATTCAGTAGGCCTACGCTAAAAGATCGCAATTGTTACCACTGGAACGGGGGGTATTTATACTTGAGACTCAGTAATAAATGATTTCCAAAAGAAAATGGCAACACTGATAATCTAGAAAAGAAATTAATCTTGGTTCAAAGACGTGCTCAAATTGTCGTCTGTCACTAATTTTGTGAGTTTTGTATAAACTTTCGCATATTGGAGGAAAAGTCGAAATATTCGATTTTCGGCATTTCGGCACTGTTCTTTTAAAACATCATTTCTCTTGAACGGAATGTCGCGGAGACATGAAATCTTCGGTGTTGAGTTTCAAATTTTCTCTAGTTTACTTAATGAGTAATAAATGTGGATTTTGAAAACTTTTAAATCCTTATAAGGGGCGCAATACTAAATCACTACGCATTTTATGTAAGAACGAAATTCGGCTAATATAGTCCATAGTGAATATAAGATTGTAGCGACCATATCTACCGACATGTTCACTTTAAATCACTCAAAATCAGCTCATATAAATTCGACAAGTGTCTTCAATGATAAGATGCAGAAAAAACCGGACATTTAATCTCAAAAGCAATTCTCTGTGGCGGATGAAGACAACTTCCGATTTTGAAATGTGAGTGGTGAATTTAGTATATTTTTACGCCATATTTTTTGCACCGCGAAATAGCGAAAAAAGTCAACGGTCATCGATATATGCCGACAAAAGTTTTGGAATCTACAGAAACAGAGCTTTAATTTGATACCAAATTTATTTTGCCAAGTATTGCAGGGACGCCAGGAATGGCGCTCGAAGTAGGCCGAAATCACACGTTATCCTATGGGACGCTTATTTAGTGTTGCGCCCCTTGTAACGGACGTCATTACGAACGCGTTCCTTTTACATTCTTCGCGCAAAATAAGAGACGCGCTTCACAAAATGTGTTCAATTTCCATCATGATGATAAACAAAGATTACAAAAAGTCATCCTCATCAAAAATTATTGGAAAAAACACTTTATTGGCCGAGTAGGCGCCTTCAAAGTCTAGAAATGTGTCCAAAAATCCTCAAAAAGGCTCATAAATGGATTTTAAGGTTAATAGACATTGTTAATCTGCATGAAGCCGTTTTGCTGAATATTCAGTAGGCCTACGCTAAAAGATCGCAATTGTTACCACTGGAACGGGGGGGGTATTTATACTTGAGACTCAGTAATAAATGATTTCCAAAAGAAAATGGCAACACTGATAATCTAGAAAAGAAATTAATCTTGGTTCAAAGACGTGCTCAAATTGTCGTCTGTCACTAATTTTGTGAGTTTTGTATAAACTTTCGCATATTGGAGGAAAAGTCGAAATATTCGATTTTCGGCATTTCGGCACTGATTTTTAAAACATCATTTCTCTTGAACGGAATGTCGCGGAGACATGAAATCTTCGGTGTTGAGTTTCAAATTTTCTCTAGTTTACTTAATGAGTAATAAATGTGGATTTTGAAAACTTTTAAATCCTTATAAGGGGGCGCAATACTAAATCACTACGCATTTTATGTAAGAACGAAATTCGGCTAATATAGTCCATAGTGAATATAAGATTGTAGCGACCATATCTACCGACATGTTCACTTTAAATCACTCAAAATCAGCTCATATAAATTCGACAAGTGTCTTCAATGATAAGATGCAGAAAAAACCGGACATTTAATCTCAAAAGCAATTCTCTGTGGCGGATGAAGACAACTTCCGATTTTGAAATGTGAGTGGTGAATTTAGTATATTTTTACGCCATATTTTGTGCACCGCGAAATAGCGAAAAAAGTCAACGGTCATCGATATATGCCGACAAAAGTTTTGGAATCTACAGAAACAGAGCTTTAATTTGATACCAAATTTATTTTGCCAAGTATTGCAGGGACGCCAGGAATGGCGCTCGAAGTAGGCCGAAATCACACGTTATCCTATGGGACGCTTATTTAGTGTTGCGCCCCTTGTAACGGACGTCATTACGAACGCGTTCCTTTTACATTCTTCGCGCAAAATAAGAGACGCGCTTCACAAAATGTGTTCAATTTCCATCATGATGATAAACAAAGATTACAAAAGTCATCCTCATCAAAAATTATTGGAAAAAACACTTTATTGGCCGAGTAGGCGCCTTCAAAGTCTAGAAATGTGTCCAAAAATCCTCAAAAAGGCTCATAAATGGATTTTAAGGTTAATAGACATTGTTAATCTGCATGAAGCCGTTTTGCTGAATATTCAGTAGGCCTACGCTAAAAGATCGCAATTGTTACCACTGGAACGGGGGGGGTATTTATACTTGAGACTCAGTAATAAATGATTTCCAAAAGAAAATGGCAACACTGATAATCTAGAAAAGAAATTAATCTTGGTTCAAAGACGTGCTCAAATTGTCGTCTGTCACTAATTTTGTGAGTTTTGTATAAACTTTCGCATATTGGAGGAAAAGTCGAAATATTCGATTTTCGGCATTTCGGCACTGATTTTTAAAACATCATTTCTCTTGAACGGAATGTCGCGGAGACATGAAATCTTCGGTGTTGAGTTTCAAATTTTCTCTAGTTTACTTAATGAGTAATAAATGTGGATTTTGAAAACTTTAAATCCTTATAAGGGGGGCGCAATACTAAATCACTACGCATTTTATGTAAGAACGAAATTCGGCTAATATAGTCCATAGTGAATATAAGATTGTAGCGACCATATCTACCGACATGTTCACTTTAAATCACTCAAAATCAGCTCATATAAATTCGACAAGTGTCTTCAATGATAAGATGCAGAAAAAACCGGACATTTAATCTCAAAAGCAATTCTCTGTGGCGGATGAAGACAACTTCCGATTTTGAAATGTGAGTGGTGAATTTAGTATATTTTTACGCCATATTTTTTGCACCGCGAAATAGCGAAAAAAGTCAACGGTCATCGATATATGCCGACAAAAGTTTTGGAATCTACAGAAACAGAGCTTTAATTTGATACCAAATTTATTTTGCCAAGTATTGCAGGGACGCCAGGAATGGCGCTCGAAGTAGGCCGAAATCACACGTTATCCTATGGGACGCTTATTTAGTGTTGCGCCCCTTGTAACGGACGTCATTACGAACGCGTTCCTTTTACATTCTTCGCGCAAAATAAGAGACGCGCTTCACAAAATGTGTTCAATTTCCATCATGATGATAAACAAAGATTACAAAAAAGTCATCCTCATCAAAAATTATTGGAAAAAACACTTTATTGGCCGAGTAGGCGCCTTCAAAGTCTAGAAATGTGTCCAAAAATCCTCAAAAAGGCTCATAAATGGATTTTAAGGTTAATAGACATTGTTAATCTGCATGAAGCCGTTTTGCTGAATATTCAGTAGGCCTACGCTAAAAGATCGCAATTGTTACCACTGGAACGGGGGGGGTTTATACTTGAGACTCAGTAATAAATGATTTCCAAAAGAAAATGGCAACACTGATAATCTAGAAAAGAAATTAATCTTGGTTCAAAGACGTGCTCAAATTGTCGTCTGTCACTAATTTTGTGAGTTTTGTATAAACTTTCGCATATTGGAGGAAAAGTCGAAATATTCGATTTTCGGCATTTCGGCACTGATTCTTAAAACATCATTTCTCTTGAACGGAATGTCGCGGAGACATGAAATCTTCGGTGTTGAGTTTCAAATTTTCTCTAGTTTACTTAATGAGTAATAAATGTGGATTTTGACAACTTTTAAATCCTTATAAGGGGGCGCAATACTAAATCACTACGCATTTTATGTAAGAACGAAATTCGGCTAATATAGTCCATAGTGAATATAAGATTGTAGCGACCATATCTACCGACATGTTCACTTTAAATCACTCAAAATCAGCTCATATAAATTCGACAAGTGTCTTCAATGATAAGATGCAGAAAAAACCGGACATTTAATCTCAAAAGCAATTCTCTGTGGCGGATGAAGACAACTTCCGATTTTGAAATGTGAGTGGTGAATTTAGTATATTTTTACGCCATATTTTTTGCACCGCGAAATAGCGAAAAAAGTCAACGGTCATCGATATATGCCGACAAAAGTTTTGGAATCTACAGAAACAGAGCTTTAATTTGATACCAAATTTATTTTGCCAAGTATTGCAGGGACGCCAGGAATGGCGCTCGAAGTAGGCCGAAATCACACGTTATCCTATGGGACGCTTATTTAGTGTTGCGCCCGCTTGTAACGGACGTCATTACGAACGCGTTCCTTTTACATTCTTCGCGCAAAATAAGAGACGCGCTTCACAAAATGTGTTCAATTTCCATCATGATGATAAACAAAGATTACAAAAAGTCATCCTCATCAAAATTATTGGAAAAAACACTTTATTGGCCGAGTAGGCGCCTTCAAAGTCTAGAAATGTGTCCAAAAATCCTCAAAAAGGCTCATAAATGGATTTTAAGGTTAATAGACATTGTTAATCTGCATGAAGCCGTTTTGCTGAATATTCAGTAGGCCTACGCTAAAAGATCGCAATTGTTACCACTGGAACGGGGGGGTATTTATACTTGAGACTCAGTAATAAATGATTTCCAAAAGAAAATGGCAACACTGATAATCTAGAAAAGAAATTAATCTTGGTTCAAAGACGTGCTCAAATTGTCGTCTGTCACTAATTTTGTGAGTTTTGTATAAACTTTCGCATATTGGAGGAAAAGTCGAAATATTCGATTTTCGGCATTTCGGCACTGATTTTAAAACATCATTTCTCTTGAACGGAATGTCGCGGAGACATGAAATCTTCGGTGTTGAGTTTCAAATTTTCTCTAGTTTACTTAATGAGTAATAAATGTGGATTTTGAAAACTTTTAAATCCTTATAAGGGGGCGCAATACTAAATCACTACGCATTTTATGTAAGAACGAAATTCGGCTAATATAGTCCATAGTGAATATAAGATTGTAGCGACCATATCTACCGACATGTTCACTTTAAATCACTCAAAATCAGCTCATATAAATTCGACAAGTGTCTTCAATGATAAGATGCAGAAAAAAAACGGACATTTAATCTCAAAAGCAATTCTCTGTGGCGGATGAAGACAACTTCCGATTTTGAAATGTGAGTGGTGAATTTAGTATATTTTTACGCCATATTTTTGCACCGCGAAATAGCGAAAAAAGTCAACGGTCATCGATATATGCCGACAAAAGTTTTGGAATCTACAGAAACAGAGCTTTAATTTGATACCAAATTTATTTTGCCAAGTATTGCAGGGACGCCAGGAATGGCGCTCGAAGTAGGCCGAAATCACACGTTATCCTATGGGACGCTTATTTAGTGTTGCGCCCCTTGTAACGGACGTCATTACGAACGCGTTCCTTTTACATTCTTCGCGCAAAATAAGAGACGCGCTTCACAAAATGTGTTCAATTTCCATCATGATGATAAACAAAGATTACAAAAAGTCATCCTCATCAAAAATTATTGGAAAAAACACTTTATTGGCCGAGTAGGCGCCTTCAAAGTCTAGAAATGTGTCCAAAAATCCTCAAAAAGGCTCATAAATGGATTTTAAGGTTAATAGACATTGTTAATCTGCATGAAGCCGTTTTGCTGAATATTCAGTAGGCCTACGCTAAAAGATCGCAATTGTTACCACTGGAACGGGGGGGTATTTATACTTGAGACTCAGTAATAAATGATTTCCAAAAGAAAATGGCAACACTGATAATCTAGAAAAGAAATTAATCTTGGTTCAAAGACGTGCTCAAATTGTCGTCTGTCACTAATTTTGTGAGTTTTGTATAAACTTTCGCATATTGGAGGAAAAGTCGAAATATTCGATTTTCGGCATTTCGGCACTGATTTTTAAAACATCATTTCTCTTGAACGGAATGTCGCGGAGACATGAAATCTTCGGTGTTGAGTTTCAAATTTTCTCTAGTTTACTTAATGAGTAATAAATGTGGATTTTGAAAACTTTTAAATCCTTATAAGGGGCGCAATACTAAATCACTACGCATTTTATGTAAGAACGAAATTCGGCTAATATAGTCCATAGTGAATATAAGATTGTAGCGACCATATCTACCGACATGTTCACTTTAAATCACTCAAAATCAGCTCATATAAATTCGACAAGTGTCTTCAATGATAAGATGCAGAAAAAACCGGACATTTAATCTCAAAAGCAATTCTCTGTGGCGGATGAAGACAACTTCCGATTTTGAAATGTGAGTGGTGAATTTAGTATATTTTTAGGCCATATTTTTTGTACCGCGAAATAGCGAAAAAAGTCAACGGTCATCGATATATGCCGACAAAAGTTTTGGAATCTACAGAAACAGAGCTTTAATTTGATACCAAATTTATTTTGCCAAGTATTGCAGGGACGCCAGGAATGGCGCTCGAAGTAGGCCGAAATCACACGTTATCCTATGGGACGCTTATTTAGTGTTGCGCCCCTTGTAACGGACGTCATTACGAACGCGTTCCTTTTACATTCTTCGCGCAAAATAAGAGACGCGCTTCACAAAATGTGTTCAATTTCCATCATGATGATAAACAAAGATTACAAAAAGTCATCCTCATCAAAAATTATTGGAAAAAACACTTTATTGGCCGAGTAGGCGCCTTCAAAGTCTAGAAATGTGTCCAAAAATCCTCAAAAAGGCTCATAAATGGATTTTAAGGTTAATAGACATTGTTAATCTGCATGAAGCCGTTTTGCTGAATATTCAGTAGGCCTACGCTAAAAGATCGCAATTGTTACCACTGGAACGGGGGGGTATTTATACTTGAGACTCAGTAATAAATGATTTCCAAAAGAAAATGGCAACACTGATAATCTAGAAAAGAAATTAATCTTGGTTCAAAGACGTGCTCAAATTGTCGTCTGTCACTAATTTTGTGAGTTTTGTATAAACTTTCGCATATTGGAGGAAAAGTCGAAATATTCGATTTTCGGCATTTCGGCACTGATTTTTAAAACATCATTTCTCTTGAACGGAATGTCGCGGAGACATGAAATCTTCGGTGTTGAGTTTCAAATTTTCTCTAGTTTACTTAATGAGTAATAAATGTGGATTTTGAAAACTTTTAAATCCTTATAAGGGGGCGCAATACTAAATCACTACGCATTTTATGTAAGAACGAAATTCGGCTAATATAGTCCATAGTGAATATAAGATTGTAGCGACCATATCTACCGACATGTTCACTTTAAATCACTCAAAATCAGCTCATATAAATTCGACAAGTGTCTTCAATGATAAGATGCAGAAAAAACCGGACATTTAATCTCAAAAGCAATTCTCTGTGGCGGATGAAGACAACTTCCGATTTTGAAATGTGAGTGGTGAATTTAGTATATTTTACGCCATATTTTTTGCACCGCGAAATAGCGAAAAAAGTCAACGGTCATCGATATATGCCGACAAAAGTTTTGGAATCTACAGAAACAGAGCTTTAATTTGATACCAAATTTATTTTGCCAAGTATTGCAGGGACGCCAGGAATGGCGCTCGAAGTAGGCCGAAATCACACGTTATCCTATGGGACGCTTATTTAGTGTTGCGCCCACTTGTAACGGACGTCATTACGAACGCGTTCCTTTTACATTCTTCGCGCAAAATAAGAGACGCGCTTCACAAAATGTGTTCAATTTCCATCATGATGATAAACAAAGATTACAAAAAGTCATCCTCATCAAAAATTATTGGAAAAAACACTTTATTGGCCGAGTAGGCGCCTTCAAAGTCTAGAAATGTGTCCAAAAATCCTCAAAAAGGCTCATAAATGGATTTTAAGGTTAATAGACATTGTTAATCTGCATGAAGCCGTTTTGCTGAATATTCAGTAGGCCTACGCTAAAAGATCGCAATTGTTACCACTGGAACGGGGGGGTATTTATACTTGAGACTCAGTAATAAATGATTTCCAAAAGAAAATGGCAACACTGATAATCTAGAAAAGAAATTAATCTTGGTTCAAAGACGTGCTCAAATTGTCGTCTGTCACTAATTTTGTGAGTTTTGTATAAACTTTCGCATATTGGAGGAAAAGTCGAAATATTCGATTTTCGGCATTTCGGCACTGATTTTTAAAACATCATTTCTCTTGAACGGAATGTCGCGGAGACATGAAATCTTCGGTGTTGAGTTTCAAATTTTCTCTAGTTTACTTAATGAGTAATAAATGTGGATTTTGAAAACTTTTAAATCCTTATAAGGGGCGCAATACTAAATCACTACGCATTTTATGTAAGAACGAAATTCGGCTAATATAGTCCATAGTGAATATAAGATTGTAGCGACCATATCTACCGACATGTTCACTTTAAATCACTCAAAATCAGCTCATATAAATTCGACAAGTGTCTTCAATGATAAGATGCAGAAAAAACCGGACATTTAATCTCAAAAGCAATTCTCTGTGGCGGATGAAGACAACTTCCGATTTTGAAATGTGAGTGGTGAATTTAGTATATTTTTAGGCCATATTTTTTGCACCGCGAAATAGCGAAAAAAGTCAACGGTCATCGATATATGCCGACAAAAGTTTTGGAATCTACAGAAACAGAGCTTTAATTTGATACCAAATTTATTTTGCCAAGTATTGCAGGGACGCCAGGAATGGCGCTCGAAGTAGGCCGAAATCACACGTTATCCTATGGGACGCTTATTTAGTGTTGCGCCCCCTGTAACGGACGTCATTACGAACGCGTTCCTTTTACATTCTTCGCGCAAAATAAGAGACGCGCTTCACAAAATGTGTTCAATTTCCATCATGATGATAAACAAAGATTACAAAAAGTCATCCTCATCAAAAATTATTGGAAAAAACACTTTATTGGCCGAGTAGGCGCCTTCAAAGTCTAGAAATGTGTCCAAAAATCCTCAAAAAGGCTCATAAATGGATTTTAAGGTTAATAGACATTGTTAATCTGCATGAAGCCGTTTTGCTGAATATTCAGTAGGCCTACGCTAAAAGATCGCAATTGTTACCACTGGAACGGGGGGGGTATTTATACTTGAGACTCAGTAATAAATGATTTCCAAAAGAAAATGGCAACACTGATAATCTAGAAAAGAAATTAATCTTGGTTCAAAGACGTGCTCAAATTGTCGTCTGTCACTAATTTTGTGAGTTTTGTATAAACTTTCGCATATTGGAGGAAAAGTCGAAATATTCGATTTTCGGCATTTCGGCACTGATCTTAAAACATCATTTCTCTTGAACGGAATGTCGCGGAGACATGAAATCTTCGGTGTTGAGTTTCAAATTTTCTCTAGTTTACTTAATGAGTAATAAATGTGGATTTTGAAAACTTTTAAATCCTTATAAGGGGCGCAATACTAAATCACTACGCATTTTATGTAAGAACGAAATTCGGCTAATATAGTCCATAGTGAATATAAGATTGTAGCGACCATATCTACCGACATGTTCACTTTAAATCACTCAAAATCAGCTCATATAAATTCGACAAGTGTCTTCAATGATAAGATGCAGAAAAAACCGGACATTTAATCTCAAAAGCAATTCTCTGTGGCGGATGAAGACAACTTCCGATTTTGAAATGTGAGTGGTGAATTTAGTATATTTTTACGCCATATTTTTGCACCGCGAAATAGCGAAAAAGTCAACGGTCATCGATATATGCCGACAAAAGTTTTGGAATCTACAGAAACAGAGCTTTAATTTGATACCAAATTTATTTTGCCAAGTATTGCAGGGACGCCAGGAATGGCGCTCGAAGTAGGCCGAAATCACACGTTATCCTATGGGACGCTTATTTAGTGTTGCGCCCCCGGACGTCATTACGAACGCGTTCCTTTTACATTCTTCGCGCAAAATAAGAGACGCGCTTCACAAAATGTGTTCAATTTCCATCATGATGATAAACAAAGATTACAAAAAGTCATCCTCATCAAAAATTATTGGAAAAAACACTTTATTGGCCGAGTAGGCGCCTTCAAAGTCTAGAAATGTGTCCAAAAATCCTCAAAAAGGCTCATAAATGGATTTTAAGGTTAATAGACATTGTTAATCTGCATGAAGCCGTTTTGCTGAATATTCAGTAGGCCTACGCTAAAAGATCGCAATTGTTACCACTGGAACGGGGGGGGTATTTATACTTGAGACTCAGTAATAAATGATTTCCAAAAGAAAATGGCAACACTGATAATCTAGAAAAGAAATTAATCTTGGTTCAAAGACGTGCTCAAATTGTCGTCTGTCACTAATTTTGTGAGTTTTGTATAAACTTTCGCATATTGGAGGAAAAGTCGAAATATTCGATTTTCGGCATTTCGGCACTGATTTTAAAACATCATTTCTCTTGAACGGAATGTCGCGGAGACATGAAATCTTCGGTGTTGAGTTTCAAATTTTCTCTAGTTTACTTAATGAGTAATAAATGTGGATTTTGAAAACTTTTAAATCCTTATAAGGGGCGCAATACTAAATCACTACGCATTTTATGTAAGAACGAAATTCGGCTAATATAGTCCATAGTGAATATAAGATTGTAGCGACCATATCTACCGACATGTTCACTTTAAATCACTCAAAATCAGCTCATATAAATTCGACAAGTGTCTTCAATGATAAGATGCAGAAAAAACCGGACATTTAATCTCAAAAGCAATTCTCTGTGGCGGATGAAGACAACTTCCGATTTTGAAATGTGAGTGGTGAATTTAGTATATTTTTACGCCATATTTTTTGCACCGCGAAATAGCGAAAAAAGTCAACGGTCATCGATATATGCCGACAAAAGTTTTGGAATCTACAGAAACAGAGCTTTAATTTGATACCAAATTTATTTTGCCAAGTATTGCAGGGACGCCAGGAATGGCGCTCGAAGTAGGCCGAAATCACACGTTATCCTATGGGACGCTTATTTAGTGTTGCGCCCCTTGTAACGGACGTCATTACGAACGCGTTCCTTTTACATTCTTCGCGCAAAATAAGAGACGCGCTTCACAAAATGTGTTCAATTTCCATCATGATGATAAACAAAGATTACAAAAAGTCATCCTCATCAAAAATTATTGGAAAAAACACTTTATTGGCCGAGTAGGCGCCTTCAAAGTCTAGAAATGTGTCCAAAAATCCTCAAAAAGGCTCATAAATGGATTTTAAGGTTAATAGACATTGTTAATCTGCATGAAGCCGTTTTGCTGAATATTCAGTAGGCCTACGCTAAAAGATCGCAATTGTTACCACTGGAACGGGGGGGGTATTTATACTTGAGACTCAGTAATAAATGATTTCCAAAAGAAAATGGCAACACTGATAATCTAGAAAAGAAATTAATCTTGGTTCAAAGACGTGCTCAAATTGTCGTCTGTCACTAATTTTGTGAGTTTTGTATAAACTTTCGCATATTGGAGGAAAAGTCGAAATATTCGATTTTCGGCATTTCGGCACTGATATTTAAAACATCATTTCTCTTGAACGGAATGTCGCAGAGACATGAAATCTTCGGTGTTGCGTTTCAAATTTTCTCTAGTTTACTTAATGAGTAATAAATGTGGATTTTGAAAACTTTTAAATCCTTATAAGGGGCGCAATACTAAATCACTACGCATTTTATGTAAGAACGAAATTCGGCTAATATAGTCCATAGTGAATATAAGATTGTAGCGACCATATCTACCGACATGTTCACTTTAAATCACTCAAAATCAGCTCATATAAATTCGACAAGTGTCTTCAATGATAAGATGCAGAAAAAACCGGACATTTAATCTCAAAAGCAATTCTCTGTGGCGGATGAAGACAACTTCCGATTTTGAAATGTGAGTGGTGAATTTAGTATATTTTTACGCCATATTTTTTGCACCGCGAAATAGCGAAAAAAGTCAACGGTCATCGATATATGCCGACAAAAGTTTTGGAATCTACAGAAACAGAGCTTTAATTTGATACCAAATTTATTTTGCCAAGTATTGCAGGGACGCCAGGAATGGCGCTCGAAGTAGGCCGAAATCACACGTTATCCTATGGGACGCTTATTTAGTGTTGCGCCCCTTGTAACGGACGTCATTACGAACGCGTTCCTTTTACATTCTTCGCGCAAAATAAGAGACGCGCTTCACAAAATGTGTTCAATTTCCATCATGATGATAAACAAAGATTACAAAAAGTCATCCTCATCAAAAATTATTGGAAAAAACACTTTATTGGCCGAGTAGGCGCCTTCAAAGTCTAGAAATGTGTCCAAAAATCCTCAAAAGGCTCATAAATGGATTTTAAGGTTAATAGACATTGTTAATCTGCATGAAGCCGTTTTGCTGAATATTCAGTAGGCCTACGCTAAAAGATCGCAATTGTTACCACTGGAACGGGGGGGTATTTATACTTGAGACTCAGTAATAAATGATTTCCAAAAGAAAATGGCAACACTGATAATCTAGAAAAGAAATTAATCTTGGTTCAAAGACGTGCTCAAATTGTCGTCTGTCACTAATTTTGTGAGTTTTGTATAAACTTTCGCATATTGGAGGAAAAGTCGAAATATTCGATTTTCGGCATTTCGGCACTGATTTTTAAAACATCATTTCTCTTGAACGGAATGTCGCGGAGACATGAAATCTTCGGTGTTGAGTTTCAAATTTTCTCTAGTTTACTTAATGAGTAATAAATGTGGATTTTGAAAACTTTTAAATCCTTATAAGGGGCGCAATACTAAATCACTACGCATTTTATGTAAGAACGAAATTCGGCTAATATAGTCCATAGTGAATATAAGATTGTAGCGACCATATCTACCGACATGTTCACTTTAAATCACTCAAAATCAGCTCATATAAATTCGACAAGTGTCTTCAATGATAAGATGCAGAAAAAACCGGACATTTAATCTCAAAAGCAATTCTCTGTGGCGGATGAAGACAACTTCCGATTTTGAAATGTGAGTGGTGAATTTAGTATATTTTTACGCCATATTTTTTGCACCGCGAAATAGCGAAAAAAGTCAACGGTCATCGATATATGCCGACAAAAGTTTTGGAATCTACAGAAACAGAGCTTTAATTTGATACCAAATTTATTTTGCCAAGTATTGCAGGGACGCCAGGAATGGCGCTCGAAGTAGGCCGAAATCACACGTTATCCTATGGGACGCTTATTTAGTGTTGCGCCCCCTTGTAACGGACGTCATTACGAACGCGTTCCTTTTACATTCTTCGCGCAAAATAAGAGACGCGCTTCACAAAATGTGTTCAATTTCCATCATGATGATAAACAAAGATTACAAAAAGTCATCCTCATCAAAAATTATTGGAAAAAACACTTTATTGGCCGAGTAGGCGCCTTCAAAGTCTAGAAATGTGTCCAAAATCCTCAAAAGGCTCATAAATGGATTTTAAGGTTAATAGACATTGTTAATCTGCATGAAGCCGTTTTGCTGAATATTCAGTAGGCCTACGCTAAAAGATCGCAATTGTTACCACTGGAACGGGGGGGGTATTTATACTTGAGACTCAGTAATAAATGATTTCCAAAAGAAAATGGCAACACTGATAATCTAGAAAAGAAATTAATCTTGGTTCAAAGACGTGCTCAAATTGTCGTCTGTCACTAATTTTGTGAGTTTTGTATAAACTTTCGCATATTGGAGGAAAAGTCGAAATATTCGATTTTCGGCATTTCGGCACTGATTTTAAAACATCATTTCTCTTGAACGGAATGTCGCGGAGACATGAAATCTTCGGTGTTGAGTTTCAAATTTTCTCTAGTTTACTTAATGAGTAATAAATGTGGATTTTGAAAACTTTTAAATCCTTATAAGGGGGCGCAATACTAAATCACTACGCATTTTATGTAAGAACGAAATTCGGCTAATATAGTCCATAGTGAATATAAGATTGTAGCGACCATATCTACCGACATGTTCACTTTAAATCACTCAAAATCAGCTCATATAAATTCGACAAGTGTCTTCAATGATAAGATGCAGAAAAAACCGGACATTTAATCTCAAAAGCAATTCTCTGTGGCGGATGAAGACAACTTCCGATTTTGAAATGTGAGTGGTGAATTTAGTATATTTTACGCCATATTTTTTGCACCGCGAAATAGCGAAAAAAGTCAACGGTCATCGATATATGCCGACAAAAGTTTTGGAATCTACAGAAACAGAGCGTTAATTTGATACCAAATTTATTTTGCCAAGTATTGCAGGGACGCCAGGAATGGCGCTCGAAGTAGGCCGAAATCACACGTTATCCTATGGGACGCTTATTTAGTGTTGCGCCCCTTGTAACGGACGTCATTACGAACGCGTTCCTTTTACATTCTTCGCGCAAAATAAGAGACGCGCTTCACAAAATGTGTTCAATTTCAATCATGATGATAAACAAAGATTACAAAAAGTCATCCTCATCAAAATTATTGGAAAAAACACTTTATTGGCCGAGTAGGCGCCTTCAAAGTCTAGAAATGTGTCCAAAAATCCTCAAAAAGGCTCATAAATGGATTTTAAGGTTAATAGACATTGTTAATCTGCATGAAGCCGTTTTGCTGAATATTCAGTAGGCCTACGCTAAAAGATCGCAATTGTTACCACTGGAACGGGGGGGTATTTATACTTGAGACTCAGTAATAAATGATTTCCAAAAGAAAATGGCAACACTGATAATCTAGAAAAGAAATTAATCTTGGTTCAAAGACGTGCTCAAATTGTCGTCTGTCACTAATTTTGTGAGTTTTGTATAAACTTTCGCATATTGGAGGAAAAGTCGAAATATTCGATTTTCGGCATTTCGGCACTGATTTTTAAAACATCATTTCTCTTGAACGGAATGTCGCGGAGACATGAAATCTTCGGTGTTGAGTTTCAAATTTTCTCTAGTTTACTTAATGAGTAATAAATGTGGATTTTGAAAACTTTTAAATCCTTATAAGGGGCGCAATACTAAATCACTACGCATTTTATGTAAGAACGAAATTCGGCTAATATAGTCCATAGTGAATATAAGATTGTAGCGACCATATCTACCGACATGTTCACTTTAAATCACTCAAAATCAGCTCATATAAATTCGACAAGTGTCTTCAATGATAAGATGCAGAAAAAACCGGACATTTAATCTCAAAAGCAATTCTCTGTGGCGGATGAAGACAACTTCCGATTTTGAAATGTGAGTGGTGAATTTAGTATATTTTTACGCCATATTTTTTGCACCGCGAAATAGCGAAAAAAGTCAACGGTCATCGATATATGCCGACAAAAGTTTTGGAATCTACAGAAACAGAGCTTTAATTTGATACCAAATTTATTTTGCCAAGTATTGCAGGGACGCCAGGAATGGCGCTCGAAGTAGGCCGAAATCACACGTTATCCTATGGGACGCTTATTTAGTGTTGCGCCCCCTTGTAACGGACGTCATTACGAACGCGTTCCTTTTACATTCTTCGCGCAAAATAAGAGACGCGCTTCACAAAATGTGTTCAATTTCCATCATGATGATAAACAAAGATTACAAAAAGTCATCCTCATCAAAAATTATTGGAAAAAACACTTTATTGGCCGAGTAGGCGCCTTCAAAGTCTAGAAATGTGTCCAAAAATCCTCAAAAAGGCTCATAAATGGATTTTAAGGTTAATAGACATTGTTAATCTGCATGAAGCCGTTTTGCTGAATATTCAGTAGGCCTACGCTAAAAGATCGCAATTGTTACCACTGGAACGGGGGGGGTATTTATACTTGAGACTCAGTAATAAATGATTTCCAAAAGAAAATGGCAACACTGATAATCTAGAAAAGAAATTAATCTTGGTTCAAAGACGTGCTCAAATTGTCGTCTGTCACTAATTTTGTGAGTTTTGTATAAACTTTCGCATATTGGAGGAAAAGTCGAAATATTCGATTTTCGGCATTTCGGCACTGATTTTTAAAACATCATTTCTCTTGAACGGAATGTCGCGGAGACATGAAATCTTCGGTGTTGAGTTTCAAATTTTCTCTAGTTTACTTAATGAGTAATAAATGTGGATTTTGAAAACTTTTAAATCCTTATAAGGGGCGCAATACTAAATCACTACGCATTTTATGTAAGAACGAAATTCGGCTAATATAGTCCATAGTGAATATAAGATTGTAGCGACCATATCTACCGACATGTTCACTTTAAATCACTCAAAATCAGCTCATATAAATTCGACAAGTGTCTTCAATGATAAGATGCAGAAAAAACCGGACATTTAATCTCAAAAGCAATTCTCTGTGGCGGATGAAGACAACTTCCGATTTTGAAATGTGAGTGGTGAATTTAGTATATTTTTACGCCATATTTTTTGCACCGCGAAATAGCGAAAAAAGTCAACGGTCATCGATATATGCCGACAAAAGTTTTGGAATCTACAGAAACAGAGCTTTAATTTGATACCAAATTTATTTTGCCAAGTATTGCAGGGACGCCAGGAATGGCGCTCGAAGTAGGCCGAAATCACACGTTATCCTATGGGACGCTTATTTAGTGTTGCGCCCCCGGACGTTTACGAACGCGTTCCTTTTACATTCTTCGCGCAAAATAAGAGACGCGCTTCACAAAATGTGTTCAATTTCCATCATGATGATAAACAAAGATTACAAAAAGTCATCCTCATCAAAAAAAAAAAAAAAAAACACTTTATTGGCCGAGTAGGCGCCTTCAAAGTCTAGAAATGTGTCCAAAAATCCTCAAAAAGGCTCATAAATGGATTTTAAGGTTAATAGACATTGTTAATCTGCATGAAGCCGTTTTGCTGAATATTCAGTAGGCCTACGCTAAAAGATCGCAATTGTTACCACTGGAACGGGGGGGGTATTTATACTTGAGACTCAGTAATAAATGATTTCCAAAAGAAAATGGCAACACTGATAATCTAGAAAAGAAATTAATCTTGGTTCAAAGACGTGCTCAAATTGTCGTCTGTCACTAATTTTGTGAGTTTTGTATAAACTTTCGCATATTGGAGGAAAAGTCGAAATATTCGATTTTCGGCATTTCGGCACTGATTTTTAAAACATCATTTCTCTTGAACGGAATGTCGCGGAGACATGAAATCTTCGGTGTTGAGTTTCAAATTTTCTCTAGTTTACTTAATGAGTAATAAATGTGGATTTTGAAAACTTTTAAATCCTTATAACGGACGTCATTACGAACGCGTTCCTTTTACATTCTTCGCGCAAAATAAGAGACGCGCTTCACAAAATGTGTTCAATTTCCATCATGATGATAAACAAAGATTACAAAAAGTCATCCTCATCAAAAATTATTGGAAAAAACACTTTATTGGCCGAGTAGGCGCCTTCAAAGTCTAGAAATGTGTCCAAAAATCCTCAAAAAGGCTCATAAATGGATTTTAAGGTTAATAGACATTGTTAATCTGCATGAAGCCGTTTTGCTGAATATTAAGTAGGCCTACGCTAAAAGATCGCAATTGTTACCACTGGAACGGGGGGGTATTTATACTTGAGACTCAGTAATAAATGATTTCCAAAAGAAAATGGCAACACTGATAATCTAGAAAAGAAATTAATCTTGGTTCAAAGACGTGCTCAAATTGTCGTCTGTCACTAATTTTGTGAGTTTTGTATAAACTTTCGCATATTGGAGGAAAAGTCGAAATATTCGATTTTCGGCATTTCGGCACTGATTTTTAAAACATCATTTCTCTTGAACGGAATGTCGCGGAGACATGAAATCTTCGGTGTTGAGTTTCAAATTTTCTCTAGTTTACTTAATGAGTAATAAATGTGGATTTTGAAAACTTTTAAATCCTTATAAGGGGGCGCAATACTAAATCACTACGCATTTTATGTAAGAACGAAATTCGGCTAATATAGTCCATAGTGAATATAAGATTGTAGCGACCATATCTACCGACATGTTCACTTTAAATCACTCAAAATCAGCTCATATAAATTCGACAAGTGTCTTCAATGATAAGATGCAGAAAAAACCGGACATTTAATCTCAAAAGCAATTCTCTGTGGCGGATGAAGACAACTTCCGATTTTGAAATGTGAGTGGTGAATTTAGTATATTTTTACGCCATATTTTTTGCACCGCGAAATAGCGAAAAAAGTCAACGGTCATCGATATATGCCGACAAAAGTTTTGGAATCTACAGAAACAGAGCTTTAATTTGATACCAAATTTATTTTGCCAAGTATTGCAGGGACGCCAGGAATGGCGCTCGAAGTAGGCCGAAATCACACGTTATCCTATGGGACGCTTATTTAGTGTTGCGCCCCCTTGTAACGGACGTCATTACGAACGCGTTCCTTTTACATTCTTCGCGCAAAATAAGAGACGCGCTTCACAAAATGTGTTCAATTTCCATCATGATGATAAACAAAGATTACAAAAAGTCATCCTCATCAAAAATTATTGGAAAAAACACTTTATTGGCCGAGTAGGCGCCTTCAAAGTCTAGAAATGTGTCCAAAAATCCTCAAAAAGGCTCATAAATGGATTTTAAGGTTAATAGACATTGTTAATCTGCATGAAGCCGTTTTGCTGAATATTCAGTAGGCCTACGCTAAAAGATCGCAATTGTTACCACTGGAACGGGGGGGTATTTATACTTGAGACTCAGTAATAAATGATTTCCAAAAGAAAATGGCAACACTGATAATCTAGAAAAGAAATTAATCTTGGTTCAAAGACGTGCTCAAATTGTCGTCTGTCACTAATTTTGTGAGTTTTGTATAAACTTTCGCATATTGGAGGAAAAGTCGAAATATTCGATTTTCGGCATTTCGGCACTGATTTTTAAAACATCATTTCTCTTGAACGGAATGTCGCGGAGACATGAAATCTTCGGTGTTGAGTTTCAAATTTTCTCTAGTTTACTTAATGAGTAATAAATGTGGATTTTGAAAACTTTTAAATCCTTGTAACGGACGTCATTACGAACGCGTTCCTTTTACATTCTTCGCGCAAAATAAGAGACGCGCTTCACAAAATGTGTTCAATTTCCATCATGATGATAAACAAAGATTACAAAAAGTCATCCTCATCAAAAATTATTGGAAAAAAATTTGATACCAAATTTACTTTATTGGCCGAGTAGGCGCCTTCAAAGTCTAGAATGTGTCCAAAAATCCTCAAAAAGGCTCATAAATGGATTTTAAGGTTAATAGACATTGTTAATCTGCATGAAGCCGTTTTGCTGAATATTCAGTAGGCCTACGCTAAAAGATCGCAATTGTTACCACTGGAACGGGGGGGTATTTATACTTGAGACTCAGTAATAAATGATTTCCAAAAGAAAATGGCAACACTGATAATCTAGAAAAGAAATTAATCTTGGTTCAAAGACGTGCTCAAATTGTCGTCTGTCACTAATTTTGTGAGTTTTGTATAAACTTTCGCATATTGGAGGAAAAGTCGAAATATTCGATTTTCGGCATTTCGGCACTGATTTTTAAAACATCATTTCTCTTGAACGGAATGTCGCGGAGACATGAAATCTTCGGTGTTGAGTTTCAAATTTTCTCTAGTTTACTTAATGAGTAATAAATGTGGATTTTGAAAACTTTTAAATCCTTATAAGGGGCGCAATACTAAATCACTACGCATTTTATGTAAGAACGAAATTCGGCTAATATAGTCCATAGTGAATATAAGATTGTAGCGACCATATCTACCGACATGTTCACTTTAAATCACTCAAAATCAGCTCATATAAATTCGACAAGTGTCTTCAATGATAAGATGCAGAAAAAACCGGACATTTAATCTCAAAAGCAATTCTCTGTGGCGGATGAAGACAACTTCCGATTTTGAAATGTGAGTGGTGAATTTAGTATATTTTTACGCCATATTTTTTGCACCGCGAAATAGCGAAAAAAGTCAACGGTCATCGATATATGCCGACAAAAGTTTTGGAATCTACAGAAACAGAGCTTTAATTTGATACCAAATTTATTTTGCCAAGTATTGCAGGGACGCCAGGAATGGCGCTCGAAGTAGGCCGAAATCACACGTTATCCTATGGGACGCTTATTTAGTGTTGCGCTCCCTTGTAACGGACGTCATTACGAACGCGTTCCTTTTACATTCTTCGCGCAAAATAAGAGACGCGCTTCACAAAATGTGTTCAATTTCCATCATGATGATAAACAAAGATTACAAAAGTCATCCTCATCAAAATTATTGGAAAAAACACTTTATTGGCCGAGTAGGCGCCTTCAAAGTCTAGAAATGTGTCCAAAAATCCTCAAAAAGGCTCATAAATGGATTTTAAGGTTAATAGACATTGTTAATCTGCATGAAGCCGTTTTGCTGAATATTCAGTAGGCCTACGCTAAAAGATCGCAATTGTTACCACTGGAACGGGGGGGTATTTATACTTGAGACTCAGTAATAAATGATTTCCAAAAGAAAATGGCAACACTGATAATCTAGAAAAGAAATTAATCTTGGTTCAAAGACGTGCTCAAATTGTCGTCTGTCACTAATTTTGTGAGTTTTGTATAAACTTTCGCATATTGGAGGAAAAGTCGAAATATTCGATTTTCGGCATTTCGGCACTGATTTTTAAAACATCATTTCTCTTGAACGGAATGTCGCGGAGACATGAAATCTTCGGTGTTGAGTTTCAAATTTTCTCTAGTTTACTTAATGAGTAATAAATGTGGATTTTGAAAACTTTTAAATCCTTATAAGGGGCGCAATACTAAATCACTACGCATTTTATGTAAGAACGAAATTCGGCTAATATAGTCCATAGTGAATATAAGATTGTAGCGACCATATCTACCGACATGTTCACTTTAAATCACTCAAAATCAGCTCATATAAATTCGACAAGTGTCTTCAATGATAAGATGCAGAAAAAACCGGACATTTAATCTCAAAAGCAATTCTCTGTGGCGGATGAAGACAACTTCCGATTTTGAAATGTGAGTGGTGAATTTAGTATATTTTTACGCCATATTTTTTGCACCGCGAAATAGCGAAAAAAGTCAACGGTCATCGATATATGCCGACAAAAGTTTTGGAATCTACAGAAACAGAGCTTTAATTTGATACCAAATTTATTTTGCCAAGTATTGCAGGGACGCCAGGAATGGCGCTCGAAGTAGGCCGAAATCACACGTTATCCTATGGGACGCTTATTTAGTGTTGCGCCCCCTTGTAACGGACGTCATTACGAACGCGTTCCTTTTACATTCTTCGCGCAAAATAAGAGACGCGCTTCACAAAATGTGTTCAATTTCCATCATGATGATAAACAAAGATTACAAAAAGTCATCCTCATCAAAAATTATTGGAAAAAACACTTTATTGGCCGAGTAGGCGCCTTCAAAGTCTAGAAATGTGTCCAAAAATCCTCAAAAAGGCTCATAAATGGATTTTAAGGTTAATAGACATTGTTAATCTGCATGAAGCCGTTTTGCTGAATATTCAGTAGGCCTACGCTAAAAGATCGCAATTGTTACCACTGGAACGGGGGGGTATTTATACTTGAGACTCAGTAATAAATGATTTCCAAAAGAAAATGGCAACACTGATAATCTAGAAAAGAAATTAATCTTGGTTCAAAGACGTGCTCAAATTGTCGTCTGTCACTAATTTTGTGAGTTTTGTATAAACTTTCGCATATTGGAGGAAAAGTCGAAATATTCGATTTTCGGCATTTCGGCACTGATTTTTAAAACATCATTTCTCTTGAACGGAATGTCGCGGAGACATGAAATCTTCGGTGTTGAGTTTCAAATTTTCTAGTTTACTTAATGAGTAATAAATGTGGATTTTGAAAACTTTTAAATCCTTGTAACGGACGTCATTACGAACGCGTTCCTTTTACATTCTACGCGTTAAATAAGAGACGCGCTTCACAAAATGTGTTCAATTTCCATCATGATGATAAACAAAGATTACAAAAAGTCATCCTCATCAAAAATTATTGGAAAAAAACACTTTATTGGCCGAGTAGGCGCCTTCAAAGTCTAGAAATGTGTCCAAAAATCCTCAAAAAGGCTCATAAATGGATTTTAAGGTTAATAGACATTGTTAATCTGCATGAAGCCGTTTTGCTGAATATCAGTAGGCCTACGCTAAAAGATCGCAATTGTTACCACTGGAACGGGGGGGGTATTTATACTTGAGACTCAGTAATAAATGATTTCCAAAAGAAAATGGCAACACTGATAATCTAGAAAAGAAATTAATCTTGGTTCAAAGACGTGCTCAAATTGTCGTCTGTCACTAATTTTGTGAGTTTTGTATAAACTTTCGCATATTGGAGGAAAAGTCGAAATATTCGATTTTCGGCATTTCGGCACTGATTTTTAAAACATCATTTCTCTTGAACGGAATGTCGCGGAGACATGAAATCTTCGGTGTTGAGTTTCAAATTTTCTCTAGTTTACTTAATGAGTAATAAATGTGGATTTTGAAAACTTTTAAATCCTTATAAGGGGCGCAATACTAAATCACTACGCATTTTATGTAAGAACGAAATTCGGCTAATATAGTCCATAGTGAATATAAGATTGTAGCGACCATATCTACCGACATGTTCACTTTAAATCACTCAAAATCAGCTCATATAAATTCGACAAGTGTCTTCAATGATAAGATGCAGAAAAAACCGGACATTTAATCTCAAAAGCAATTCTCTGTGGCGGATGAAGACAACTTCCGATTTTGAAATGTGAGTGGTGAATTTAGTATATTTTTACGCCATATTTTTTGCACCGCGAAATAGCGAAAAAAGTCAACGGTCATCGATATATGCCGACAAAAGTTTTGGAATCTACAGAAACAGAGCTTTAATTTGATACCAAATTTATTTTGCCAAGTATTGCAGGGACGCCAGGAATGGCGCTCGAAGTAGGCCGAAATCACACGTTATCCTATGGGACGCTTATTTAGTGTTGCGCCCCCTTGATGATGACGCACGCAGTCAGGACTCGCTGAACGGACATGACGGAGGGATGGATCGATCGCACAGCCGCCCAAAATCCGCCCAACTAGTACTTCTAAAATCCCGTCTTTGAATAGGCGCACCCTTACATGTAGTGTTGAGGATCATTATTTTGTAGGCCGTGCTGCATGCCCGGGGGGGGTGCACTTCAATATGAAATGGATACTAGGTGTAGGGCTGGCACTTTCGCACTAAGGGGCATTCGGTGAGAGCAAAATGTAAAAAATATGGGGTCATTGGGTGAGAACATGATTTTTGGCATTCGGTGAGAGCAAAATGTAAAAAATATGGGGTCATTGGGTGCGAACATGCCGTTTTTTTTAAATGGAATCTTTGGGTGAGAGCCGAAAAAACGCCACAGAAACCTCGAAAATCAAATTTCTAGTTCTAAATGGCTTCAAATTTCTTTGGTTTTTCAAAATAAGTAACAAAATCAGTGATAAATGAAAGTTGCTGTTCAAATTGAACTTGTAGGCCTAAGGGTCTTTGGGTGACAGAACAAATGGAAAAATAAGGGGTCTTCGGGTGACAGAGCATGTGTTCCTAAAAAAATATGGGGTCTTTGGGTGACAGCGATGCTGAAAAAGGGGGTCTTAACAGCCCTACATACGCGTCACCTCCAAAGTTGAGTGCCCCCCCCGGGCTGCATGCTCCGGCGTCCGGGCGGCTGCTAAAAGCAGAAGTCTTGGAATTGTCGAAATTCTAGGTTTGAAACACAGCCTGTCAAAAACATTCAATTGTCAGAATTTCTGAATTATGACAATAGGAATGTTGCAATTCCAAAACTGGTCGTATAGGGGTACAAATTAATTTTCAACTTGCTCCAATTTTGCCAAAAAACGGTGGCAAATTGTCCGTTTAGGGAGTGTTCAGAAATACTTTGGTGGGGGGGCTCAATTTTTTTTTCGTGTGAAAATTGTTTTACCCCCCTCTTCGTGAAGCCAAAACTTTTTTATCCCCCCCCTAGTAACTGGAATATTTGAACCCCTTCTATGTGCCAAATAATTTTACCCCCCCCGTTCACACACCCAAAATTTTTGTATCCCCCCCCCCCTATTCAGAACTCCAAAAATTTATGACCCCCTACATATCCCCCCTCCACACACACACACACAAGGTATCATTCCCTTAGCTGACACGAATCATAAAAGAATAGTTTTGCATATTGTGTATAGCCTACTGAGATAGAGGTTAAACATGTAAAATGCCATTGGCTGGCCATGGCTCTGTTGACCATTGACTTCCATTGCAAATAAAAAGTAAAGGGTTATATTAGATGCTGAGTACTATACTGTTTCTTACTTTTCTTGATTCTTATGTCAAGACAAACAATTTGCCACCAATTTTGGCAAAATTGGAGCAAGTTAAAATTTGTACCCATGTATAACCAAACGGTGATGTTATTACCCAAAAATGAGGTTTTTTGAAAAATAACTCTGTACCGTACCGTAACGATTCTAGATCCCACTCAATCAAGTTAAAACCAACGTAACCAAACATCTGCAAGAAACCAAGAAAGTTAACTAATTTACATGTCCGCATGCGCGCATGCGCATTATTATAGGCCTATATATTAACCTATCCGAGTGGTTCCAGAATGTTGGGCAGTATCAACATCATAATTATCAAGATCGATAGGTCGTAGATAGTGCACTGTACATTTTTGGAATCCTTGTGATCAGTAGTTTGGTATCATGATCTGTTGATAAGATTGGATCGAGCATTTTCCAATTTTTATCCCTGTGTGACCTTTGGTGACCTCCAACAGTCACTAGGAGTCAAACCTAAAATGCCTCCACATCTTAAAATAAACTTTGGACCATGTACTTCATGCGTGGAAACTCCCATGCTTTTATCACAAAGTGCGCAATTGAACCAAATTTAGGAGCTTATCAGCTAAACTAGTATAGTGTGCTTAACTTGGACTAGTACAAGCTATAATGGTATTGCTATATCTACTGAAGATAGCAACATCCTTGTACAAAATACTAGCTTACTGCATACTGCTACTAGTATATAATTTGCTATCTATTGAAGATAGCAATGTCCTTGTACAAAATACTAGCTATCTGGTATTGCTATCTAGATAGCAACATCCTTGTACAGAAGTAGGTATATCACCTCGAAAATAAGCGCAGCAAAAACACGTTATTTAATGTTTCTACATGAAGGAGCTTTATTAAAGCATCACAAATCAAAAAACCGAATTGAAATCGGTCAATGCATTGTGATGTAGTGTCAATTTTAAGATGCTCATAAATGGAATGCATATCTGCCACAAATTGATGTAATGACAAAATTGGCACATTTCGAGATTTTGAAGGTTTATTTGGACGCTTGCTTGAAAAAGCAACGTTAATTTAAGTATCACAGGTTAATTGCCTATCTTTTCTAACTTCTAGTTACTAGTTATCTGGTAAACTTCTAGATACTAGCTATCTGGTATTTCTATCTACAGAAGTATCATCTTTGTATAGATAATACTAGCTAACTGTTATCTCTTTTGGGTGATCTTAGAGGATATCAGACAGTATCTGGTATTGCTATCTACTGAAGATAGCAACATCCTTGTACCTTCTATCTGGTATTGCTATCTACTGAAGATAGCAACATCGTTGTACCAAATACCTTCTATCTGGTATTGCTATCTACTGAAGATAGCAACATCCTTGTACCAAATACCTTCTATCTGGTATTGCTATCTACTGAAGATAGCAACATCGTTGTACCAAATACCTTTTATCTGGTATTGATATCTACTGAAGATAGCAACATATTTCTACAAAATACAAGCTATCTGGCATGGCTATCTACTGAAGATAGCAAAATTGTTGTACCAAATACCTTCTATCTGGTATTGATATCTACTGAAGATAGCAATATCTTTGTACCAAATACCTTCTATCTGGTATTGCTATCTACTGCAGATAGCAATATCTTTGTACCAATTACCTTCTATCTGGTATTGCTATCTACTGAAGATAGCAACATCCTTGTACCTTCTATCTGGTATTGCTATCTACTGAAGATAGCAACATCCTTGTACCAAATACCTTCTGTCTGGTATTGCTATCTACTGAAGATAGCAACATACTTGTACCAAATACCTTCTATCTGGTATTGCTATCTACTGAAGATAGCAATATCTTTGTACCAAATACCTTCTATCTGGTATTGATATCTACTGAAGATAGCAATATCTTTGTACCAAATACCTTCTATCTGGTATGGCTATCTACTGAAGATAGCAACATCGTTGTACCAAATACCTTTTATCTGGTATTGATATCTACTGAAGATAGCAACATCGTTGTACCAAATACCTTCTATCTGGTATTGCTATCTACTGAAGATAGCAACGTCCTTGTACCAAATACCTTCTATCTGGTATTGCTATCTACTGAAGATAGCAACATCGTTGTACCAAATACCTTTTATCTGGTATTGATATCTACTGAAGATAGCAACATCGTTGTACCAAATACCTTCTGGTATTGCTATCTACTGAAGATAGCAACGTTGTTGTACCAAATACCTTCTATCTGGTATTGCTATCTACTGAAGATAGCAACATCGTTGTACCAAATACCTTCTATCTGGTATTGCTATCTACTGAAGATAGCAACATCTTTGTACCAAATACCTTCTATCTGGTATTGCTATCTACTGGAGATAGCAACATCCTTGTACCAAATACCTTCTATCTGGTATTGCTATCTACTGAAGATAGCAATATCTTTGTACCAAATACCTTCTATCTGGTATTGCTATCTACTGAAGATAGCAACATCGTTGTACCAAATACCTTCTATCTGGTATTGCTATCTACTGAAGATAGCAACATCGTTGTACCAAATACCTTCTATCTGGTATTGCTATCTACTGAAGATAGCAACATCTTTGTACCAAATACCTTCTATCTGGTATTGCTATCTACTGGTGATAGCAACATCCTTGTACCAAATACCTTCTATCTGGTATTGCTATCTACTGAAGATAGCAATATCTTTGTACCAAATACCTTCTATCTGGTATTGCTATCTACTGAAGATAGCAACATCGTTGTACCAAATACCTTCTATCTGGTATTGCTATCTACTGAAGATAGCAACATCGTTGTACCAAATACCTTCTATCTGGTATTGCTATCTACTGAAGATAGCAACATCGTTGTACCAAATACCTTCTATCTGGTATTGCTATCTACTTTTGCTATCTACTGAAGATAGCAACATACCAAATACCTTCTATCTGGTATTGCTATCTACTGAAGATAGCAACATCCTTGTACCAAATACCTTCTATCTGGTATTGCTATCTACTGAAGATAGCAACATCCTTGTACCAAATACCTTCTATCTGGTATTGCTATCTACTGAAGATAGCAACATCCTTGTACCAAATACCTTCTATCTGGTATTGCTATCTACTGAAGATAGCAACGTTCTTGTACAAAATACAAGCTATCTGGTATTGCTATCTACTAAGGATAGCAACGTCCTTGTACAAAATACAAGCTATAATCTAGTATTGCTATCTACTGAAGACAGCAACGTCCTTGTACAAAATACAAGCTACCTGGTATTGCTATCTACTGAAGACAGCAACATCCCTGTACAAAATACTAGCTATCTGGTATTGCTATCTACTGAAGATAGCAACATCCTTGTATAAAATACAAGCTATCTGGTATTGCTATCTACTGAAGACAGCAACATCCCTGTACAAAATACAAGCTATCTGGTATTGCTATCTACTGAAGACAGCAACATCCCTGTACAAAATTGCTTGAAAAAGCAACGTTAATTTAAGTATCACAGGTTAATTGCCTATCTTTTCTAACTTCTAGTTACTAGTTATCTGGTAAACTTCTAGATACTAGCTATCTGGTATTTCTATCTACAGAAGTATCATCTTTGTATAGATAATACTAGCTAACTGTTATCTCTTTTGGGTGATCTTAGAGGATATCAGACAGTATCTGGTATTGCTATCTACTGAAGATAGCAACATCCTTGTACCTTCTATCTGGTATTGCTATCTACTGAAGATAGCAACATCGTTGTACCAAATACCTTCTATCTGGTATTGCTATCTACTGAAGATAGCAACATCCTTGTACCAAATACCTTCTATCTGGTATTGCTATCTACTGAAGATAGCAACATCGTTGTACCAAATACCTTTTATCTGGTATTGATATCTACTGAAGATAGCAACATATTTCTACAAAATACAAGCTATCTGGCATGGCTATCTACTGAAGATAGCAAAATTGTTGTACCAAATACCTTCTATCTGGTATTGATATCTACTGAAGATAGCAATATCTTTGTACCAAATACCTTCTATCTGGTATTGCTATCTACTGCAGATAGCAATATCTTTGTACCAATTACCTTCTATCTGGTATTGCTATCTACTGAAGATAGCAACATCCTTGTACCTTCTATCTGGTATTGCTATCTACTGAAGATAGCAACATCCTTGTACCAAATACCTTCTGTCTGGTATTGCTATCTACTGAAGATAGCAACATACTTGTACCAAATACCTTCTATCTGGTATTGCTATCTACTGAAGATAGCAATATCTTTGTACCAAATACCTTCTATCTGGTATTGATATCTACTGAAGATAGCAATATCTTTGTACCAAATACCTTCTATCTGGTATGGCTATCTACTGAAGATAGCAACATCGTTGTACCAAATACCTTTTATCTGGTATTGATATCTACTGAAGATAGCAACATCGTTGTACCAAATACCTTCTATCTGGTATTGCTATCTACTGAAGATAGCAACGTCCTTGTACCAAATACCTTCTATCTGGTATTGCTATCTACTGAAGATAGCAACATCGTTGTACCAAATACCTTTTATCTGGTATTGATATCTACTGAAGATAGCAACATCGTTGTACCAAATACCTTCTGGTATTGCTATCTACTGAAGATAGCAACGTTGTTGTACCAAATACCTTCTATCTGGTATTGCTATCTACTGAAGATAGCAACATCGTTGTACCAAATACCTTCTATCTGGTATTGCTATCTACTGAAGATAGCAACATCTTTGTACCAAATACCTTCTATCTGGTATTGCTATCTACTGGAGATAGCAACATCCTTGTACCAAATACCTTCTATCTGGTATTGCTATCTACTGAAGATAGCAATATCTTTGTACCAAATACCTTCTATCTGGTATTGCTATCTACTGAAGATAGCAACATCGTTGTACCAAATACCTTCTATCTGGTATTGCTATCTACTGAAGATAGCAACATCGTTGTACCAAATACCTTCTATCTGGTATTGCTATCTACTGAAGATAGCAACATCGTTGTACCAAATACCTTCTATCTGGTATTGCTATCTACTTTTGCTATCTACTGAAGATAGCAACATACCAAATACCTTCTATCTGGTATTGCTATCTACTGAAGATAGCAACATCCTTGTACCAAATACCTTCTATCTGGTATTGCTATCTACTGAAGATAGCAACATCCTTGTACCAAATACCTTCTATCTGGTATTGCTATCTACTGAAGATAGCAACATCCTTGTACCAAATACCTTCTATCTGGTATTGCTATCTACTGAAGATAGCAACGTTCTTGTACAAAATACAAGCTATCTGGTATTGCTATCTACTAAGGATAGCAACGTCCTTGTACAAAATACAAGCTATAATCTAGTATTGCTATCTACTGAAGACAGCAACGTCCTTGTACAAAATACAAGCTACCTGGTATTGCTATCTACTGAAGACAGCAACATCCCTGTACAAAATACTAGCTATCTGGTATTGCTATCTACTGAAGATAGCAACATCCTTGTATAAAATACAAGCTATCTGGTATTGCTATCTACTGAAGACAGCAACATCCCTGTACAAAATACAAGCTATCTGGTATTGCTATCTACTGAAGACAGCAACATCCCTGTACAAAATACAAGCTATCTGGTATTGCTATCTAGTGAAGACAGCAACATCCCCGTACAAAATACTAGCTATCTGGTATTGCTATCTACTGAAGACAGCAACATCCTTGTACAAAATACAAGCTATCTGGTATTGCTATCTACTGAAGACAGCAACATCCCTGTACAAAATACAAGCTATCTGGTATTGCTATCTACTGAAGACAGCAACATCCCTGTACAAAATACAAGCTATCTGGTATTGCTATCTAGTGAAGACAGCAACATCCCTGTACAAAATACTAGCTATCTGGTATTGCTATCTACTGAAGACAGCAACATCCTTGTACAAAATACAAGCTATCTGGTATTGCTATCTACTGAAGACAGCAACATCCCTGTACAAAATACAAGCTATCTGGTATTGCTATCTAGTGAAGACAGCAACATCCCTGTACAAAATACTAGCTATCTGGTATTGCTATCTACTGAAGACAGCAACATCCTTGTACAAAATACAAGCTATCTGGTATTGCTATCTACTGAAGACAGCAACATCCCTGTACAAAATACAAGCTATCTGGTATTGCTATCTACTGAAGACAGCAACATCCCTGTACAAAATACAAGCTATCTGGTATTGCTATCTAGTGAAGACAGCAACATCCTTGTACAAAATACAAGCTATCTGGTATTGCTATCTACTGAAGACAGCAACATCCCTGTACAAAATACAAGCTATCTGGTATTGCTATCTACTGAAGACAGCAACATCCCTGTACAAAATACAAGCTATCTGGTATTGCTATCTAGTGAAGACAGCAACATCCCTGTACAAAATACTAGCTATCTGGTATTGCTATCTACTGAAGACAGCAACATCCCTGTACAAAATACAAGCTATCTGGTATTGCTATCTACTGAAGACAGCAACATCCCTGTACAAAATACTAGCTATCTGGTATTGCTATCTACTGAAGACAGCAACATCCTTGTACAAAATACAAGCTATCTGGTATATCTACTGAACACAGCAACAGCTAGCAACAGGTCAGAAGCAAGATCAACCCATTTATAGTCTATGATCAAACCTACCAAATGTGTAACAACCAGAGGTAAATGGCAAAATTGTGATTGTGAGGAAAGAAACGTAGACAAAGGAGCAGAAAGAAGAGAAAGGAACAATTAACCGAAATCATTCTCAAAAATCAAAAGTGGAAGAGGACCTCATAAGCCCCCCCAATGTTGAACCTCATATCATATTTGCCCATTTTAGCCCCAAAAGTGCACATTTTCGCGTGCTTCGCGCGCATTTATTCCACTTTTGTTTAGCTTCATAGGCCTACTTTGCTTCAAAATAGCAAAATTTTTCGCGCGCTTCTCGCGCAATTGTACCATAAACTTATTCGGTCGTCAAAAGGTGCTGGATTCATTATACTTCAAAAAAAAATTCCACCCCCCCATGTCAAAAAGAAATCAACGCCATTGTAGGCCTATCTGATCATATATGACCCCCCGGCGAAAATTTTGACGCCCTTACTAATTCTATAACCCCTATTTTTGGTGAAAAATATTATGACCTCCCTATTTGGTATAAAATTCTATGACCCCAACCCCCCCCACATCCTCCCTCATGCTTGATATCCATGACGTCCCATGACCCCCACTTCCGAAGAAAATGACAGCCCCGTAATTGATTGGTCAGTGGTCGCGAGTTGAAAACGACTGGAAAACGTTTAACAAAGAGCACCCAAAATAACACCCACAACGCCCTACCCAAATCAGCCCAAAAACCGATAGATTGATTTTGATTGCAAAATTATTGTGCCATCGACCCCGGAATGTTGTGTACACATATATACACACACACAGCACACACAGGATGTACTACGTGCACAGGAATTCTATGTAAGCTTTCACTTATCCTGGCTCCTACATGATGTCTTAACATGGAATTCAACATCACTTTTATACGTGCTTTCTTCACGTTATCGATTTACATTGTCATGTGTGAATCAGAAGATAAGGTGGGTGGACGTGATATTATTTAATTAAAATTTAATAAATTAATAGGCCCTATCAATTAATTTCATGTCATGATGATCATCATCATTTAATATTATAAGCTTTAAGGGGGCACAGTGTCATCGCGCCGATATCTTCATGGCAGAAAATGCCATGGTAGGTTGAATCCACAGCCACGCATGGCCATTGTTTTCCCACCTGTTAATATAAATAGTTTTTAAATGCAGTGGGCTGACATGGCTGAAGGCAGCTAATTTGACAATAGCCTGTGACTGACCTCTGCTCTGTACGGTCAGCGAGCATACATTCGCCATTGTCATCTGCTTATACAGAATAGCTCACTTCTGGTAATTTTTACCGGCGTGACCTCTGCTGTTACGTAACGCAATGTTGAAAATCAGGTGGCAAATACGGTTTTTAGAAAACATCAAAAAATGGAATACACAAGTCGCTTTCTCCTTCATTTCCATATTGAGCCCATAGATAAGATATGAAACATGAGTATAACTATAAGGCAAAGAATAACGTGTAAAAGTTGAATTATGTGGAAAAAATTAATGCTTTTGGTGCGCGAAGTAGCCTAAAAAATGAGAGAAAATGCATGTCACGATCACTAAAATGGTTATCTGCAGCTTTGAGGAAACGCCGGTCTAATGCTTTTCTGTTGTGATAAACATTAATTAACCACAGCTTGTATTAAAATTTCAGCGAAAATGAGCGGTGGAACAACCCAGTCGTAGGTTGAAAAGTTGTGTTCTTTGAGTCCTCGTGCCGGAAGCGCACGTTGCAAGTGTCACGATGCTTCACGAAATGGAAGACAGCCGGCGCTGTCTATTATACATGGGTCAGTCCATCTCAAATCACCTACATGTAATGGGTTAGCTGGTCACCCTCTCAGATTTTGTTTAAAATCACCTATATCATAGCCCTATGTGCCAAATGAACACATTTCAAATGGTAGGTCTCTACTCCTTGTCGTTTCTGAGAACTGGCCTATTGAAAATTGGGTCAGACCCCCCCCTTTTTGGGCATGCATGTTGCAACATTAATTTTCTTCCGAGTTTAGACATCCATATCTTCCCCTAGGGGTAAGCTACAGGGCTACAAATTGGAATCTAGGGTGTCTTTGACCCAAATAACCAGATTCTGGACTCATAAACAATGTATCTCACCTCCATTTGCTGATATATACATATAAAAATGCATGTTCGTGTTGACACACATGACATATTCCTGTTTTTGACCCCCCCTCCTCTTCATCCTAGATGTCAGGCATCATCTATTTTGCCTTTAATAGGCAATATAGGTTCAGGTGTGACCCCCTATAGCAGGGTAGACCACTCATTGGCTTAATAAAAATTTCACAGGGGCTCAAAGATGACTCCTCAGCCAAAAGAACCCCCTGTTCAGGACCCCATTTGACCTTGTGGAAATAATTCACCATAATTAAAACTCACACAAATTCAAAATACTTGCATGATGTTCCTCTGTACCAAAAATCTTAGTGGTGTCAAGCCATCTTCATGGTTAAATTAGTGTTTGAATCTCTCATTGAAATATACAGTAAATTGATGAACTTTGCATTCTGGGAATTAGAACATTACTGTGTATTTCAATGCGATCTCCAAACAGTCATTTAACCATGAAGATGGCTTGACACCACTTTGATTTCTGGTACAGAGGAACATCATAGGTATTTTGAATATGTGTGAGTTTGATTATGGTGGCTCATTTCCCACATAATAAAATTTGGGTTGGTATTTAGGACAATTTTGTGTGTATTTCAATGGGAAGTTGACAAATTGCGTCAAAAAACATCAAATATTCAACGAGCCATAACTCGGAAACGACAAGGAGTTGAGACCTACCGTTTGAAATGTGTTCATTTGACCCATAGGTCTATGATATAAGTGATTTTAAAGAAAATCTGAGAGGGTGACCAGCCAACCTTTTCTGAAAATTAGGTGAGTTGATATGGAATGACTCACATGTTATATTGATTAATATAGCAATTAAAAACGTCTATTGTTATATATTTTATAAATGTAAAATACTCTATTGTGTAACAAAATATTGTAGTCGTCAAAGAAGGCAGTATCATCTCATTTAACTGAAGTACAAGCAGTTTTGAAAAGATTGTTGTTGAGTGAGACCTTGAACACGTTGAACGAGAAATAAGATAGCAAAAGAATACGCTTTGCCCGAACAAGTTGCGATGGCTTAGTGGACAGAGCGAAGGTGTACAGTGCCGAAGGTTGAGAGTTCGATTCCCATGTTATCTTAGGCCAAGTAAAAAAAATAACATGTATATCGTCCGGACTTTTTCAAAAATTGGTGAGGGAGGTCCTTATTATTTATTATTATGTTATTTTTTACCATTCATTTCTGTGTAAAATTGCAATTGTAAAGTGTTTCTCAACACATCATAAAATCGGGGAGGCCCCCTAATATTTTTGTTATTTCCCCAAAGTCCTACCCCTAACTTGAAGAAAGTGTTTACTGTTTACAATGTGTTTATAAATGATAACCAAGAACTTCTAAACATGTCTTTTCATTACAACAATTTTAGAAAGAAAATAAGGAAGCAAATAGGAAAAATAACAAAAATATTTGAAAATCTCCAAAAATCGGTGAGGGAGGGGACGATATACATGTTTTTTATTTTACTTTAAAGTTCGTTTTTCTTTTCTTTTTTCCTCTCCCTTTTGTCTTTAATAATATAGGCCTAATGAATGTCGGCTTGAAGGCCCACTTTTTTCATGATTTATTTCTTGTTCATGTTTAAGCCTAATCCTACATTCGAGTTCATATCTTTAAAAAAAATGCATTTAAGTGCAGTGGCTTTCAATATGATATAATCAAATAAAGCATGTCAAACTTAAGTAATTTTTAAAAGTTCAAGAATATATATAGGCCTAGGCCTATCAAATAGAGGAACGTCAACACAGATTTTTACGATTTTTTAATTGGACTAGACCCCTCCCATATCGGCAACATATTTTATGAGCTTTTATGCATACATATCAAATCATGAGATGCACAAATTTCAAACCTAATATTTTGGCATATTTGTAATTTTTACACAATGTTCAACTTACACCTCGGATTACACCTAATATAATTGGAATCCGCCGAGTTCGTCGTCTAGACAAATACCCCATAGAACACCACAGTTAAGCGGTCAAGATATTAAGTGTTTTCTTTCATTTTATCTCGCTACTTCTGCTTCAAATGTAACGTGAAAACCTTCCTGACAGTTATTTACTAATATGTGACTCCATGCCACAACTGAGCCCGGATGTCGCCCCTAGACCATTTTGAGGTTTTGGCATACTTACGAAGGCCATACCATAAGCTTTACAAAAACACTTCAACCAGCTTCATAGCATATCTAGAAGTAAAGTTATGGTCGTTCAAAGGTGTCACGGTTTCAAAACGCGAAACCGAGAAAACACAGTTTAAAGTCAGGGGTTTCAAAATTTGCCCATTTTAAATGATTTACAACTTTTGACCATAGCAACCATTACCTTCCATACATGCTATTACCACCAAACTTTGCACAGACACTTATTATATCCTATCCTAATTATTAAAAGAGAAAGAAACCACACTTCATCTTATTTTTGCATATTTAATGAGTTATTAATTAGATACTCATTAATCAGTATCGGATATCGTAAAAATAAACGGATGAAAATTAACACACATAACCATGTCCAATAATGTTGAGATCAGCTGTGTTAAGGGGGTACTACACCCCTGCCCAATTTTGTGCCTAGTTTTGCATTTTTCTCAAAATGTATAGCGCATTGGTGACAAGTAAGATATGTATATTATAGGGGCAAGGACTACAACTACTGCACTGGAAATTTTATTTCAGCACAGACAACAATTGTGGAGTTTCAGTCAAAAATGAGGGAAAACCAATATTTGATCAATAAATCAATAACTACTTGCTTTGAGTTGCTGAATTTTCAGTACAATAGTTGTAGTCCTTGCCCCTATAATATATAAACTCAACCAATAAAGTATCGAAGCGATTATAGATGGTCAGATATATCGGAAATGAAATATATAGCAAAAACGTATTTAATGTATATAAAGCGCAGCTTTCTCCTGCGCATTTTGATACCTCTTTTGTTGCTCTACGATATCATTTGGTCGAGTTATGGGCGCTAGAGTGGCTTCAAGTCGGATTTTGAAAGTTGCACTTAGCTCCTATTCACGCCAAATGCGTTCGTCGTGTACACATACCACCACACACACAAAATCAAGACAAAGATGTGCTCTGTTTACTTAACCATGAACTTTACTTTATTTTACTCCTTCTACTTCCAACTTCAATACTTGCTACCCTTTACTTATCTCTGACTTATCTCATGAACTCTTTCTGCTGACATCTCAATACTTGGTGTGCCCACTATAACACACACTCATTTGAATTTAGCGGACACAAGCAATTATTGGTTACAGTACAACGCATTTGGCTTGAATAGGAGCTAAGTGCAACTTTTAAAATCTGACTTGAAGCCACTCAGGCGCCCATAACTCGACTAAATGATATCGGAGAGCAACAAAAGAGGTCTCAAAATGCGCAGGAGAAAGTCCCGCTTTATATACATTAAATACGTTTTTGCTATATATTTCAGTTCCCGATATATCTGACCATCTATAAACGTTTCGATACTTTATTGGTTGAGTTTATATCATACTTTTCACCAATGTGCTATAATTTTTGAGAAAAATGCAAAAATAGGCACAAAATTGGCCAGGGGTGTAGTACCCCCTTAACGAAAGCTTTTAGACAATTTATACAATAAAAGCAAATAAGAAAATATAAAGATAAACACTAATTAATACTAATTAACATCTTACACCATCACGATAGCAACAGAACAAATAACTAAACTTATGAATTTAGATGCCATTTCGAGTTTGTACCATTTTTGCATTGCGATTTTTAAGTGTTTTATTTTTTCTGTGAATTCTACAATCATCAAATACATGAAAGACAGGATTATAGTATCAATTGGAACACATAATTATCACCACAAATAACTGTGTCATTAGCATGATGACCCTCGACAGCACTTATTGAACTGCCCGCTCTGAAAAGAGCGCTAGGCTGGGTATAATGCTTTTTGTAATGTTAACAGCAAGTTACCATAATTTAAACATTTTTAGTATGTAACTTCTTGCTAAAATATAAAGATAAACACTAATTAATACTAATTAACATCCATACTGCGCAGAATCATCGGGTCAGCTGACGTAATTCGACCAATCAAACAGTCCATTCGCACGATCTTGGCAACAGATGAACCAGATGTGTATACTAAAATAGGGTCATGTAAAACGGCCTCTCATTGGCTAATAACAATGTTTACATGAATATATTCGGTAGAAAATGAATTTGGAAATCCCCAGCTTTCCGGCAATACCAAACATGGCGGCACTCGAACGAGAGAATTTTTCGTAGCAGTGGACAAATTTCACGATTATTTCGACGCTCTAAAACACTATTTACTCAATTTTAGGAATATTTTTAGAACGACAAGCTTCAGAAAATGAGGTTGTTTACTTGTTTCTACTCTATATTTTGCAATGAAACTTGGACTAGTGTAAGAAAACATATTAATCATTTCAAATCTTTTAAAATCTCATTTTTCATCGGAATGACCTTTCAAGCCAATTTTCACTGTAGCGCAAAATCAAGTTTAGCGACATCCGGGCTCAGTTGTGGCGAAGGGTCACATATTATAAATATTTGTTATAATTTTTGGAATAACAAAACTTCAAATTTGCCCGAAATCGAATAGGCCTATGGCTTTAATAAAAATATGAAAACTAGGATTTAAAAATATGAGTTAAAATCAAATCAAAAATCAAAGAGAGGTGCTTGCGGGGTTCGAACCAAGATCGAACTTCCAAATGCATGTATTTACCACTAAGACATACCAGAGATATGATTAATTCGGTGACAATAATAGCAATGTTATTCCCACTCAGTGCCTCACTTTCAGTACATTCTATTTCTGGAATGAATTAACACCGTCCAAATAATGTAACACAAACCTTTATGCTGACTTTTAAAATTGTTTGAACGTTGGGAGTATTATTTTCAAGTTAAATAACCAACAATGGACAATTGACAATGAAAGTTTGACAAAGAAGGAAAAACATCGGCCGTACAATATATGGCGTGACAATAGTCACGCACAAAGATAAACATTCCAACATGTTCAATATACGACTACGAATATACCCCAACCAAAATTCACGAAATTTTCAGGCAAGCTAACTTAAGTTATTCTATAACATGACACCCATTTTTGATTCCGGCGCTTTTCTTGCTTGATGATATGAACATTTTTGTGTTACGTGACATGCAATTTTTCTCATTTTCCGAGCTACTTTGGACATGTTCAAGCTTCTTTTTTTTCCATTTAATTCAACTTTTACACGTTATTTGTTGCTTTACACAAATGTTTGATGTCTTATCTGTGGTCAGGGTACATGAATGATGCAATATACGACCCGTGTCTTCCATTTCTGGAGCTATTTTGATAAAAAGCGTTTGCGGCTAAAATTTCAACATTGTGTTACGTAACCCGTGTTCACCAACCCGTATAAATTTTCTGTCGAACAAAAGAGGTCACGAAGTTGCTGTCGTACTGTATAGACTGCCTACACAGCCAGTTTGTGTCAGTCGGTCTGACACTCGTCGATCCTGTATGTTTGTGATAGCCACATACAGTCTGGCCCGAGACTACCTCCATGAGGGTCTATGATGCTGCGCTATTTTAAAATCTTGAATTTTGGTCACTTTTTCAGCTCAAGACGCAAGCTACTCTCTCAAGACGCAAACTAACGACTATCATATCTTTTAAAAATATATATTCAAGTGCAAGGAATTTGAACCACATTTGAACCACATATAATACGAAATCATTTACGGGAGATATTCATCATTTTCCACCCCGGTATCCAATGATTTATCGTCTGAATCAGAATATCAATATCACATAATTTCACATAAATGAAAATTGCCCCGCTGCATACACATGTATGTATATATGTTGGTGAATCTGAAGGCACGCTAAGCACCAGGCTGACGGAACATAAACGCAAGAGCAATGCCTCCACGCCAGTCGCTCAATACGCTCAAGCCGCGTAACACACCATCGCCTGGAAGGATGTTAAAGTGCTTGATCAGGACTCCAACTGGTTTAACCGCATGGTGTAAGGGAAGCCATTAACATCAGACGCCACCCCAGTTTACGATAACCTTTAAAATTAGCAGATAGGCGAGATCTGCTTGTTCTCTGTTGACAAGGGGCAGTCTTGAGGGAACAGCTCTTTTCAGAGCTATCAGTAGGCAAGGGGTGGCCTACATGCATGTCTCATTCTTAGGTACTGTACTTTGTCCTGAAGAAGTCAGAGCTACTCCTGACGAAAGCTTGACAGTAGGCCTACATGGATCGAATCCATGGGTTCCTACAGTCGGAGGGCCGATGACACACATTCGATGGGTGTAGCTTGACAGTTCTAAACTTGTCCGACGGCGAACCCGCTAAAAACCCACTAATTGTGTACATGTGTCTTTATAACTGCCCTCCGGCTTCCGAGAGTAGCTTCTATACAAAATAAGCTTTAAAAGATACTTATACTCTGCGCTCAGTGAGCAATTGGTTAAAAATCAATCATTGGCTAAAAACCAGTCGCTATTAGCTCAGTGATGTAATTAATTCACCTATATGAGTTTTATGAGTATCCTAAACTAAAATAAATCAATTAGTCGTCTACAAGTGCTGAAGTGACGACTGAAAATCATAGCGCTCGGACTCATGAAAATTTTCTCCAACGACTTTGGTTGTGTTGTGCGACATAGCGCAGCTAACAATCAGCACCTGTGTACTACTGTATGTCCAGCGCCAAAAATCACACTCTTAGGTTCTACAAATATGGGTTCAAACAGTTCAAGTCAATAACAAACACAGCCAAAAGATCAGTTTGAATACGCCTGCACTGTGCCCCGCACTGTGCTGTCTCAGATCACCAGAATCTGTGGGAAAAGTCCCACACTTTCAGTTTCTCAGTCATCAACCTAGAAACAAATGAGGGCAGCAGTCTATGTAGTCACTTGGGTATGACGTAACATCAGTCTACATGTAACTTTATTAAAATACAGTATTGTGTTTTTTTTGTTTTTTTACATAGGGACATCATAAGAATTTAGCATCAGCATCCGTAGTTGCACTTGTTGAAGATGAAGCACACATTTTTCCTGACATTGTTATAGCAACATCAGACTTGTCAACCAATGAGAGAACTGAATACATTAATTCACCAGCAGATGATGGAAGTGATTTTAGAACTAACAAAATTTTGTCAAATTATGTTGCCAAAGCTGTATTGAGGACACCCATACATTCTGCAAGAACTCAAGGTGGAGAGAAAATATTTGTAAATAATGTACCAGGAGGAGGAAGTCTAGACGACAGTATCACAATTACTCAACAGGATAAACTGTATCTTCAAATAGACTCTCGTGAGTCAACTACCAATGAGAGGACTGCTTACATTGACTCTCCTGAGTTGTCAACCAATGAGAGAACTTCTTACATTGATACTCTTTCCAATTCTGAGAAATTGGATGAAACAAATAATGTATTATTATTACTAATATCAGCAAAAACAAAAATTCCTTCCCATTTTGAGCAAAACAATGCAGTTATTAATCCACTTTTTTCACATTTTCGTAAGCACCAAACATTTTCAGGGATGGTTGATTTATCAGAAAAAAGTACTTTGAGTCTTTCAAATAATTTTCTCCAGGATGATACAAGTAATAATTTTGTTAAATTTGAAGAAATTTTTAGTCAAAATCCCAAGACTGATATCAGTATGCTGCCGTCCTCCAAATTATCCGAGCCGAAAGAACCAATATTAGTCAAATCAAGCGGAACAAGAGAGATTATGCCAAAACTTGATGCTAAAATTAGCACAAAGGTTGATTACAAAGATGATAGAAACAAGTGGTTGAGAAAACGACGGCTGGCAGGGCCCCCTCCAGTGCAGAAACCTAAGAAACCGGTAGTACATGTATCTACAAAAGTGCCACCAACGTCGATATCTGCAAAAATCAATATTAATAGTATTTTGAATAAACATAAGGGTGCTCATAAAGATGTGTCTACTACAAGAGCAAGCAGTACTGCGGACATAGAAACGACCTCTATAACAGGATCAGAGGTAGAAATAGTTGAGGACAGAGAAGCGGACAGAAAGTGCACCCTGGCAAATGGTTGCTTAGCAACAAGGACACGACCGTTATCCTCTGATGCGTACTGGGCAGCAGGGAGTTTGCTATCAGTATTATTGATACTCACTATAGCAGTGTTGTACACAGGTCTGTTAAGGAGACGTAATGATTTTGATACATTTTCTGATGATAACCAAGATGACGGAGTGGAGATGGAGACTATGAATTCATCACTGAATATTCAAAGTAAGTTGCCATGGATACTGTTTTAGATGCAAATATTTGTGAGGTGTTTTATAATGCTTTTCACTTCTAATTTCTTTAAAATTAAAAAACCTGCAAAGTAATTTTTGACACTAGGCTTTAAATTAAACTGCAAATAAAAAACACTGCAAACTTTTTCAAAACATCAATAACATTGCTATACATGACAGGAGAAAAATGGGCTATTTTAGTTGAAATCCATACAATCTCTAATACATTACCATAATCGGAGCTATTGCCGAATAGGGTGCAACTCTACTAATCTTATTACAAGACTGCCCTACCTAAACCCTAACCCTAAACTCCGTAAACGAGGACTGGACTCAAGTCTAGCAAGTTGCACCCTATTCGGTAATTGTACCCCATAATCTTCTACACAGGAAGTTCAATTGGGATTTGAAATCTAAATGTCCCATGTGAGAGCAGGGTCTTAGGCAGGACTCAAAGGTTTGGGTGTGTAAATTTAAAAAAATGGGTGTGTAAATTAAAGATTTGTGTATAAAGTATAGGCCATGTGGGCAAAAACTGGGTGTGTATTTACAAATTTGGGTGTGTAAAACACTCCCTACACAGCTGGATGCCTAAGCCCTTGTGTGAGAGATTTAAAGGTCATATATTTTATAGGGGTGTAGGGATTTCAAGTGGAATAGCCCAATTAGGGGTGGCAACCCTTATGGAGCAGATTGCCAGGCTTAAGTACCTGTTGTGTCAAGTACTTGCTCAAAGAAATTAATTGCACTTGCTGAGGCAAAATCACACTCATACAGCTCACCCCACCTTCATCTCCACACACATTTACATACACCCCCACCCAAACTATCAGCCCGCCACAAACACCCCCCACACATACCACAGAGGCACTTTAAATGAATAGGCACTAATAACATTTTAAAACAAAATAGTACACATAAATTGGACCAGCCAGGATATATCTTGTTTACTGGGGGAGGGGGGATAACCTTTTAGAAAAGTCGCCTGTTGAAGCCATTTTCAAATTATTTTCAAGTCTGATATTTTGTAAGACATTTACACAAATCCCAAATGGTAACAGACAATTTGTCATGTTTGTAGGTCAACAGAGTAAATTCTCATAACCCCCCCCCCCCACCCAGATTAATATAAACAGCCAAAATAGCAAACTTGCGGGGGTTCTTTCAATGTATTTAAATTTCAGCATTTTGGGTATAGAATAACAAAATTAAAATTTGAAGGAAATCATATGGCTTTTTAATGCATACACAACCAAGATGGGCTATTCCGGTTGAAATCCATACACACGCTATGTATGACCTCAATTAATCTTCCACACAGGAGAAGCCCATTTGTGCTTTATATTCAATTACATGTAATTCAAACGATTTCTTGTATTCTCATTCTTATCACAGATATATTGAAGAAGATCCCGCCCCACCTGTCTCATATGAGTCGTAGTATCAAGCACCCAAGACGTCACTTCCAAGGAAACAAGTATAGAAGGCTTCCTGATTTAACAGAGCATGATAGCGATAGCTTTATGGAAGATGAAGAAGAAAACCAGAGATATGTGTAATCAGTAAGCAATAAGTAAAGTAAATTTATGAAGACATTTCTAGAGATTTAATTTAATAGTAATTAGGCCAAATAAATAGTCTGTCTCAAAGCTTGCTTTCTTACAGTGTCCCTGATTGGTTATTACATGATATAACTATCTGAGTAAAAACCAATCAAAATAGAGCTTTTAGACATGTTAAAAATTAAATTGGCCAATTTTGTTCAAGGCAAATGCACACTGTGAAACAAGCAGTTTTGAGACATGCTATTTTTTTGCTTCATGTACAAGACGATCTATAAACTTAACCATAGACAATCTAATGTAAATTTTTTAATTCTTCAGAGTTTCTTTGTTGATTTTTATACGAGCATGAATGCATAAACAATCACGCTAATTAGCTGATCAACAAAACCAGGCTTGCAGTGCTCTTAACTTTTTTGTCATAGCTTGACCAATAAATATGGACTCAATCAATCCAATTTTATATTGGACTTGATCCTTCAAGCAGACTATATTGGCTGACTTTCTGAGGCAAGGATGTTGCCATGGTGGCTTTGCAGCTCTCTGAGGCAAGGATGTTGGCCTTGTGGCTTTGTAGCTCTACATGTACTTCCACCAGCTGCGGAGGTACTTCTGGAAGGACTAGTCGGACTCTTTCTCTCCCTGCTTACATACTCTCATCTGTAAATTGATTCAAAATAATTATGTAAATATACCTCGTCTTTCATCAGAGAAAAACAACTAAGAATTTCACACTAAAAACAAAAACAAAAAAGAGAACAAACATTTAACTTTTTAAAAAAAATGTGCTTTTCTAAATTTGTAGTTGTATTCCATTTCCTGCCAAGCTGATCTGAAAGTAGATTTGATAATTTGATAAAAATATCTTGTTGAATATCGTAGCATCGATTGTGTCATTCAAATTCAATACTAATTACCCCCTTCATGCTCACAAAATATTATTAGTTATTGTGTGAAGCGGAGGTGTGGTATGAGAAATTATTGTGTGCAAATTGTCATACTGGGTGAAGCCGAGTATGACACTAGCGCACAATATTTTCCATTACCATACATACCAACGCTGTACCTCATTGCAAATTTATCATACCACTAAGTGATTCTAAATATTGAAATAATTGAGTTTTTAAGCATTCAATTGTTTAAAAAAAGACAAAAACATATTACACAAAATCTGTTGAATCGCCTTTATATATGTATCTCGCTGTATATGCATATCATGCTTACGCAATACGCTCTCACTGACTAGATAGATATCAAACGTAAGTATGCACTTGCTGACTAGATATGAAAATATATCCGGTTAGCGGTGTTCTTTGATGTTTCCCTTAGTGATATGATAAGTACTCCCTTCCCTGAATTAACTAAAAGTGAAAATCATCACTTTCAATCCCCTGGTATAGTATTTTGTATGTGAGTAATGATTTATTTCAATCATCCGATGCTCTGACAATCTGTAGTTTGATAATAAAAACAAAAACAAAAAAGCAAAAAAAAAAAAATGAAACCCAAACATTATTATACAATCTATATTATACATAACTTATGTACAAGATGAGATACCTTTGGTATCTACACTGTAGCTGTTTAAAGTTCCTTGTTGACCGGGAGAAACTTGTCTCTCGTAAATAATTTTTCTAAGGCGACAAAGAAACCAGAAAACCAGGGCCTGACTGCTTTGATTTTTGAGGACATCTAATTTAGCCTCTTCCAGAAAGAAATTCACAAAATAATGTTTAGAATCCTGACAAACCGACCCAGCGACCCTACTTGGCAAGTTTGCTTGCCCGTAGGACTGTTTTTTTGTTGTTGCCTAAGAACAAAACGTACTATTAATTATAATACTTGAGATTTATGTATGTTGGTCTATTCCAGTTGAAATTCATACACCCCCTTTTGGAAGACATGACCTTAATCGTCCATACTCCCTTTATGGAAGATTAAGGTCACGTCTGCCAAAGGCAGTGTATGGATTTCAACTGGAATATACCTATTGCCATTTACCGGTACTAAATAATTCCATATTTATATAATGTCCTGTATAATAATTGCCATATTTTATGATGTGTGTGTGTACTGTATCAGCTGATTTTAAAACTCAGGCCTGTATGCAGGATTTATGTTGGGGGTGTGGGACTTCCCAAAAGTTACAACCCTTTTCCCCTGCATATAATTTGCAGATTTTTTCTAAATTAAGTGAACTTAACCCCCCTCCCTATGAAAAATTGTGCAATTTTGAATGCCTTATCACTACTTTTTGTCAATTTGTTCTCCCACTTTTGGACCTTTTTATGGAAACAAATAGCAAAAAGTGGACATAGGGGGTGCTACTGCTGCTGCACTGCACTGGTAAAAAAGGCATGTGTACAAGTGTGCTAATTAGTGTTGATATTTTATTCTTTTGTACAGTAAAAACCTTTTTCCAGATTTTCAAGATAAAGGTCAGCCAGGTGAGAACAAGCAAACATTTTTTTGGAGGGGGGGGGGGCTAAAAGATTGTATTGAAATTGAAATACTTGTCTGATGGCAAACCCGCTAAAATATCAGTCAAAGCTGACTTTTTGGGTTGGAATCATATTTCACACTTGTGTTTCAGAAAGGGAGGAGGTCAGCCTCCTAACGAACATACTTCCTGTATAGGAAGGATGGCATCTTGTTTGCTTCCCACATTATAAAGTATTACATACATGTATGTAAATGTGAAAAAAATGACATGTGTGGGAAAAATGTGGGATTGATCGACAGATCTCAGATTCAGAATGTCTCTTTAAGCTACAAATGTATTGGGCTATACCATTTAAATTCCACATTCCACAAAGGGAGTATGAATTTCAAATGGAATTAGCACATTAATGGACTTATATGAAACTCATCCTCCCTCTGTGGAAGATTGAATTTCTCTCAGATGTATATGAATTTCAAACAGAGCTGCCTAATGTGTTCATTCCATTTTATACCCCTTGGAATATATTTCCAAAATCTTCCACAGGGGGAGTGTGGAATTTTAATAGAATAGCACATTGTGATGTAGCTTGTGTTACATGTCCTTCATATTTTAATGTACTTTTGTGTTATATTTTTATACTATTGATTGTGAAAACCATCTGGTTCAGTAACGGAAATTACAACAGTTGGTTGTAAATTAGTAATTACATCAATTGTGGAGTAATCTGCAAATCTGATCCTGATATTATGTATTATTTGTAGATGAGTGGCTGTATGTGTGTAAGTGGGGAGAGTAGGGGATTTTCTCCCCAATTGTTCACTTGATTGTTGGGAGTGGCCTTCTTTTCCTTGTTGTTTATCTTCAAATCTGTTTCTCACTTCTCTCTCCATAGGCCAGCATGCTTATATCTAGACTTTTTAGCCTGGCTTGAGCATTTTGTTTGAGCCTGGTCCCATCAGGACCCAAGTGTGTCTCCACATGGAGCAACCGTTTAAACAAACAAACTTCGGGTTTTGCCCCCCTCCCCCCCCCCCACACACACTTTCTCCCAGTCAAAATTAGAAATCTTCTAAAGGGGTGTGTCTTTTCATATTCTTCTATTTCCAAATGAGTTAGTTGTATTGCTCCAGTGGTTTTGATATGATAAGACAAAACATGCACAATGCCCCATAGGATACGTGGTAATTATCACAGTTCACATTTTATTTTCACATCATTTACGCAGGCATTACATTTTACTAGGGTATTGACCGGGGTAATGAAAAAAATATGAGCTTCATGTGCCAAAATCTCAGTATTAATGAAGAAAAATGGGGGCTGATGAGGTTGACTATCAGGTCACATCTCTTTAAATTGTTATGTTGTCCCTTATTTTGCTGCTCCCACCCCCATGGTGCTGCCCTCGGAATCAGGAAGCTGATGTGTGCTGCAAACATTTGTCATTTTTATGGGAACTTTCCCCAAATATAGAAATACATGAGAAATTGTAGAAATATTATCTTTATGAGACATTTATAGTTTACTATTTTCAGGAAATTAAGCAAGGGGAAAGTGACAGCTTTTAAATATATTTATAATTTTACTTCATTGTTTTGTGTTTTTGCGTGTCAAGATTTATTGTAAACTCTGCTTCCAAAAATTGTCAAATCAGTTAATAATTGTTTTGAGTAATCAATATTTATAGGAAAAGTTTATGATTTTAATTAATCATAATTCCTTTTATTACTGGTATAAAATACCAGCTGTTCATTAGCTGTTGGAAAAACAATATCAATTATTGGACATGCGGCTTTGTATAATATGATACTCTGCACACGGGTATTGACTGCAGAACACAAGTTCCAAATTTACTTTTAACATATGTCATAATTTTGAAATGTCACAATTGTACATCTTCATGACCATATTTAGAATCAGCATAATCACTTCATGCCCTTACTCACTTCATGCCCTTACTCACTTCATGCCCTTAGGCCCATAGGCTTCAACCTAAAGTTGTGATTTTCACATAATATGAAGAGCTATCTGATGAACCATTTAACCAATACTATGCTTGTTTGTGTTCATTTTTAAAATGGATTTTTCATGCTGATTCCAAATTTGGTCATGAAATTTACTAAAATTTGTGAATATTTGAAACAGAATTTGAAACTTGTCATCTGCAGTCTAAACCCACATGGAGATTGTTAATGAAGACATTCAAAGGGGTACTTATCGATTTATGAAATTCAAATTGGATATTTTCCAATAAAGGCCTACGGTGAAAATATGAAAATTTAAAATTGTGTATAAATTGCAAGGAAGAAATTGCAATTGAAGGATAAAAATTAACATTATGAAAATGTTGGCAAATAATGAGGAAAACAGCAGTATTTGAAAATGATGAAGCCCCATTTGCTTGTAGCTAATTTTTCTACAATAATAAGTCCAATCGCCATTCTAACTTCCGGTTTTTGAGAGCAGTTTTGGGACACTTTGACCTCTGACATATCGGGAAAATTTACGTAATTATTATTAATTTTCTTATTATTGTCACAATTTTGATCATTAAAAATACCAAATACCAATTTATAAAACACTAATATTTTTTATATTTGTTTTAAATATTGTAAAACATTTTAGATTTATATTTTGAACGTACAAAAACCCAATATTTCTGAATTTTCTGAAAGGTCAAAGTGTCCTAAAACTGCAAAAACTGTCCTACAATGCATTGCAAACTTCCAATGCCGATTGGGCTTATTACAGATATTACAATGTCCTTAGTCTTTAATACAAGTCGGAAAGTCCAAACACAGAAGTGCCCACTCATCAGGGACTGCACATGAATGATATGGCAAAGGATTCTGGGAAGAGTAACATAGATCTTCTCTGACTTGTTCTATAAAACAACAAGTAGTTTTACAGGGCTGTCAACTTTCTGGAATTGCTTGGCGTGAGATAGAGACGTACCGGGATTTGCCGACTCCAATGTTCATTTTGTACCATGATTATTTGAGCCACGGCGCTCGAGAATGTGAAAAGCGGAAGGGGTAGGGGTAGGAGCAACAAATTATTCATGACGATGCGTGAGATTTTACTCATTTTCCAGCTTTTGCGTGAGCTTTACTACCTTAGCGTGAGATTATACTACCTTGGCGTGAGACCGTGAGAAAGTGACCCAATGCGTGAGACTCACGGCCAATGCGTGAGAGTTGACAGCCCTGGTTTTATTTATTTTCACACACTCACATTTTGTTTCTCAAAGTTCTGTACAATCATTTGTAAGAGTTAATTTTCGGGCATTTAATTTTTTGTGCTTTACCAATGGAGAAAATGAAGGGGAAATGTTGAACGAGAATGTTATTGTTTAGTTTTACTAGCCAGGTTGGGTCAAAATGATCTGTACATACAAAAAACCTAAAAATAATAAAGCAGTATTTAAATCTCTTAATGCTGCGGGATGTATGTTGTCTATTGTATACTGTAAAAGTAGACATTTTCGCGAGGTTTTTATTTTCGCGAATTTCGTGAGTGGACATAAAATCGCGAAAATAAAAACTCGCGAAAATAACCTTTTGCATTAGGTTTCTATTGTATCAATATCAAAACCGCAAAATTTAATTCTCGCGCAATTGACAAAATCTTCAAAATCGCAAAAATATCTTCTCGCGAAAATATTGACTTTTTTTACAGTACATGTCGGGGCAATAGCTGCCATATGCATGGCACAGCAATTTACACACCTGTGTTTACATGAAAATGGGCAGTTATATTGAAGAAATTGCCATATATTTTGATTGAAATAATGAATTTCTCAAATTCTGAATTTCTGTGAAGGTACAAACAACACTCTACTGTGCATTAGCGCAGTGTAATTTTAATTAAGGGTGTCCACAAAAAGAAAAATCCAGACAAAAATGAGTAAAGTTGGGTACAGATCATTTTGAGTCACCCTGTATATAATTGTATAAATGCAGCAAGATGCAATATAAATGTAGTGCCTATATAGAAACGCATTTGATATGAGTGCTATCAGTTCACACATTAACAGTAATGCTTAATTATAGTTTTGTTATTTACTATCATACATATATGGAAATATATTTTGCAGTGAATGTCTGTTTCTTAAATTTTTTTCTCTGATGTTTGTTAGGCAAAGAACACTGTTCTATGGGCCCGACCGACCCAGATTTTGCATTTTGGTGATTTATGTTATTTTATTTTGCTGTATGAAATTAACAACCGCTGTGTTTTGGCCAAATTAGATTGATTTTCACTGAAATAGAATGAAAACTAAAATTCTCTAAATGTTTGCCAAAAAATGTAAGATCTTTGTGACATTATGGGGTCATTTAGTGTCTTCCAGGGGGGAAAATCTTTACCGCACCAGATCTTACTTGTTCAGAGTAAGCAGACATTTTGTTTTTGGTTTAGGGCAGTTACATGTAGTTACTTTTGTTTATCCCTGTAATTTTTGGTTCTTCCCTGCAATTTTGGTTCTTACACAATATTTGGTTCTTCCCTGCAATTTTAGGTTCTTCCCTGCAATTTTTGGTTCTTCCCTGCAATTTTTGGTTCTTCCCTGCAATTTTTGGTTCTTCCCTGCAATCCTGCAAGTTTTGTTTTTTTCCTGCAATTTTGGTTCTCTGCTATGATTTTGCACTCAAATCATTTTGTCAAAAAAATATCAAAAACCCTGCAAACAACAAATTTGGTTGAATACAATAAAAGTGTAAGTTGGGGACATGTGTAAACAATTCATTTAAAAAGGTTGTACATTAGGCGACAAAAAAACCCCTGTTCTACAGGCCCTAGCTATCCCAGAATTTTCATTCTGGAGATTTTTTAAATTTTGCTAAAAATCATGTAAATCAACCATTTGGGGGCCCAAAATTTATTGATTTTGGCTAACTTTTTTAGAAAATATATATTTTTGTGAAATTTTAGGGTAAATTTAGCTTCCAGAAAAAAAACCCAACAAAAATGCCTGACCAAAGGTCTGTATGCCCATAGAACAGCCGTGGGTTTGTTTTGTTCTTTGTCGCCTTATGGCTAAAAAGTGTTAATTTTGTTTAAATTGTATTACATGTACATGTAAGGCTGATTGTATTGTATCATATATATACATTATATGACAGCTGCAATAGCTATTTATTTTTTGTTAAAAGTCAAATGACTACAAGGTTTGTATTATTAAATGGCTATTCTAGTTGAAATCCATACACCCCTATGGAAGACATGATCTTAATTTCCCAAGAGGGTGTAGATTTCAGATGGAGTTGCCTATTCATCAGGTAATGCCATTTAAAATTCACACTCCCTGTGTGGATGATTAATAAGGTCATGTCTTCCATACATGTAGGGTGTGTGGATTTCAATGGAAATAGCCCCATCTTCTTATGACATAATTGCATTCAAAATTATATATTATTTTTGCTTGCACTTAAATCCAAATGATTGATACCCATCAGTTTTCATTGATAATGGATTCATGAGTATAACGCATCAAAATTCAACATAAGATACAATTAATTTGTTTATTAATTATATAACAAGTCACTAAACTACGATATAATTCCATCTACAAGCATTTATGCCTCTAAATGCGGGTTGACGAAAGGCAGACCCCTCCACAATAACATATAATAATAGCTACAATGTATAGATTATTCTTAGAATAATACATGTTTATGCAGCTGCCTGTATCAGTAATATATAGTTGCTCAAACTCCCAAAACTAACGTTTGTGTGGTTGTTGTCTGCCTTTCATCTCTTTTCAAACAACCTCATTTAGAGGCATATAAATAAAGCTTGCAGATGGAATTTTACAGTACATCCTGGACAATTCAAGAGTATCCATGTTGCACTTGAAAGAGACAGGTTTTTCAGTAAACATCCAAATGATGGGTACCAATCATTTTGATAGAGCCTGTATACCAGTAGAAATTAAGCCATATGTCAGCTGTTACTACTAATTGCTGTGGAACAATCTCATTGTAAACTTGTATGATATGAAACATTAAAAAATAGTTTTATATAAATAGTGATTGTGTGTCATTGCACCAGATGCATGGTTTTCTTTTGTGTCAAAACATGATTTTTAATCCTATTATTAAAATCCCAGGGGGGTGTAATAGATATTGATAATTTCACAAAGGTTTTTAGCAACATTTGAAAATAAATGCCAGAAGACAAGGAAATATTTATATTTTTGGATCTCTTTTGTTGAAGTAGATTATGTATTTTGGGACAAGTTTTCAGAATCCAATTTGCGCATCCCCATCCAATCCAAAATCAAGATACCCCAAATGTATTAGTAATGAAGAATTTGAAATATACTCCCTTTTTGGGAGATCAAGGTATAATGTCTTCCAAAGCCGTGTATAAAACTAGAACACCCACTGACTGTAACAATGAGACTTGCATACATACACCCATATGTACAGTGCATTACTGGACTATCAGTATGCCATTTATTTGGTTCCAATACATCCAATGTACAAAATATTTACATGTGTACAAAAGTTTATCCTTATTTACAAGTTTGGTCCAATATCATCACATGCAATTTAAACCTTGGTTGAAGGACCCTTGACCCTTACTCCCCATGCATCGATGGAATTTCATGCTGATATTGGGATATTTCACACACCCCTATGGAAGACATGGCCTTAATCTTCAAAATGGGGTTACCTGAATGGCAACTCCATTTGCAATTTACACTCCCTGTGTAGGAGATTAAGGTTATGTCTTCCATTGGAGGTGTATAGATTTCAACTGGAATAGCCCATTGTGATCCCTTTAATTCTTTTTTGAAGAAAATAAATGCTATCCAAAGGGTTAAAAAAAATAGCGCCCTTGGCTTAAAATTACAAAACATTTCTTTGCATAACTTAATTGACATACATTTTGTTGATTTGAAAAATTAAAAAATCTGTGAAAAGAGGAATTGTGTTTCTAACCACCCATGCGACTTCAACACTCAGTAGTGCAAGTGTTCAGTTGCCTACATTAAACGAAATTACACGCATCTATTTTACAATGTTGCTGCTGTTTTTGAAAGATGCTAATAAATAATTCTGATCCTTTAATTTTCTTGAGTATAGCCTGTGTTGTCCCAAGTTGACAGTAACACCATGCTGGATTTCACAGAGGCAGATTCAAATCGTGTGCTAACCTAATCCTGTAGGGCGTATGCAGAGACGTTGAAGGGCGATTTGTTCGTACACTGCCGATGCAACCCAGTAAAATATGCACCGATTCAAATCTGCCACTGCAAAATCCAACATGGCGTTACTCTCAACTTGAGATGCGACACACTATAGTGTATCTTCACCAGGGTGAATTCAGATTTTTAAAATTTATACAGGGTGTCCCAGAGAAAATTACCAGGCGAATGATTTTGGACGTAAGTCGAGAAATACACATCAGAATCCACAAATCTTAACATCAGCGTGTAGCCCATCTTATTCTGCATCTTATATGTCAATTTTAGAGGAATCAGTTGACTGATCGCGAAGACAATAGCGATTACATAACGCATGCGTCAATTCACTTCATTCCAAGTTTGAAAGAAAGATCGTTCAGCACAATGCACACGATACTAGTTAACTGTCAATGGACTTCATATTTTGTTCTGTGAAATCCTTTTTTCGTTCTTTTTAAACAATCTTTTTCTTGCAAAACATTTAATTAGGTTTTGTTTAAATTTGAAAACCTCAGCGGCACGAAAACTTGCATTTGAAAATGAAAGCTTGCATGTAAGATGATGCTCGGCACTGTCTTGTAAATATATTTTTCCGTTAATGTTGATATAAATGTTGCGTAAAGAATTATTGCATAAAGAATTCCAGCAGGCTTTAAAAATTTCTCACACACATTAATATTTTTGGAATATTTCCAAGAAAGTGTAATGCAAAGTTTAAATCTTTTTAGAACTTCAACATTAATGTTGCATGAATCAAAAATCACACGTAAATCTGTAAGCACTAAAATTGATCATTGTTATTCTTGGCTCAAATGTTCTTTGGAAAGCTAAACTATAACATATTTGCACAACAAAGAATTGAGGTTGGAAAGTTTCCAATTACAGAAATTTTCTCGGACAAACTGTTATTCATCTTCAGTGAAAGCATGAATGACATAACACCGTTCGATTATAAAATAGATAAAAACTTAATGAGATACACAAACTTTAGGAAGCGGTGAGCGAGTATGAAAAAAGCGCCTAATGATCAAACTTGGAATGAACTGAATTGATGCATGCATTATGTAATCGTTCATTTCTTAGCAACCAGTCAACCGAATCAAACTAAATTTTCGTATGTGATGCACAACAAAATAGGCTTTGCGCTACATTTCAAATTTTTTGATTTGGATGTCTATGTCTCGTCTTACGTTCAATTTTATTCGCTCGGTAATTTTTTCTGGGACACCCTGTATTTGTGGTTAATTATAATCAGTTTCAAGTTTCTATTTTGGGTGTGAAAATGAGTTCTGGCAGGTGGGATTTTTCAACAATAAAACAATCAATATAATAGTCAAAATAGTCAGGCGGCATAGGACACGCAACAAGTGACATACAAGGCTGGCGAAGATACAGGGCTGAGAGCCCCATTCCAAATACACGGTTAGCAATTACAAATGGAAAATTAACATACTTGCAGTGGGGTATTTTGTCGTACCCCAACGGTTTAAGAGAAAGATAATTTTGCTTTGACACACATAACGAATTTAGAATTGTTTGTGAAGATTTCATGATTATGTGTTTATCCAATGGCGACATCAAAAATGGCGATATCGCTTCCACCACCGCCTGAAAATAGTTTGCAGTCAATAAAACTCCACCGCCCTTATTACTTTAACTATGGTGTGTTTCATCTCAATGCCATTTCCCAGTGGCAAATTCTAATCAGTGCATTAAGGCGGTTGCATTGCCAGCGTAGGACAAATCGCCCTTCCACGCGTGTGTATACGCTCCGCATGATTCGAATCTGCCACTGCGAAATCCATCATGGCGTTATTCTCAACTTCAGACAAGATAGACTATAATCACATGGGGAGTTTTATCAGCAGGGACATCAGACGTGATTTGTTGTTGTTTTAATTTCTGTCCACAACGACAAATTCTTCTCCTTCCATTTTGGCCGATTGCTTGGCAGCCAATGTCACAAAAATACACCCAACTCAATATAATTCTTATATATAATCTGAGATTGAATTAAAAAGACTAGTCCGATGTCACTGTTAATCAAACTTCCCACGACCCTTGATTGGTTAGTAGCGTGCAAAAGGAAGGTTGATTACTTTTACAAGGCAAAAGGCAACTTTTCTAGGTATTGTTGACATGAAAAAAAGTTTCCTGTTACTAAGACCTGGTAACTAGTAAGCAAATCTTTTCCGTGTTTGACAAGTGACGTCAGATGCAAACAAGTATTTTTATCTCTGGCTCTGATATATAACATCTTTCACAATTTTCAAGATGCCAGCACATACGGTAGGGCAAACAATGGGCTATTCCAGTTGTAATCCATACAACCCTATGGAAGACATGACCTTAATCTCCCACACAGGGGGTGTGGATTTCAAATGGAGTCACCCATTTAGGCAACAGGTAACTCCATTTGAAATCTACACCTGCTGTGTGGGAGATTATATGGTCATGTCTTCCAAGGGGTGCATGGATTTCAACTGGAATAGACCAATAGTTTGCAGGATTCCCTCACTTGAATTATGAAATCTTCTCCCTTGTCACCCAACCTTGCCTCACATTTATAGACGGGTGTTTGTTATTTAATATTTAGAGAATAAACAATATGAAATTTTCTACAGGCGTTACGCATTATCAATACTTGTGAGGATGTGGGTTCATCTTTAGTCTGAGAGACAACAACCGAAATCATTCGATTGTCCAATCAGATTATGTGTGTATGAACTTAAGTAAAAATTTCATTTGAATGAACACAGCTGCTAACCACGATCTTATATTTCTAAATAAATACAACGCAAATGCACAGCCTTGCTACTTTTAATGAAAAACTAACCAATCATAAGTGAATTGGATTCACGTCCGTGCTATACACATTCATCAGTGTACAGCTATTCAAATGAAATTTATACTATAGACCACTCCCACTGAATAAGAATATTACTTCTCTCTCTTTCTCGTACTCCAAATTTGACCAATTTTTCATTCTCACTTTGTTTGAAAAGAATTGCATAACCTCTTCCATGACGTTTGTCAGTTTTAAAAATTCAGTGACTTTTTCAAAAATCTGTCGCGTACTGGTTTGTATCAATTGTACATCTTTTGCTAAATAATTTTTATGCTTATCACTGTCAGTTTATGAAGTTCATACAATGTACTTGATTTAGTTCCTTTACAGAGTGCTAGCAACATTTGTAAGTGATTCCATGAATGTGGTCATATCCTTCACAGTGTCTTGTGACTGCCATTTCTTGAGGACATCAACCAATTTCTTGTGATGAGTACTTGAGGATGATGCTGCTGATACCTGAAAAATACAAACACAAGTAGAAATTTATCAAATAGATGCATTGGGCTATTCCAGTTGAAATTCATACACCCCCTATGGAAGACAGGACCTTAATCTCCTACATGGTGTAGATTTCAAATGGAGTCCCCATTCAGGTAACCCTGTTTAAACCTCACATTGCCACTGCCCCTGTAGAAGCCATTACCTTAAATCTCCCGAGGTGTAGATTTCAAATGGAGTCACTAATTCAGGTACCCATTTGAAATTCACACCCTCTGTGTGGAAGATTAAGTTCATGTCTTCTACAGGGGGTGTATGGATTTCAACTGAAATAGCCCAATCAGGTCAATGAGCCACCCGAAGTGTCCTGTCCTTTGGATGAGACTTAGGCTGTTGTTGGTTCCATACACAGAGAGCCATACCTTTATGAAGCCTGCAGTCAGTTTTCAAAAACAATCTGGTGTAACTTTCTTTACTATATTTCTGGAAATATCCTCTTTTGACTGACTTTTTAAACCTAGATTTGGGGTGTGTCCCGAAAGGCGCAATAGAGATAAGAGTTAGGTTCAGAATAGCCCCATTTGTAATGCTATCATAAATCCGAAAGGATTGAATATCATGCATGGGGCCAAAATGGTGTACCTCCAGTATGTACCGGCAGAGACAGAAATCGCACAATAATTTATATTTCTAAGCTTTAATTCAAAGTCTTCCATCACATGGTGAAATAATCCGGAGGTACAATATTTTTCCCTCCATGAGTGACATGTAAACATGGCGGATGGACTATTCAATTCTCATTCCTTTGGTAATACCCCAATGACACTCACCTTTTGTGTCTTAGAATTTGACGGTTTCACTGCTGGTAATTCTAGTTTCTCTGGACTGTTACTCTGCAGAATAGGATGAATCTGTAAATGAATTGCAACATACATAACATAAAATCAATAAACATATTAATCAGTCAATCAACAAATCATTCAAAGAATCAATGGTGTTTGCAGAATAGAGTTCCAAATTTTCTTTAAAATTCAAAAATTTCAAAATTGAAGATTTACAAGCCCATATTTGGGATTTGCACAAAAATGCATTAAATGAGTACAAACAAATCCAGTATTGGTTTAGTGGTTTGTGAGATACTCTTGATATTGTGAGAAAATATCTCAAAACTTGGATTCTTTTAAAGTTGAAGCCTATGCACGTAAAGCATTAAATGTATTTTCTTTCATTTTTGTATTCATTGGTTACTTACTCTACTGACATTTGGTGCCTGGGAAGTTGATTTCAGTTCCTCTATCATCGCCTCTTTCTCTTCAATAAACCTGTGGTGGAAGAAATTGGTCTATTCCATTTAAAATCCCCACAACCACTTTGGAAGATGTTAGAAATATCTTCCACAGGAGGAGTATTATATAATTTCAAATGGAATTAGCTCATTACACATGCAGCTCCATTTGAATTTCAAACACCCTCTGACTCTGAGAATGATTCAGACTGAATTTTCCACAGAGGGAGGGTGAGTTTCAAATAGAGTTGGTTAATGTGTTAATTTAAATTCTATTTGAAATTCATAGTTCCCCATTGAAGATATTTCCAAATTTTTCACAGGGGAATGAGGACTTTAAATGGATTAGCCTAATATACATACAAATGTGAAAATGACTACATGGAGCAGATGATTTCTATGCGACAGAATTACAACACTAGCAAAAATTCAAACTTTATTAGGACTAGCGAACCTAGGACTATATAGTGCATTTTGCTTCCTTGAGAGAGTGATATCAGTGTGTGCTCTAGTGTGTGTTTTTGGACTCAGAGAATGGGAGTGTTTACATGCGCGATCATTAAGGTGTAACAAAATGTAGTAGACCTATATACCGTATTTCATCAAATAGTCGCCCCCCCCCTCAAATAAACGCCCCACCACTTTTTTCAACCAAGATGTTTCAAAAATTCCGATATTTCCATGCTATCTTGTGTAGTAAGCTCACCAAGTTGCTCACATGGTCGGTAATAGCAGCAATAAATGGCGAAAATCTGCATCAGAAACCCGGAAGTGAACCAAAAGTCAGTGTCAAAAGTTCATAGTTCATCATTTTAGATAATTGATGCACAGTAAAACCTGTAATTACCGTAACCACCTGGGTCTAAGCCCACTCTCGGTTATAAGCCCACCCCCTATTTTTCGAAATATTTGAGAAACTAGGGTGCACTCGGGTATAAGCCCAGTACTAATTTTGACCAAATACTACCCTCAAGTCAATGCTGAATGAATAAATATGACATCTCTTGTACAAATCTTGTTGAATAATTTCATTTTAAGTTTGCTTTTCCTCTTTATTTTGAGGATTTATTAAGCCAATTTATGCTCAAATTTATAAACAACAGTGAGCTACAGCGCACGCAGTTACGATAATGATATGTGAGCAGCTAGGGTATTTCCCCAAATCACCCAAACTGGTTTCAGCTTGCTAGACCACACGCACGATGCTCCAGGTATGCCCTTAAGCCCCGCCCAGTAGACACGTCTTTGGACAGTTTATAACATCCTTTAAGCCTCGCCCACTTGGCTCATGTTATGCTTCATTAACATAAATTTTTTTCAAAAGATAATCAGTTCAAAAACAAAACACCAACAAGAACATGTTTGATAAATACAACAACCAAGTCATTGCACTCGATTGCATCACAATAAATTGATAGCATTGCAAGGTTGTCCTGTACCGTCTGATTTAATTTTTTTATTTTAGTCATTTTTCCATTTTTTTGTTTGACCCAAAAAAGCAAAAAGTACACCAAAAAATTTAAGACGGTAGCAGGTCTATTTTTTTAAATATCCTTTTTACTGAAAAGAATGTTAGCAAGAAAACAAGAAACAGTCTGTCTGTGTGTTTGTTTACTCTATAAATTAGGGTAGTGGCACTTCCCTGCTCTAATAGCATCCCAATTGAATTTGTTTTAACACCCCCATTCATGCATTTCATAATAAAATATCGTAACATGCCAAAACAAGACCATGGAAGGTCATGCACCTGGATTTGCTCCATTATCAATTGGCAATGTTTTGTTATTGCTCCAATGTCACTTCCCTGGTTCAATCAAATGTTTTGCATATCAATGACCTATGCTCTAATTGGCTACTGATTTCCCGGACCTGTTTTACAGCTTCATGCTTCTATGCTCCGCCCAGTGACCCTCCCGAGTATTGATTGGCTGAATAGCCGGGCTGCATGGTATGAGCACGTGAATATCTGTTTACACATGTGCTTCTTGTCAATCACTATGCTGCACTCACTAAAACGTGAGTGTTGATTGGCTGGGCTGCATAAGGCTCTTGGGCTGCATGTGGACATAAGGCCAAATAAAAAAATAAACATGTTTCACGTCCCCTCCCGCTTCCTTTTTTGAGGTTTCTTAAATTTTATTTTTTGAAATTCAGTTATAACTTTAACAAAAATATGTCTATGAAGTACAGATGCTTTCAAAAGCCTTGCAAATATACAAGAAACACTTTTATAAGGTTTTGTGATAATTAGAGGGGATATATCTCTCAGAACAACAAATAAAAAGAGGCCTCCTTTTTCCACGCATTATTGTATACGCTAAAACAGCTCTAATTATGGGTATTTACACAGATTTTGTAATAAAAATTAAAAGGCCCCTCCTTCCTCCTTTTTTTTTTTTTTTTTGGATGTGAAACATGTTTTTATTTTACTTGGCCTTGGCTAAACCCTGGGCATTTTACACGGCCTCGTGGTCTGTCTACAGGGGCTTTCTCAGGTGTGGGAAAAAGTTGTCTGGGAGCATAATGAAAACATTTTATTGTACATGTACTGTACTGGTACATGCATAGCACAAACTTGAGCCGGGTTGTATCTTTGGATACTGGCGTGGTGGTGGTGGTGGGGGGGTTGGTTGTGGTCTGTGTATGACTGCTGATACAATGACACTGTGCATGTTTTGCTTGACTTGATAACTTTATTATCACCTTTTTGTAATTTAAAAAAAATCAGGCATAAATTTTATACAAATCTGAAAAAATATATATATTTTTTTTTCATATACTAGCCCCTCCCCGGTATAAGCCCACCCCATTTTTTGAGTGAAATCGCCCATCTAGGGGGGGTGGGCTTATACCCGGGTGGTTACGGTAATTTCTTGATAGCTTACCTTAGTTGGTTATCTATTTCTTTCTCCAGCAGTTCCACATGATTACTAGCTTCTGCTACTGATACTTCCATTGAATTCTACAAGAAAATCAAACATAAATCTGTGATCAGGAAATGCCAATGAAATAGAATGAAAGAGTACAGACTCTGCCATGTTTGGGTATCACTCAATGGAGGGCAAATAGTGCAACCTCCCAATGAGGTAGAATCAAGGAGTACTGACTCTGCCATATTTGGGTGTCACTCATTGGAGGGCAAATAGTGCAACCTCCCGATGAGATAGAATCAAGGAAGCAACTTAATGAACCTTCTGATTATTTTGATTCCCTAGGCGCCTGACAAACTTTGATTCAAATTGTGTGGTTGATTGCGTTCTGCGTGTAACATGTGACATACCGTACCAAAAACATGTGCTACGCACTGCATATATGCAAACCTTTAATTTGACAGACTGAAGCTTTAAAACAATTCAACAGTTTTTTCTTTTTTTTACAAAATTGTAAAAAAACCCAGATATTTTGGACAAATTTACAACAACAAAAAAAAACAGAATTGCTGTATAAATACAAAGAAATAGCATTTCTACTTTTATACAGCTCTATGATAGGCTGCATGCAACGCAGAGTGCATGATTTGGTAGATGCATACATTATCAGATGATTTGCCCTTATGTACATGCAAGATTCTTATCGCATACAAAGCACTGGGACTTAGCCGTTGGTTCGCTATGTACCACTTTTATCTATATGGTTAACACTTACGCATTGTTCCTCCATGTGTCTGTAGTCTGGCTGTCTCACAGAGGGTACTGTTATGGCTGACAAGCTGCCTACAATTCTGTAAGGATAAATTACAATTATAGGTTAATAACTGCGCATTAGTTATTTGGAGAGCGAAAATTAAGTCTATAAATAAATAAATAAAAATAAATAAATTTCGGAATTTATATAGCGCATTTTCCAGAGGATTCAAAGCGCTGTAATTTCACTGCGTGGCGCAAACCGATCCGCACTTAGATTGTAACATCCACCCATTTTCTGCAGCTCCCCAAATTCCATTGGGTGAAGGAAGTTTTTGATAACCAAACAACTAATCACCGATTTTTGAAAGCAGGAGGAAACCGGAGTTCCCGGAGAAAACCTGCGAGAGCGAGCATGGATCGGGATAAACCAAGTGCACATACAAGCCTTGGGCATCGCCGGGGCTTGAACCCGGGACTTCAGTGGTGCAAGGCGAGGGAACTACCGCTGCACCAACTCACTCCCCCTCATATCTAAACATTTTGCCTTTGGAACCGAGGGATATTCCGAGGTCCAAAGAAAAATGTTTAGATTTTTCACAATGGCTGACATAACTGATGCAAAGTTATTAACCAAATTCAAAATGTCACTTTACCTCATCACTCAGCCAAATTTCAAGATTTTATTCTCTGAAATTTGTTGAAATTAACAATTTTTATCACAACTTATATTTCGCCCTTCAAAAAGTCGGACAGGCTAAAATGGACTTACCAATTACAGCTTGATTTGAGTGCCCCGGTCAAGGCTCATGCGTCATACCGCTCAGCGGCAAGAGGCATGAAAGTATGAAACTTACATAAGAAACAGAATTACATAAAAAAACGGAAAACTTAAATCCCTGAAATCGATCTTACCTCTGCCGTAGTATGTTGAGAGTGTCTTGTACATCATCATAGCTTGATGAGCCGGTCTCATTTAACACATATCTGTTTGCAAAGTAGAGAATAATCAAGTACATGTTATTCAGGTTATCCCTAGACATTATTTTAGGTGTGAATTTCAAATGGAGTCATCTCTGGTAACCCCTTTTAAAATGAAATTCACACTCCCTGTGTGGAAGATGAAGGTCATGTCTTCCATTAAGTGGTGTATGGATTTCAACTGGAATAGCCTATTTTGGAGCAGACGACCCTGAATGGGTGGGTGACTCCATTTGAAATCTACACTACCTGTGTAGAAGATCATGGAAGAAAGATGGTGTATGGATTTCAACTGGAATAGTCCAGCAATTCAATCAATAACCTTTTCAGCAGTTGCAATCTTCAGAAGAATGCTGTGTGGTAAACAAAACCACCAGACCCAATTACACACTGGGAAAGCGCGACAATCATACAGTGTTGCTTTTACCTGAAGCAATGTATTTGTCAAATACGAAATTACCAGAAATTGATTGATTATATTATATATTTTGATGGTTGCTCATGATCACCACTTTTCATGGAAAGTTCATTGGGGCAATCAACTTCCATTTTGGTAGATTAAGTTAGTCCAGTTGAAATCCATACATTGTACACCCCCCTTTGGAAGACATGGCATTAATCTTCCACACAGGGAGTGTGAATTTCAAATGGGGTTACTTAAATGGGTGACTCAATTTGAAATCTACACCCCTGTGTGGGAGATTAAGGTCATATCCTCCACAGGGGTGTGTGGATTTCAACTGGAATAGCCCAAATTGAGGAGTTCAAGACAGCGATGCAGCACCAAATCATCTGCTTCTTGCAAGTGAGGACTGCCTATTACACAATAGCACCATCCAGTGCATCCAGCACATGCTGTTTACTAGTTTTGCTGAGTGGTTTCCATATAGCATACTTACACTATAGCACCATCCAGTGCATCCAACTCATACTGTTTACTAGTTTTGCTCAGTGGTTTCCATATATACATGTAGCATGCTTACACTATAGCACCATCCAGTGCATCCAACTCATACTGTTTACTAGTTTTGCTCAGTGGTTTCCATATAGCATACTTACACAATAGCACCATCCAGTGCATCCAGCACATACTGTTTACTAGTTTTGCTCAGTGGTTTCCATATACATGTAGCATACTTACACTATAGCACCATCCAGTGCATCCAACTCATACTGTTTACTAGTTTTTGCTCAGTGGTTTCCATATAGCATACTTACACAATAGCCCCATCCAGTGCATCCAACACATACTGTTTACTAGTTTTGCTCAGTGGTTTCCATATATACATGTAGCATACTTACACTATAGCACCATCCAGTGCATCCAACTCATACTGTTTACTAGTTTTGCTCAGTGGTTTCCATATATACATGTAGCATACTTACACTATAGCACCATCCAGTGCATCCAACTCATACTGTTTACTAGTTTTGCTCAGTGGTTTCCATATAGCATACTTACACAATAGCACCATCCAGTGCATCCAGCACATACTGTTTACTAGTTTTGCTCAGTGGTTTCCATATACATGTAGCATACTTACACTATAGCACCATCCAGTGCATCCAACTCATACTGTTTACTAGTTTTGCTCAGTGGTTTCCATATAGCATACTTACACAATAGCGCCATCCAGTGCATCCAGCACATACTGTTTACTAGTTTTGCTCAGTGGTTTCCATCTAGATGCTGCCTGAGCGGACACAACACGTTGGGCATACTGCTCCTCCTCATCATCCGTCTCCTTATGTCGCTTAGATTTATTTGCTTTGGAGGATGTGGATGTTGAGGAGGGTTGTGTTCTCTTTCTCTTTGCTTGAGGCTGTTAAAAGATTAATTGAAAGAGAAAAGAAATTAAAGGAAGCCCTATTTAGTCAGTCTAGAATGTAGTATGATTCCTGCATAATTACATGTAATCTTGAATCTCTTGAATTCAAGTTCCCTGATACCCTTCGTAAACAAATAAAACAAATATACGGCGGAATCGGGATTTCCCCTACTTTCAGCAGCTAGTAAACATGCCTTGAAGGGTTTCCCACTTTTGATTCAAGGGCGGACTTCCGAGTTTGCGATTGGCTAGTCTGATATGTCGTCAGCAATAATTGACCTTATAATGGCAAATTTCGTCATGACTTGATTTTACAACATCTAAAAATAGGAAAGGGAATCCTCATTTGCCGCTAAAGTGCTGTCTGGGATTTTTGTTTTGGCTTTTGGGGAGTTGCGCCCGAAGTCATGCTTTGAGTATTCGAGCGAGTATTTTGTCAACTTCTGACATGATTTACATCATAAATTTACCTTGAGAAATTAGCTCGTTTTATCTGTCATAAAAACAATAGAAAACAAAAGCTTTGACTGACAGTAAGTGCTCGTATTATGCGGATTTCGTGTTACCTCGTATTAAACAGTTTATTTTGTGCAGTAAATAATAGGGGAAATTCGGGACCACATGTTTCTGCTCGTAGTAAGCAGTTTCTCGCATTAAGCTCATATTAACGAGTTTCCACTGTATTTATCAGCATTGAGAAGATGTATGATTTGTTTGGATTTTGTAAGCCAAGATGTGGTCTAATAATAACCGACTTTGGGCACATTTTTGGCTTCTTTATCAAACATCGATTGGAATACTTAGCACAATAGGAAAACGCGATCACGGTATTCATAGCCACAACTGCGGGGTTTTTTTAAAAAGGGTTTTTCAAAGCTGAAAAAAGTTGAACGTTTTCATTACTGTTGCTTCTTATTGCACAGCCAGGAACACATTGAATTGGCATTCATTGCTAGCTGTTCAATAGATGAAAAAGTAATTATCTGTTTATATCCAGCTTTGAAAAAACTTTTAAAAAACTTTTAAAAGTTTATGTAACTTTATTTTGCATTTTTTTGGGGGAAATCACATTTTATTTGGTGCAAATTTTGGAAAATTAATGCAGATTTTCTTCCTGTGCTTAGAATCAATACTGGCATAAAACTTCAAAAGTGGGGAGTAGGGGCAAAGGTCATTCAACTAAGACAGAAACAGTACAGATGATGCAATCGGTCATCTCCCTTTACCATTGAACTTTGAAGTATACAAATTCAATACAAAGCATTCCCTTACTTTGGTTTTCATCACGTCTGTCTTTTCCTCAACAGTATTCCTCTCAGACAACCCTTTCTTCTTTGTCTTCCCGCTGGTAGACGTTGAAGGTCTAGCCGATCTATTCTCTACCGCACTGTCGGAAGATTCAGGGTCTTTTCTGTTTCTCCCTCGCCGTGAACTCTGATTTTTTGTCTTCCGCTGGTAGATGTTGATGAAGTCTGGTTTAATTTCTCAATATAATCTACTATTGATGTTGATTGGTGTTTTGATGTTGATGCATTACTAGTTCTCTTGCTACTTTTTGATGCGGTGGTTTTGGTTCGAGGCATTGTGATTTGATCTCCTGTTACCAGTACCGTAGGTAAACATATTAAATAAAGCAATCAAAATATTTACAATTTTATCATCTGTCTGTCGAGTGTACACTGAATAAATTTATATTTGAATAGATTCTAAATTGGTTTTCACTGATCACATTCACATTTTCCCCTTTTAATTTTGAGACAAGGATGAGGTAAAACAAAGAAAATTGCCATTTCATTCCAATGCCTGTAATTATCGTGAATGCTTCATGCAGACTCTGGGACGCATAAATTTATAAATCTAATTAATGTTTTCAAAATGCATTGAATTTGTATCCACTTTGAAACAGTGTTCGATTTACCACCTGCATACCTGCACCAGTCCATGTAACATTCCCTCTGTGCATGCAGCTTTTCACTACCTGCCTGCACGCGTGCATGTACGATTTTAGCGCTAGCGATATGACAAGGCAATATACAAAAGTAAACAAGCAGTCAGTCCGATTTGGAAAAACCCAATCTATTTTTAGCGCAACATCCTGACTTCATTAGAAGGGCTGGGGCAAATTGCGCAATTGACAATTCCCGATACCCCTATCACGTGAGAACTGTCACTTTTTTCATTGACTTCCCTAGTCTCCTACACAGGCCAGTTTAGCGTCGGTCTGATACTTGTCGATCCTAACGAACATTCGAGATAGCCACATACAGTCTGGTCCGAGACTATGACTTCCCTTAGAGGGGCTAGCGTAATGTGACATCATCCACCAATTCCCGATACCCTCGCACATGTAGAAGCTGTCATTTTCATTTCATTGAAAAAAAAAGAACCGGAATTTAAACCGTGGGAAATATTTGTTTACATACGGAAAATAATCATGTAATTAATGTCCAGCAAAAAAGGAAATAGCTCAAAAACACTTGCATTATTCTGGAAATCGTGCACCTCGTCGGCGACTAGTTCTAGAACAGATGACGCCACAGCATCCAGTGTTTTGGCTAAGAAATCGGCGAGTGATCGGCATAAAAATGACAATGACAGTGGAGCCGGGAATATTATTACAAGCTGCTTAACTGACAATGATTGTGATTCAATGTTATTTTATGTTTGCTTTAATTTTGGTGCATGCACACTTTTTGCTGTGCATGTAGAAATTTTGGGCTACATGCACCAGTGCAGGTAGGAAAAAATTTGTAAATCGGACACTGCTTTGAAATCATTTAATAATAGAATATGACATGAACACAAATTTGTATATTATTAAAAAATGTTTGTAGGTCAACCATGAATGATCCTACACTCCAAACCCACAAAAAAAACCTTGAATTCAGTTTCACCCTGGTCCCGCCTCCCACCACAAGCGCACGAGCGTGACAGGCAGCGCTGTTGCGCCGACTGCCGACCGCCGTACAAAAACCTTTCCAAAATAAAATAATAAATGAAAATTAAAATTGAAAAGCTAAAAAAAAAAAGTACATTCAATCATTCATTGTCCTATCAAAATACCCTGGTGCCATCCCCTGCTTCAAACTTTTGTTGGGGGTCAAAAGTAAGAACACGAAGAATGATCATAAACATTACCGTAAAATGGGGTGACTTTGGACACTGGGGTGACTTTGGACACACATGGGAAAAACTATTATTTCATGTAGGCTGTTTTACCTTTTAATATTTCTAAGAATATTTTTGTATGTTCTTATGTGGTAATGTATGGACATTACAAATGAGTAAAGTTTTCCAGTATAATGTGTTATCTTATATGTTTTTCAGAACTTTTTAGCGGGGTCCATAAAATACAGAATTTTTGTGGTGGTCAAACTTTCGGTACTCCACCGGAACATAAGAGTGGAAAATCAAGCCTGTTGGTTGGATAGTAAACACAGATGAATCAAGAACCTACCTGGATAGTCATGATATCTAGCCACTCTTAAGAATTTAAAAGCAGGCTGTGTCCAATGTCACCCCAGGGTTTGGCTTCCTTTCCGGGGTGACTTTGGACATAACAAATGAATACAAAAAAATTTGACACTTTGTTAAAAATACACCACAGTGACCATGCCCTACCACAACAGTGTCCTCTGTGCTCCTACCCACCTCACAACTACTTCCACCCTCTCCATTGCTCTACTCTTCAGGGTGGGTGACTTTGGACATGCACTTAATTACATGGTGTCTAAAGTCACCCCAAACCCAGGGGTGACTTTGGACAAACTTTGCCCCCCCAAAAATTATCATAAAATAAAATAAACTCGAGTTGACCTTATGGGCATGAACTGTCCTCTATTGGTACTTGCCAAACCCAACATGAAACTCAGAATTCTACTGATCATTATAAAAATATTTACGACAATACATCAAAATTGTCCAAAGCCACCCCATGTTACGGTATGAAAAATTAATAAAACATGAACAGGATTATAGGATCATATATGCTATGGCATCATTATCATTCATGATGCATGGACCATGGTTAGCAGTGTTGGAGGACTCGGGACTCGGACTCGGACTCGAGTCCGGACTCGAGTCCTTTTTTCAAGGACTCGGACTCGGACTTGGACTCGGGAGCTAATGACTCGGACTCGGACTCGGACTCGGACCCCAAGGACTCGGGGACTCGGCTCCGAGTCCTCCTCGAGTCCAGCAAAAAAGGGTCTTTTTAGGTCTTTCATTTTCTTTCATTGTAATCTTCCTTGCTTGATCAATGATCACATCACGTGATTAATTTAAGTAATTTTGCATGCCAATAAATTCAGTTTGTAAATAAAAGTACAACTAAAAAGGAAGATTGCTTTCAGTTATATCTTTATATATAAATGGATTTTAATCATAATCATTTGTTTTGACATGACTGCTTTGTTAGACACAAGTCTAGAATGTACATGAATAATAATAATACCCTGGGATGGGGCACTCAAGTTAAATTTTGGTAGGGGTGTTGTGCGAACTTTGTGTTCAAAATAGGGGCTTGATGAACTGAAATTTCAACATTTATGTGGAGGTCTGTGAACTAAAATTTGGTGAAATTATAGGCTTTAGAGCTAACAAATTCAAAATGTTTCCAAATTTGAGGTAAAGAGCTACCATTTTCGGAGTGTTAGGCTCAATGAACTGGAGCATGATGCAAATGTGGGTCTTAAGGAACTGCCGGAGAGCCTGAACAAGGGACCCTTGACCGCCGCACATACCCGCACCACCTTCACATGTGAGTGACCACCCCACCCCGGAATAATAGTGCTTAGGCCAACAGCCAGATCCAACACCCTTCGCTTTGGCACCTGAAGTTTGGTACTGACGTCATATATTTATTGTCATAATGCATCTTTTGCCTCTTTAAAACACAAACCTAATAAGTTACTGTGATTATTCTGTTTCCAAGGTATGCTACCAAGGGGCTGAGCAAAAATTATGAGCATTGGGGGAAGGTAAAATTGTGGGTAGAATTTTTGGCCGATCGAAAGGGAGGGTGGAAGCCATTTTTGGCAAACCGAGAGGGGGGAACAAGCAATTTTAGGCATTATGGGGCACCTTTCAAATAAAGCGCTCTAAAAGGCTTATAGAAAACAGTACGGAAACGTTTACATATGCAAATTTCCCTGCTCGCTGCGCTCGCAACATAATCATAATCTAAACCATTTAAGATTTGGAAATTGGAATCCCAAAACTTAATGGCATGTGCAAAAGGGGGGGGGGGGTAAAAAGATTTGTGGGAGGGGGGACAAGCGATTTTTGGCAGGCCGAGAGGGATAAGCATTTTTGCAATTTCATCCCTCCCGGGCTCCATAATTATTGCACAGCCCAAAAACAATATTAGGCATGCTAGGTGGGAATAGCAAATTATGTATTTACAAGAAAATAATATAGAACTAAAATTCTGGTTAAGTATAGGCCTACGTCGTCGACAAAGTATTGGTGAAAACCCCGGGGCTTGAATTTGCTACATAAGGACTCGGACTCGGACTCGGACTCGAACATTGAGGACTCGGACTCGGACTCGGACTCGGACATCATAAATTGGCAGGGACTCGGACTCGGACTTGGACTCGGACACCAAGGACTCGGACTCGGATGATGAGGACTCGACTACAACACTGATAGGGTATATTGCTGATCCATTAATTATCCTTTTCTGGTGCATTGTGGGATTGAAAGGGGGCAAATCGATCGCTAATTTGCTCCCTTTTCTATCCCACAATGCACCAGAAAAGGATAATTAATGGATCAGCAATATACCCTATGGTTAGACATAGATGGTAAGCTTAAACGGATTACGGTACCACTTTACTTTTTAAAGTAAAGTGGTACCTTAAAAGATTCAGTGAAGCAATGTAAAGCTACCGACCCCCTTACCTGCGCAATCATGACAATAATCAGCTTGTAATCAGCCTACGTTCACATGTTCAGGTATTAAACATGTAAAGATTAACATTCACCGTCAACTTGTCGAAATGAAAATCGAAATAAACAACAACTTTCCGCAATGTCAATGACATTTTTATAGATACTTTTGATTGGACAATCATTTCAGCTTTCATAACTATTGACCAATAGTGTGCGTCGTTACTTACAGCTCTAAATTCCGGAAGTACTTCATTCATTCCGCGGGAAATTCTTGCTGATTATGATCATGAAGACGAGTGTTTCACTTTAAAATTTTAGGAAAAATGGCATCAGAAAAAGTTGAGGCAATGGAGACCGAGTCGAATACAAAGAAAGATGCTCCAAGTAAATCTGGGAAATCAGGATCATCGACGTACCAAGCTCCATGGTAGGTTTATTTAATATTTTGATAAGCTTATTAGCAGTTTTAGACAGCCATTGCAAAAATGATTGACAGCTGCACTTGGCTGTATGTAATATTTTGTTCTGGGTCAAGAGCTGAACTGACACACATTTTGCATATTTGACTTTGAGCAATTGTTCTCAACAGTGTACAATTTAACTACAAATTATGTGGTACCGTAATCTGGTAGTCCTGACACCCAGATTTGCCGAGGGATAACCAGAAATTCAGGTTACTTCTACGACGATACTCGACAGGATCCATAAGTAAGGATGTAGTGTCAAGGAAACTGGTCATGCTCATGCACGGTGCAAAGTCCAATGTGCTAGGTGCTTTATTTACAAGTTGACAGTCGTCGTGCGAGTAAAAAATGAACATGCCTTTACCACAAGCAAACTTCTGTACAAATTCAACTTATGCAAATGAATCAACCACAGCTCATTATAACCTAGACTGCCTAACTTGCCTGTATCTCGTTTCGGCCAAAGAACGTCTGTAATACATACCTGTTTTTAATGACTTTGCAACAATGTTTCTATTGTCAGCAATAACAGCTTGCATTCATACTTTTGAGTTTATATGGTGAATTTTTGTACACATCATAAATAAGTGAAATCAGAATATCCTGAAAGGAAATTAGGAAACGAATTCAACGACACTGACCTCGCAGCAGCTAATGTTTTCATGTAAACATGGCGTCATTAGACATTTTAGCCTACGTTTAGTATCCTACTATCGGCTCGTTGAAACAACAAAACCTCAATCCCCGGCCTCATTCACGAATTCACTCACCTTCCTACACCACCAGTTGAAATAAAACTCGAAACATCCCGTGTTATTCCTCAAAACTACATGCACCTTCATTAATAAAAATTGAAATCCTAGTAGAAATCTGTTATCGAAAATTGTTTGATATAAAACGTCAACAAAAGTAATTTTTCTGAAGAGTAGATACCGCGTGTCAAAATGGCGGCCGCAGTCGCATCCCCAGCTTTGTATCGTGTACCCAGGTCACGGTATGTCTACGTGACGAACAGTTAAGGTCAGAGGACAGCGCAACCTGTCTGCTGTCATGCCGTAATATAATGGCTCCGCCCAATGAACGGCGCTGTCAATCATCCTTATTCACAATCGCCTTTGTCGAACAGACTTTTACGCAGGTAAGAGCTCACGCTGTCCTCACTTTAGCGATTAGGATCGACGAGCGTCAGGCCGACACAATCTGGTTGTGTAGGAGACTATCATCGTGATGCCCACGTTGGAACCATTGGATTACGGAAGAAATATTCATACCAGGACTGAAGCAAATGTGGCCATTTCTATGTTTGTACCGGGCAAGTGCCGGACATTTTTCAACACGGAGCTAGCGGAAATTACTACAAATTCGTCCAAGGTAAGCAAAGGGTTGGGGATCGCATTTTTAACTTTGACTAAACTGTTTCGGAGTTAAGGCACGCTAAAAGTAGACCATTTCGGGGGCTGTATTTGGTGTACATGTGACGTTTTAAACAGAGAAAAAAACGACCACTTATTCGCTATTGCTGAAGTATACTGCTGAATCATGTACCAATACACAAGGTATTGGTACATGAGATCAGGTATAATTATAACCCAATGACATCACCAGCTCAAATTACATCCCATTGAAATACATGTAACTGATGTAAGTGGAACCAACATTACTCAAATTTCAAGGCCTTTTTGTAAAAAATTACAAGTTTTTCAGAGATTTTCAAGGTTTTTCTTCGGAAGTTTAAGGTTTATTCAAGCTACTTGTGTAGAAAGTACAAGTGGAGACAGTCAAATGTTGATGGACAAACATAATATGCATGAGCATTTTTCATAGTCCAGAACAAATTTTCTTGAAAATCCATGCACCTGATTGGTCAGTTCAGTGCATGGGGTTGTAATGTGAGCAGCTCTGTGTGTACTGTTGGTTGGTGGTTTCCCAAATGTGCAATTGAACATCATGGTGGTGGTACCTGGTGTGTTCTCTGAATTATTTGTACAGTGCCAATGGTGCAAGTTTGATTGTGCATTTACATGGCATTTGAGACTGCTCCCCGGAAGGCCTCTACTGACGGAGAGGTCAGGATTGAAGCGGGGAGGGCATTCCACCAGGTGATTGTTCTGGGGAAAAAGGCGAACTGGTAGAGTTGAATACGAGCAGGAATGATCTGGAATTTGTTAGGGTGGTACTGGTAGTACCTGGTGTTTGAAGATGGCATCTGGATGAGGATATGATCTGCAGCATTGATGGCCACAGACATGACAGACTTGGTGAAGATTTTGAACATCAGAATAAGGCATGCTGATTTGCGCCGGTTCTCAAGGGACTCCCACTGCAGTTCATGGAGCATAGATGACACGCTGTCCCGATGATGGTATCTTGAAAGGACGAATCTTGCAGCACGGCGTTGAACCATTTCAAGTCTGTCAGTGTCTTTTTTGGTGGGAGGATTCCATACTGTGCTGGTGTACTCTAGATGAGGGCGGACGAGAGAGATGTAGGCTTGCTGCCAGAGTTTTTGTGGACAGCCTCTGAGGTTGCGTCTGAGCAGGCCTAAGATCTTATTTGCCTTTTTGGTGGCGTTCGATATATGCGCTTGCCAGGAAAGGTTTGATGTTAATGTGAGGCCCCAGGTAAGGATATTCATTGACTGATGAGAGCTGGTTTCCTCCCAGGTGGTATTCACTGATGGTGTTGTTTAGAAGGAGGGAAAATCTCAGAATGTGGCTTTTGTCCACATTAAACTTCATCTGCCACTTGGATGACCACTGGTCCAGACGGTTTAAGTCTTGTTGGAGAAGATCGCAATCGCCAAGGCTGGACACAGGTCTATATAAAAGGCAATCATCCGCGAAGAGACGGAGCTTAGATGAAATCCCAGATGGAATATCGTTGATAAATGATAAGAAGAGTAGTGGCTCAAGGACCGTCCCTGAGGGACTCCTGAAGTGACATTGACGTATTCAGATGACTGGCCATCAATGACAACCCGTTGAGATCTTTTAGTGAGGAAGTTTTGGATCCAATTAAGCAATGATGCATTCATCCCATAGTGCTGGAGTTTTACAAGCAATCTCTGGTGGGGGACGCGATCAAAGGCTTTACTGAAATCCAATACCACTGCATCTACCTGTTGCCGATCGTTCATGGCCTTTGCAAGATCTTGAGTGGTTGTAATCAGTTGTGACTCACAGGATCTACCTGAACGGAATCCATGCTGGAAGTCTGATAAAATCTGGTGCTTGTCATAATGATTCATAATTTGACTATGTATGATATGTTCAATAAGCTTGCTGCATATGGCAGTGATCGAAACCGGGCGGTAATTTGCTGGAACACTCCTGTCACCCTTTTTGTAGATTGGCACAATGTTGGCGACCAACCAATCAGAAGGGACTACACCCGTGTCTAAAGATTGCTGGAATATGAAGGTTAATATGGGTGAAATTTCTGTAGCACAATCCCTCAGGATCCGAGCAGGTATCATGTCGGGTCCAGTTGCTTTCCGGACTTGGAGAGACTGGAGAAGTTTCAAGACTCGGTTATTCCTTCATGTAATTTTACACGAAATTAGGGTTAGGGTTAAGGTTAGGGTTAGTTTAGGGTTAGGATTAGGGTTAGGATTAGGCTTAGGGTTAGGATTAGGGTTAGAGTTAGGATTAGATTACACGAAATAATTACATGAAGGATCGACCCAAGACTCCATCTGATGTCACAATAATGCGGTCCATGGGAGGAGCCACAGGCTTACCTAGCACTGGAATGTTACATTTGTCTTCTTGAGTAAATACAGATTTGAACTGATTATTGAACGAAGTGGCTTTGCCCTTGGCACTAAAAATAACACTGGAGCCATCTTTCAAAGATGTGATGTAATGGTTAGTAGTGTCCTGCCTTTTCGAACGAATAAATCTCCAGAATGACTTGTTGTTCTTATCGTCGGTGTCATTGAACATTTTGTTCTGATACTCCCAATAGTTATGGCGAACCGACTTCCTCACGGTTTTCTGGAATTCCTTGTATTCGCGCCGATCGGTTTCATTGCCTGTGCGGGTTGCCTTGTTATACAATCTCTGTTTCCTTTTAGATTTTCTCTTGATTTCATTAGTGATCCATGGATTTGACTCGAAGTCCTGGACATCTTGGATGGAATATATTGATCCATCAAGCAACTGATATTGTTCTTGAATCTGTCCCAGTTGTCTTGGACCGAACAGTTTTCAGGATTACCATTCAAGAAATCTTGCTGGAAGCTCAAAAGATCTGACCGAAGACCATCCATATTAGCTTTGCCATACATGAAGATTTTCCTGGGCACTTTCTTGTTTATTTTTGGCTTTAAGTAGTTATAGGCTGTATAAGGGTGTAGTTGCAAACAGCTTAGGGTACCAGCTTATTTGATGCAGCTTGTTGGTCTGAGTAATTTGACACCAATTTTATTGAAATCGCCAAAAATTGAGACAGTGCCGCCAAATAACGACACACAAAGGGGGGGATTTGACCTTTATTTTTAGTTTTAAAGGGGTAACCCTATTGGTTTTGGATATGGATTGTCTTTAAAATTACATAATAATATCAAATATTGCCCTTTATGCTGCTTTGTGAGAAAAACGAGAGCATTTTCAGCGTAAATGTGAATAAATAGCCAAATTTGCAATCCAATACCTTGGTATACGTGAATTGCATTATGGGCAGGCAAGCAACAACAACAATTCCCGTTCGTGTGACGACAATGCTGTACAATGCCCGGCCCGTATTGAACAGAAAATATTTGGGTTTTTTTCGTTCCGTTTCAGAAAAAAAGGAAACAAAATATATTCCCCCTTGCAATATGTACATTTCAAATGAATATAAAAAAGTTTGGGTTAAAAATGGAGAGGAAAAAAAAAACTTCAGATACCGGATTTTGAACCGGGTATCTTTCGGGTAAAACACAACGCGCTAGTCGATTGAGCTAAATCGCCCACATCGTCCATCTTGGAATTGTATAATTATATACGGCGTATGCGTCTCCTCAGCAGTTAGTGTGGTTCGCTTTTTCACAGAATGTGTATGACGCGAAACCAAAGTAGCTGTTGAGGAGACTGATGATTCGCAATAATTCCGCTCCCACAATTCCGACGGTTTTAGTATTTACAAACTGCCTGTAAAAACCGCTGTGATTCATGATTTCTCCGAAATACATCGACTTGGAGCGTCAAATTTCAGGATAGTAATGAGAAAAATAGTATCTATCATGTGATACCAAAACCTCATCAACAATGAAAAATATCGGGGGGATGATGCTGTCGATCGGGTCACGGACCTTTAAGGGAATTTTATCACATTAAGGATTATGTAATGCATTTTTGGTATTTACTTACATAGTTTTAGGTCCAGGAAGGTCATTTATGCACTTTGTGTCAAATGAAACTTTTACGTGTCCTTAAAATTAACGGTTTTGGGCAAAATTAGGCTGTGAGGGCGCTTTACCCTTTAGTGACCCATTTCGCAGCCATTTTTTATTTTTAAGTTAATCATACTACAGATAATCATTAATCATCCATATTCTGAAATTTTCAGTCATTTGTCACATTTGGTGTGACCGTGGCGCTAATTTTTGATACAGGGTAACCTGCCCATAGCAATATACAGGGGTCAACGAACTTTGTATCACATGTAAGTCAATGGAAGCGTCTCTACACATTTTCAAATGGTTACCAGGCACAAGTGAAACTAGACTTAGCTGTGGTCTAAGACCACGAACACAGCCGTGTTGTGACCCCTTATTGACCTTTGACCCCAAAATATATGAAAGTCCCATAGACATTGGCTAGTGTCAATGTACATTTGCATGTGGCATCACTATGCCATGTGGGCTATTTCATTATAAATGACACGTTCACAAAAATGGCTTTTATCATATCTGGTTGATATAATTAGGGTGATAATGCAGTGTTATTAACTTAATTCTAAGTATGCCACAAACTACAAGCTACATGAGCATTTTTACAGAATTCTGTCTATTTTTGTATAAAAAAATTGCCAAAAGGTACATTTTTAACCAAATTTTGGAGTCCCATTTCATTTTGCCCATGTATTCTGAATTAATTCTTTGAAAAATTAGGTACATTCTATGGCAATGTGCTTGTTGCAATGAAAATATGATATGTGTGGAACATCATGCAAGTTGAATGGTGAAAATTGGTGCAAAAATGTTAAAATTCCGTAGATGCTTGCAAAATTGGCATTTAGCGTTAAAAAAAAAATGAGTGTCCTCTCCAATTCATGCCTCCATTTTTGTTAACATTAAAGAGGAAATATAAACCCTTACCCTACCTGTATAATCTGTGTTATATTACCAATTGATGGGACAGGGCACTGATTGAGGAATTCATTTATTTTACATACAGTAGACCACTTGTTCTTGATACCACAGTTCCACGTTAAAAATTTGTCCTCTCCAGAACTGAAGTTAATTACTAATTGTTGAAATAAGAAGGGTTATATCATAGAATGTGAAATTTGTAGAGGAAGAGTGGTCTTCCTTCTACCAAGGTGGCACATGATTTGGTATTTGTTGCATTTTTTGCAAGCCTGTATCCACGATTCTGTTTGCAATTTAACAAATGTCCTCTCCAGCACAATTATGTCATTTCCATGAATTGGTAAACAAACTAAAAAATAAAAATTTCAAAGAGCCAAACCTACAGGAAATTTTTGCATTTTATTGCAAATTATGCTTACAAACCACTTTAGTGTTCAAATTATTGTCCAGTTGTTGAGAACACATATGATATTATTCTGCATTGAACTTCGGTTAGCTAAAAATTGCAATATTCCTAATTTAAGGGGTACTACACCCATTGATTTTTTTTGCATTTTTTGCATTTTGTGAAGAAATTACAAAAAAAATTGGACAAAGTGGTATGCAAAATGAAGGGCAAATCTTCTCGTTTTATTGGTGGCATCGGTATCAACGTAGCTTACATGCTTTTAAAAGTAGAAGCCAAAAGGTGGTACATCACTGATGATTTAAATTCACTTCATTTTGGAAAGCTTACTATCAACGGATTTCGTTAAAATTTTGGATATGTGTTGCTAACACGTTGGGGAAATAAAGTTGATATGTAAAATGGGAATAAGTGGTTCCTGATTTCTTTTATGACTTCATGAACTTGGTGCTCCACAACTATCAAAAAGGAACTGGTTAAAATGCTTCTATTTTCAATGTTGAGCTATATTTTGTATTTTTAACTTGCGACATTATTTCACTGAAACTTAATTAAGCCACAGGTAACAGGTTACCACAACCATACTACAGCAATGTTGAAAAAATTGTATTTCTTGTCACCTATACCACCATATTGGGTAGTTTTCCGTAAGCTTAACGTTTGTGATTTTGGTAACTATTTTATATTTATATGTGAAATCCATCTCAACTAGGCATTCTAAATTATACTCACCATTTACATCCCAAGGTATATTAGTATATCCACCTTGCACTTCTCGATATATATCCAGTTAAAGACAGAATATCAAAATTATTCCTCATTATGATATCACGAACTCTCACATGTGTATTCAAAATTGATGCTTAAATTTGACCTGAACCAATTGACCTATAACCTGACATACGGTGACCTAATAGCCTTTTCTTCTCCTAACAACACATTATAATATTATTGACTAATGACTATACATCCATTGTGTAAGTGTTTATATATTTTGCATGCACCACTAGATTTTCTATAGAGAGTATAACAAAGGATTTAATGTATTCTATTCATGTACCCTACTTGAACATGCTGAATAGAATAAATCATGGTTTGTTATGAAACACGCATCTGAGTAACTAGGATACAGTAAACAAAATATATATAGGGCTAAAATGACTTACAGCTGTACTACAATTGTTTAAAAGCACTTTTTTTCTTCTTTTTTTCATATTTTTTTTAATTTCACATGATCCGTGCATATATCGCCTAGCTATAAATGAAAAAATATTTATTTAGACCAATCAAACCAATATATGGGTGTAGTACGCCCTTAACCAGAATATTAACCCTGTTTGTAGTGGATTTTAAATGCTGGGGATCTTTTATGCAATAATATTGATAGTTTCTTGTTAATGCAGCTATTTCTAAAGTTAAAGTATGCTTTATTATGTGTTAAAAAATGTGTCCTATCCAGAACAAATGACACAGGAGGGGTCTTTTATTTTAGGTTTTCCATGACTAGTACAACAGATTGACGCAGAATACTAACTTATGCATCAGTGTAGCTATTGGGCAGGACAAAATTACTATTTCATGAATTTTTCATGTGAAGATAAAGTTTATCCTTAAAAATATGTAGTAATTTTGCACCATTTATCTGGATTAGTATCAATTTACTAATTGTTTTATATTGAAACTGGCATATTTAAGACACTGAAGTGTAAAGGAACATACAACAATTATTACAGACTAAATATGAATAAGTATGAACCCAATGTTGGTTACATATACTCTTTCAAAGTTGTGTATTAAATTGTTTAAAAAATGTCCCCTCAGACGGCAGCTATGTTTTACACAGCAAAAATTCAATTTAATTTTTTAATGGTTCCTGAGGGTTTGACGCTCTAATATTTTGAGAATTATTGACACACCATCTGAAATTTGAAATGATAATGAATTTGCATGAAATAAATGAGTTTGAATTTTGACCCCTTTTGGGACTCAATGTTGTCATTTATAATGAAATAGCCCATGTTACTTGTGGCAGAAGGGGCATTTTGAAGGTTTTTCGTCTCAGACCGGAAGTGACCCCTTGATGACCTTTGACACGAAATAAAAAATACCACATATACACTGGGTAACCACAATTCATATATGAACATACCGTTACTGTCCTTTGTTTTTCTTAGCTAATAAAAAAATTTTGAAGGTATTTCGTTTTATACCGGAAGTGACCCCTTAATGACCTTTGACCCCAAATTAAAAAATACCACATATACACTGGGCAACCACAATTTATGTGTGCATATACCGTTACTGTCCTACGCTTTTCTCAGCTAATAAAATTGTTTGAAGATATTTCGCTTTTATACCGGAAGTGACCCCTTAATGACCTTTGACCCCAAATCTGTGTACACCCTATAGACACTAGGTAATTGCAATACATGTGTGCAAGTGGCGCCACTGTCCTCGTAATTTGTGGGAGAAGATGCATTTTAAAGGTTATTTCGCTTTATACCGAAGTGACCCCTTAATGACCTTTGACCCATATAAAAAAAATATCACATATACATTAGGTAACTGCAAATCAGATGTGAACATTCCGTTACTGCCCTATATTTTGTTTAGCTAATAAAATTTTTTGAAGGTATTTCGTTTTATACCGGAAGTGACCCCTTAATGACCTTTGACCCCAAATCTGTGTACACCATATAGACACTGGATGATAACAATGCATGTGTGCTAGTGGCGTCACTGTCCTCACGTAAGTTGTGGGAGAAGATGCATTTTTAGTTGAAATCACGTTTTTGACCCCTTTGACCTCTGCATGACCTTTGACCCCACAAGTTTCATGTGACATGTAGGGGCATGGTCAATGATCATTGTGACCAAGTTAGGTCAAAATCGATGTAAGCATGTGAGTGCTAGAGCAAATGTAATGGTTGACAGAAGAAGAAAGAAAGAAAGAACCTGTAAGAAAAAAGACACAGCCGTGACTAACGTCACGGCTGTGTAATAAGGTTGAGAGTTCAAATTTGGACAGATGCTGTTATTTATCAGTAACTTTGATTTGATAATGAAAAATTATAAAATTTTAGTAGGGGGGATACGTAACAGCTATTATGTTGAACAGCGCCCTCACATCCTAAATTAGCTCTTAAACTTGCATCAAAACATACGATTTGTGTAAAAATTGCATAAATATATCCAGCGGACCCAAAATCATGTAACTAGTCATTAGAATCCAACAAACAGCAAAGAAAATGCCCATAATTGTCAAAATAGTGAAAAACAGGGGGTCCCAAGAAATCCCCCTTGTGCGTAGTTTTTTGGCCCGCACTGTCTCATTTTTCAACCGATTTTTTTTTTAAAGGTGTCAAAATGCTCAGAAGGATTAGCTGCTTCAATTCAGCTAGTACCCTAAGCTTTTTCCAACATCACCCCTTTTTTTTGGGCTGTACAGCCTATCACTACTTTAAGTTCACACTAAAGGAAACCATCTCATGGTCGCTGATTCCTGCTGACACGCGACATCCGCTGATGAAACTGGGATGGGAGGTTAGCACAAGATCAAGTATGTTCCGTGTAGCCCCTGATATTCGTGTGGGTTCTAACACCATCTGATCAAAAAAGTGGTCGTTGCAAATGTCAAGCAGTTTAGCGCATTTCGTAGGTTCAATAGCATATTGCTTTTAACAGTTCGGTTATCCCAGTTAATATCAGCCAGGTTGAAGTCGCCTCCAATTATAATAGCTGCGTTCTTCAACTTTGCTTCAATGGCTGTCAAGCAGGTTGATAATTCCTCGAGATTACTGGCAGCAGATTTTGGGGGGCGGTAAAATGAGCCCACCACAAGAGGTTTTTGGCCGGCTAGATGGAGTTCCAACATTAGGAGTTCGGCCTCTTCAGCTAAAATAGTGCATTCTGTGGCCACTAGATTTTCTTGGACCATAATAAATACACCGCCTTTTTTACTATGTGACCTGTCTCTTCTAAATGTGGTAAAACCTGGCGGGGTGATCTCAGGGGTAAGAATGGTACTATTAAGATGTGACTCGGTACCGATGATAACATCTGGTCTATGGATATCGATTAAAGTCTGGAGATCTGGGACTTTAGTGTAGAGTCCATCACAGTTAACTACAATAACTTTGATATTACGTGACTTGTTGTTGTTTTTGGTCTCTTTGCGTTTGGGAGTTTTGCTTTGTGTATCAGCTGTCTGACTCGGGGGTTCACCATTAACTCTTTTCCCTTTCTTCTGCTTGGAGCTCAGAGTAGGAGAGGAGGTTGCAAGGGGTGGACCTACAATCCCGGAAAAAATGTGTTCGAACACCCACTGTAATTCCCATGTTCATCTTAGTATAGCGCGCACGCTATATGAGTCACTGGAAACTAAGATTTATAATAGAGTTCTCTCAATGTTCATCTTAAGCATATCCCTCCCTTTCCCCACCAATCAATGTTGGGAGAAGATATGTGAAGATGAGCATATTGGGTATGCCAACATTGTACGGGGGTAGAAGGGGGACTATTTCCAATAAGGCCTTTAAAGTGTTCGAACAATATTTTCTGAGATTGTCTGAGGAATTCTAAAATCAGTGTTTGCTTTTTCACATTTGGGATCATAACTACAGATCCAGTAGAGCGATTTAAATGAAACTTGGACATGTTAGTTTATATATAATAAGGAACACATGCAATAAATAATATTACATTACATCTACAAATATTTCAGGGATCGGTCACTTTAAACATATATTTTCATCAAATTTTGAATAATTTAAGTCGAATAAGACGTAAAATACCTGATACATATCCCCAAACAGTTTAAAAACATAGCAATTTGAATAGCTAAAAAGTTGACAATGTTTTTGGACAATCATGGACCATCTTTTATATTTGCTATAACACTAAGGGCACCGTCAATCAAACATCACACGGATGTGGGGTGCAATTTGTCAATGCTATCTGCAGTAGATAGCAAAATAATGCAACGACATCTACCACCCTATGTCCAATGCATTGCCAAACTTCTCCTTCCAAACCAGTAATTCCTGACCCCACGAAAGTAAACTTCAAAGATTTCAAGCAAATAAAAATAAAAAGAAGTCATTAAAGACCCCCCACAAAAAATAACAATAAAAGATATAAGAAACAAAGAAACGAAACCAAAACAAAATAGGAAAGAAAATGCCAAAATTAAATAAAAGAAGATAAAACAAAAAATCTAAGTAAAAGGAAAATAATGCATTAAAAAAGAAGGAAGAATAAAAAGTGCAAATGTCACTTGCTGTTCAATATGTTTCAAGTTCAAGTCCAATTTCACATTAAAAGACACATGCGTAATGTATAGGACACATCAATCAATACTATTTTAACTAACATGGTCAATGATTGGTGTGCAAGTTCAGGGTTATTTCATGATTGTCATTATTTTTGATCGAAAAAAGAAAGAAAATATAAACAATTCAAAAATGTTGTTTTTCAGTTAAACAAACACCGATCATTATGAGAATTCTAGATAATGACCTTTATTATTAGGCCTATGCAATCTCAAATTGGCACATTTCATTAAACATGATTTATGCGTTGTCTCTTCAGTGGGTATAACTGTGTACACTGAAAGTGTGAAAGCCTATTCATGGTAAAGGTAAATCATTGCACATCTCCCCATTGAAAACACACATTATGCACGGTTGACCACAAAACATAAAGAATAATAGGATTTACTTTTCTATTATATGGTGAATCGTTGGAAATGCGTGCTTGTCTATGTGTGTAAATCGTTATGATTCACCATTTGACCATCCTAACCATGGTGTATTTAAACTGTTTAATGAACACAATTTCACACATTAGGCTGATTTTCTTAAATGTTGGTCAAGTAATGTTTTTAAAAACAATAAATGTGCATAGCCTGTGCGTATCTCTCCCTTCCTATCACTCGCTCTCTCTCTCTCTCTCCCCCCCTCCAATTTATCACACAGTGGTAAATTTGTGACGCTTAAATACATAACATTAAATTTACTTAGTAATGTCTGTTTTTAGCTGAATATAAAATTTTAACACCTTCTCTAAATTAATTATACCACATGTACATATGTTCAAAAAACATGGCACATAAATAATTTAGGCCTGTATTTGTGTATACAAAACGCTATGTTAAATCTATACTAACAGAACGCTATCAAAATATTCATTGATTTCCTCCATATTTTGTGGGATGATAGCAAATTATGTTTCTAACAAGTGTGCCAAATTGCATTAAAATCGATGGCGTAACTGCAGAGTTATTGTCCAAAAACTAAAATCAGATGATTTTGCTAAGCAATTTTGTAGACAATCCCGGAAAAAATGTGTTCGAACACCCACTGTAATTCCCATGTTCATCTTAGTATAGCGCTTGCGCTATATGAGTCACTGGAAACTAAGATTTATAATAGAGTTCTCTCAATGTTCATCTTAAGCATATCCCTCCCTTTCCCCACCAATCAATGTTGGGAGAAGATATGTGAAGATGAGCATATTGGGTATGCCAACATTGTACGGGGGTAGAAGGGGGACTATTTCCAATAAGGCCTTTAAAGTGTTCGAACAATATTTTCTGAGATTGTCTGAGGAATTCTAAAATCAGTGTTTGCTTTTTCACATTTGGGATCATAACTACAGATCCAGTAGAGCGATTTAAATGAAACTTGGACATGTTAGTTTATATATAATAAGGAACACATGCAATAAATAATATTACATTACATCTACAAATATTTCAGGGATCGGTCACTTTAAACATATATTTTCATCAAATTTTGAATAATTTAAGTCGAATAAGACGTAAAATACCTGATACATATCCCCAAACAGTTTAAAACATAGCAATTTGAATAGCTAAAAAGTTGACAATGTTTTTGGACAATCATGGACCATCTTTTATATTTGCTATAACACTAAGGGCACCGTCAATCAAACATCACACGGATGTGGGGTGCAAATTTGTCAATGCTATCTGCAGTAGATAGCAAAATAATGCAACGACATCTACCACCCTATGTCCAATGCATTGCCAAACTTCTCCTTCCAAACCAGTAATTCCTGACCCCACGAAAGTAAACTTCAAAGATTTCAAGCAAATAAAAATAAAAAGAAGTCATTAAAGACCCCCCCACAAAAAAATAACAATAAAAGATATAAGAAACAAAGAAACGAAACCAAAACAAAATAGGAAAGAAAATGCCAAAATTAAATAAAAGAAGATAAAACAAAAAATCTAAGTAAAAGGAAAATAATGCATTAAAAAGAAGGAAGAATAAAAAGTGCAAATGTCACTTGCTGTTCAATATGTTTCAAGTTCAAGTCCAATTTCACATTAAAAGACACATGCGTAATGTATAGGACACATCAATCAATACTATTTTAACTAACATGGTCAATGATTGGTGTGCAAGTTCAGGGTTATTTCATGATTGTCATTATTTTTGATCGAAAAAAGAAAGAAAATATAAACAATTCAAAAATGTTGTTTTCAGTTAAACAAACACCGATCATTATGAGAATTCTAGATAATGACCTTTATTATTAGGCCTATGCAATCTCAAATTGGCACATTTTCATTAAACATGATTTGCGTTGTCTCTTCAGTGGGTAGGGGTGTGTACACTGAAAGTGTGAAAGCCTATTCATGGTAAAGGTAAATCATTGCACATCTCCCCATTGAAAACACACATTATGCACGGTTGACCACAAAACATAAAGAATAATAGGATTTACTTTTCTATTATATGGTGAATCGTTGGAAATGCGTGCTTGTCTATGTGTGTAAATCGTTATGATTCACCATTTGACCATCCTAACCATGGTGTATTTAAACTGTTTAATGAACACAATTTCACACATTAGGCTGATTTTCTTAAATGTTGGTCAAGTAATGTTTTTAAAAACAATAAATGTGCATAGCCTGTGCGTATCTCTCCCTTCCTATCACTCGCTCTCTCTCTCTCTCTCGTCCCCCCCCCCCTCCAATTTATCACACAGTGGTAAATTTGTGACGCTTAAATACATATCATTAAATTTATGACTAATGTCTGTTTTTAGCTGAATATAAAATTTTAACACCTTCTCTAAATTAATTATACCACATGTACATATGTTCAAAAAACATGGCACATAAATAATTTAGGCCTGTATTTGTGTACATACAAAACGCTATGTTAAATCTATACTAACAGAACGCTATCAAAATATTCATTGATTTCCTCCATATTTTGTGGGATGATAGCAAATTATGTTTCTAACAAGTGTGCCAAATTGCATTAAAATCGATGGCGTAACTGCAGAGTTATTGTCCAAAAACTAAAATCAGATGATTTTGCTAAGCAATTTTGTAGACAATCCCGGAAAAAATGTGTTCGAACACCCACTGTAATTCCCATGTTCATCTTAGTATAGCGCATACGCTATATGAGTCACTGGAAACTAAGATTTATAATAGAGTTCTCTCAATGTTCATCTTAAGCATATCCCTCCCCTTTCCCCACCAATCAATGTTGGGAGAAGATATGTGAAGATGAGCATATTGGGTATGCCAACATTGTACGGGGTAGAAGGGGACTATTTCCAATAAGGCCTTTAAAGTGTTCGAACAATATTTTCTGAGATTGTCTGAGGAATTCTAAAATCAGTGTTTGCTTTTTCACATTTGGGATCATAACTACAGATCCAGTAGAGCGATTTAAATGAAACTTGGACATGTTAGTTTATATATAATAAGGAACACATGCAATAAATAATATTACATTACATCTACAAATATTTCAGGGATCGGTCACTTTAAACATATATTTTCATCAAATTTTGAATAATTTAAGTCGAATAAGACGTAAAATACCTGATACATATCCCCAAACAGTTTAAAACATAGCAATTTGAATAGCTAAAAAGTTGACAATGTTTTGGACAATCATGGACCATCTTTTATATTTGCTATAACACTAAGGGCACCGTCAATCAAACATCACACGGATGTGGGTGCAATTTGTCAATGCTATCTGCAGTAGATAGCAAAATAATGCAACGACATCTACCACCCTATGTCCAATGCATTGCCAAACTTCTCCTTCCAAACCAGTAATTCCTGACCCCACGAAAGTAAACTTCAAAGATTTCAAGCAAATAAAAATAAAAAGAAGTCATTAAAGACCCCCCAAAAAAAAAAAATAACAATAAAAGATATAAGAAACAAAGAAACGAAACCAAAACAAAATAGGAAAGAAAATGCCAAAATTAAATAAAAGAAGATAAAACAAAAAATCTAAGTAAAAGGAAAATAATGCATTAAAAAAGAAGGAAGAATAAAAAGTGCAAATGTCACTTGCTGTTCAATATGTTTCAAGTTCAAGTCCAATTTCACATTAAAAGACACATGCGTAATGTATAGGACACATCAATCAATACTATTTTAACTAACATGGTCAATGATTGGTGTGCAAGTTCAGGGTTATTTCATGATTGTCATTATTTTTGATCGAAAAAAGAAAGAAAATATAAACAATTCAAAAATGTTGTTTTTCAGTTAAACAAACACCGATCATTATGAGAATTCTAGATAATGACCTTTATTATTAGGCCTATGCAATCTCAAATTGGCACATTTCATTAAACATGATTTGCGTTGTCTCTTCAGTGGGTATAACTGTGTACACTGAAAGTGTGAAAGCCTATTCATGGTAAAGGTAAATCATTGCACATCTCCCCATTGAAAACACACATTATGCACGGTTGACCACAAAACATAAAGAATAATAGGATTTACTTTTCTATTATATGGTGAATCGTTGGAAATGCGTGCTTGTCTATGTGTGTAAATCGTTATGATTCACCATTTGACCATCCTAACCATGGTGTATTTAAACTGTTTAATGAACACAATTTCACACATTAGGCTGATTTTCTTAAATGTTGGTCAAGTAATGTTTTTAAAAACAATAAATGTGCATAGCCTGTGCGTATCTCTCCCTTCCTATCACTCGCTCTCTCTCTCTCTCTCCCCCCCTCCAATTTATCACACAGTGGTAAATTTGTGACGCTTAAATACATAACATTAAATTCTGAGTAATGTCTGTTTTAGCTGAATATAAAATTTTAACACCTTCTCTAAATTAATTATACCACATGTACATATGTTCAAAAACATGGCACATAAATAATTTAGGCCTGTATTATTTGTGTATACAAAACGCTATGTTAAATCTATACTAACAGAACGCTATCAAAATATTCATTGATTTCCTCCATATTTTGTGGGATGATAGCAAATTATGTTTCTAACAAGTGTGCCAAATTGCATTAAAATCGATGGCGTAACTGCAGAGTTATTGTCCAAAAACTAAAATCAGATGATTTTGCTAAGCAATTTTGTAGACAATCCCGGAAAAATGTGTTCGAACACCCACTGTAATTCCCATGTTCATCTTAGTATAGCGCCGCACGCTATATGAGTCACTGGAAACTAAGATTTATAATAGAGTTCTCGCAATGTTCATCTTAAGCATAGACCCGCCCCTTTCCCCACCAATCAATGTTGGGAGAAGATATGTGAAGATGAGCATATTGGGTATGCCAACATTGTACGGGGTAGAAGGGGGACTATTTCCAATAAGGCCTTTAAAGTGTTCGAACAATATTTTCTGAGATTGTCTGAGGAATTCTAAAATCAGTGTTTGCTTTTTTCACATTTGGGATCATAACTACAGATCCAGTAGAGCGATTTAAATGAAACTTGGACATGTTAGTTTATATATAATAAGGAACACATGCAATAAATAATATTACATTACATCTACAAATATTTCAGGGATCGGTCACTTTAAACATATATTTTCATCAAATTTTGAATAATTTAAGTCGAATAAGACGTAAAATACCTGATACATATCCCCAAACAGTTTAAAACATAGCAATTTGAATAGCTAAAAAGTTGACAATGTTTTTGGACAATCATGGACCATCTTTTATATTTGCTATAACACTAAGGGCACCGTCAATCAAACATCACACGGATGTGGGGAGCAAAGTTGTCAATGCTATCTGCAGTAGATAGCAAAATAATGCAACGACATCTACCACCCTATGTCCAATGCATTGCCAAACTTCTCCTTCCAAACCAGTAATTCCTGACCCCGAAAAAGTAAACTTCAAAGATTTCAAGCAAATAAAAATAAAAAGAAGTCATTAAAGACCCCCCACAAAAAATAACAATAAAAGATATAAGAAACAAAGAAACGAAACCAAAACAAAATAGGAAAGAAAATGCCAAAATTAAATAAAAGAAGATAAAACAAAAAATCTAAGTAAAAGGAAAATAATGCATTAAAAAAGAAGGAAGAATAAAAGTGCAAATGTCACTTGCTGTTCAATATGTTTCAAGTTCAAGTCCAATTTCACATTAAAAGACACATGCGTAATGTATAGGACACATCAATCAATACTATTTTAACTAACATGGTCAATGATTGGTGTGCAAGTTCAGGGTTATTTCATGATTGTCATTATTTTTGATTGAAAAAGAAAGAAAATATAAACAATTCAAAAATGTTGTTTTTCAGTTAAACAAACACCGATCATTATGAGAATTCTAGATAATGACCTTTATTATTAGGCCTATGCAATCTCAAATTGGCACATTTCATTAAACATGATTTGCGTTGTCTCTTCAGTGGGTATAAAGGCTGGTTCAAAGTGAATATTCGACGGTGCATATTCGACTTCGAATCCGAATTGGGCGTCACAATATATGCGGCTTCGAGTATAAAACTATGAACCGGAGAAAGATATATTTCTACAGTTCATAGCGTTGCCCGACTGTTAACAAGTATTGCCCGTTGACCAAGGTAAGCAAAATTTAGAGAATTTCTTTAACGAAGTTAATAAAATCATACCATTGAACTATTGTCATGATTTAATGTCTGTATAAACATGATAAATGGGTTTAAATAGGAGCAGTGGCGTAACCAGTGGGGGCCGGGTGCAAGCTGCCCCCCGGACACACAAAAACCTGGAAGAAGAGTCAAAAATTGGGAAGAGGGAAAGAGAGAAAAGAGGAAAGAAAAAGAGGGAAGAGAAAGGGGAAAGAAGAGAAAAAATGGGAAGGGAGAAGAGAAAAAAGGAAAAAAAGAGGGAAGAGAAAGGGGAAAAAAGAAAAGAAAAGAGAGGGAAGAAAAGGGGAAGAGAGAAGAGAAAAGGGGAAGGGACTCAAGGGAGAAGAGAAAAGGGAAAGAAAGAGAGAAGAAGATCTATAGGCCTACTACTTTCATTGTGAAATGTGTACTCTGAAACACTGATATTTTCTAATATGCAAAAAACCAGGAGCTTCATGGCGCTCAGCCCCCTTGACCCCGCCTGGGCTTTGCCCCTGGACCCCACCGACTCCACCCGTTTAACGCTTAGTGGCAAGCGGCGTTTTCTCGAATATAAATACTAAAACTTTTGATCAGAAATTGGGAAATTTTTCAATCTTGCCCCGGAAGGTCAGGTCTGGTTACGCCCCTGACCTGAATAGGAGTCAAAAAGATTTGCTTTTCAAGGCATTTACGACCTGCCTGTAACAGGCGCGGAGGTTGACCCATACCTTCTTGTAGGTTTCAACTGCAAAGCAAATCAAGAAATGAATGAGTAATAGATAAATAAATATATAAATAAAATAAATAAATAAATAAATGAAAAATAAATAAATAAGTCAATAAATAAATAAATAATTAAAAAATTTAATAATAATAAATAAATAAATAAATAAATATATAAATATATATAAATAAATAAATAATTAAATAAATTAATTAATTAATTAATTAATTAATTAATTAATAAATAAATAAATAAATAAATAAATAAATAAATATAAATAAATAAATAAATAAATAAATAAATAAATAAATAAATAAATATCATAAGATATGATTGAAGCGACGACAAATATGACAGCCCTCACAAGTGTTATATACGAGACCACCCACGGTGACCCACCAAATATATATCTGTCGAGTTCAACAAAATTCAACTCCCACAAATATATTTCCGGTGAATACTTTTTTCATTGGCTGATATCCACTTGAGATCGGTATCATCAAAGTAGTATTGCTCTCATTTCATGATTCATTGAGCAATCAATTTTGGCATTCGACGAAATACGCGTCAAAAGATAAAAAGTCTCGTTCGAACTTGTGTAGGCCTACATTGCTAGGGCCTAAGTGTGTTTTAATGCCTGATTCACAAATTATAGAAATAAACAAGAATTTATTTTAAAAGAACACGCAATGATAGGGTACCAACCCTCGTGGTTTTGGTTGTTCTGCATAGTTTATGAAGATATTCATTGCAAAGCGCTATATATCCATTCCTACATATTACTTATTTTGCCCTCTTAATTATTAATTATAATTATGAATTTGACTGATAACAACGCATTACATCTTTATTCTGAAAAAAAAAAAAAAAATGGGTGAACTTCCATGGCAAACGCATTTTTATATCAATAACCAATGATTTACCACCCTGGACCCTCACACGTCCTCTGCCAGGGGCAGATGCATATGGGGACCTAGAACTGGGGCCAAACATTATTTATGTAAAACCGGGGTGGAGGCATAAATCTGAATTTGGAGTTAGACTTTTTTCTGCATCAGTCGATTTAAATAGAGCTACGTTAATATGGAAACATTCACTTGTACATTTAGGTTATGTTTGTAAGCCTAAATATCATATTATTTGCATAAAACATTACTAATCATATAAAAATGGGTACTCTTGTACCGCACTAATAAGGGGGCACACCACTAAATCAATGCGCCATTTGTGTAACCCTAATGAGTTCGGTAAAATACAGAAACTATTTGAGGTATTTTCGGGCTGGTCTTTAGACTTATTAATCAAAAGAGTGAAGAATTAAAGAATAAATAAAAGTGGAAAGCCTATACATAAATTTGAGTCACCAAAAAGTAGCATTTTTATAATTATTGAGAAAATAGGTCCATGAATTAAAAAATGGCAGAATCGGGTTTGCAGTCTTGAGACTGAGAGCATGTCAAAAACAGTGAGGGCGCTGTTCAGCGCCTCAGAAGCGGAAAAGCGAGGTGGAAGGACCCCTATACATTGAAACATATGTTAAACTTTCATCGATTTACAATCGACTGGTCATCATAAAAAATTTAAACGAGCCCAAAAGGCCTCAAAATGAGCAAAGAAAACCGGTGTTTTTTACACGTATTTCAATGGGAAGATTATTTAGTGGTGTGCGCCCAAAGCATTTTCTTTCAGTTCGTTATCAGCCATGTTGGAACTATCCAGGCGTAGTTGACAACTGGGCAGGTTAAGGGATGGGGTATGAACGTTTGGACAGTAGGTCTATTTATTGTGGGACATTGGAGCACATCAGACATATCGAATAGGATTCAGAATACGAAGAATGTCCTTCTGATATCAAATAATTTTGATTTTTTGAAATTCGCAATGAAATACACATTTTATGGCAAATGATTAAAAATTGATATTTTTGATATTTAACAGTAACTTAATAAATCTGATGATTTATACTTATAGTGTATGTAGGTGGGATGAAAAGCCGACAATCAATTGACAATTTTGACCTTACGTATTGAAGATATGGATTTCCCCCCCCCCCCAAAAAAATAGGTCTTTTTGGGAAAAAAATCCATACCTTCAATATGAAAGGGCAAAATTTTCAATTGATCGCCGGCTTTTCCTCCCAACTACATACACTTTAAGAAAATATCATTAGATTTATAATATTTACTTCGAGGACTGTTATATATCAATATGTGAAAAATATCACATTCTAATAATTTGTCATAAAATTTGTATTATATCGTGAATTTCAAAAATGAAAATTATTTGATATCAGAAGACATTCTTCGTATTCATAATGTAATTCGATATGTCTGATGTGCTCTCATGTCCCACAAAAAATACTGTCGAAAACGCTCAAAACGCTCATTCCAGATCCTTTAATTTTCATTGGGGATTTTTGAAATCATCGTTCGTCGAACGATATTCAGGTGACCTCGAGCCTTTCATATAAATCAATAGTATCTCGCTATCAGTTGCGCGATATTTAATCTGGTTCAACTCATATTTTATTCGCTGCCGTATATATTTTGACGTCACAAAAAGTATTCGAAGCCGAATATTCGTCTTCGAATATGCACTATGAACCGACCCTAACTGTGTACACTGAAAGTGTGAAAGCCTATTCATGGTAAAGGTAAATCATTGCACATCTCCCCATTGAAAACACACATTATGCACGGTTGACCACAAAACATAAAGAATAATAGGATTTACTTTTCTATTATATGGTGAATCGTTGGAAATGCGTGCTTGTCTATGTGTGTAAATCGTTATGATTCACCATTTGACCATCCTAACCATGGTGTATTTAAACTGTTTAATGAACACAATTTCACACATTAGGCTGATTTTCTTAAATGTTGGTCAAGTAATGTTTTTAAAAACAATAAATGTGCATAGCCTGTGCGTATCTCTCCCATCCTATCACTCGCTCTCTCTCTCTCTCTCGTCCCCCCCCACCAATTTATCACACAGTGGTAAATTTGTGACGCTTAAATACATAACATTAAATTTACTGAGTAATGTCTGTTTTAGCTGAATATAAAATTTTAACACCTTCTCTAAATTAATTATACCACATGTATTTATGCTCAATAACATGGCACATAAATAATTTAGGCCTGTATTTGTGTATACAAAACGCTATGTTAAATCTATACTAACAGAACGCTATCAAAATATTCATTGATTTCCTCCATATTTTGTGGGATGATAGCAAATTATGTTTCTAACAAGTGTGCCAAATTGCATTAAAATCGATGGCGTAACTGCAGAGTTATTGTCCAAAAACTAAAATCAGATGATTTTGCTAAGCAATTTTGTAGACAATCCCGGAAAAAATGTGTTCGAACACCCACTGTAATTCCCATGTTCATCTTAGTATAGCGCGCACGCTATATTCGTCTCTGGAAACTAAGATTTATAATAGAGTTCTCTCAATGTTCATCTTAAGCATATCCCTCCCTTTCCCCACCAATCAATGTTGGGAGAAGATATGTGAAGATGAGCATATTGGGTATGCCAACATTGTACGGGGGTAGAAGGGGACTATTTCCAATAAGGCCTTTAAAGTGTTCGAACAATATTTTCTGAGATTGTAGCTCTTCTGGGTGGAACATAGCTGAATCGTCAAGGCTGCTGAAGGAGTTGGACAAAGACAATCCAGACAATGAGTGAAATATTGATGGACTAATATTAGGAAGACCACATTGGCAGCAGATCCACGAAATACTTGAGTGAGCATGGATTTCATACATCTCAATTGGCATTTCCATACACTCTATGTGATACCAGCCATTACACTGGTCACATTGCAGGCAGTTCTGGCCCCACTTGGCTGGTTTTTGGCAAACTAAGCACGGATACTTAATGGGGCGTGGCCCGGGATTGACTTCTGTGTCTCCAGCAAGGAGCAACAGGACCATAAAATATCCAGTTTTATCTCTGATGTTGAAATTAGTTTTTAGTTTCATTGGTTTGTAGCAAAGAGCACTGGTAGCATTAATGACCTTGTTGTACACTGACTCGGATTTGATGGTGGACACCGTCTGAGCGCAGTCATCATAATTTAGACCAGAGATCTTGATCCAGTAAGTAATTAAGTTTGGGCATGAAACTTTCTTCTAATAAAATGATGCAGTTTGATGGCAAATTTGAATTCACCTAGCATTAATAGATATTGATTTGTGTCTTTTCTTTTATTTTGAGTACGGTACTTTAATACTTTAGTAGTTATGATATTTTATTAAATCCCAATTGTGGCAGATATACGGATTACCAAAAACTCTGGCGGATGACCAGATTTCATGACCTGGTCATCCGCCGGATAACCTGATTTTTTTTTCGTACACTGGTTCTCAAGTTGTAATGTACATGTAGGAAGTGTCATGTACATGTAGAAAGGGTGTCTCCAGTGTTAATTGTTTTCATTATAATAAATATCGCAAAATATTGATATTGACAAAACAAACTGTTTGACCTCTGAGTCTGAACTCTCCACAACCACATAATTGCACAGTGCGGCGTCATCATGCATTATCGCTATATCTTCATGATCTACCTGTCAAAAATTGCCAAGATAGTAGGCCTATTAAAGCGAATCCACTCGCACTTCAATAGCCACGCATGGCGAGTTTGTTCAGGCTAAGCACCACCGGTTACGATAAAAAATTCTTCCCCATTACGAATGTGGCGTTTCTAAAATCACTAATTTTTACTACATCTGTGCATGCTCGACATTACGCAGTGCCTAGTTGCTAATCCCAAGAAAAATCAGAAAATTTGATTTGTTTTCAGTTGGTTTTCAATGCACTAACTGATCAATGTAAATCCGTTGAGACATTTGGGGGGGTAGGGCCCCCTCTAAACTCCTGAACATTGGCAAAGAGCATCTCTCTCTTTTTTAACGAACTTCATTATCATGATAATAATAATGCTTAGAATGTTAGCTTCGAGATGACCTATGATTTTTAGGCCTACGATGCTTATTTTCTGCACAAAAAAAATGGTTTAGGTGGCTACGTAACAGCCAATTTGAACCTGGAACCATCCAAATTCAGCGTAACCTTAACGGACCATATTACCAAATCTACAAAACATCGAGAAAAGTACTCTGCACAAGTAACGACTCGTGAGACCAACTACGTAATAAGTAATAAGTGAGGTTAAGTATTTGATTTTCACTCACATTGTACTAAAAAGTGGTATTTTTTCATTCAAATTAAACATTTTGTCTTCATTTATGTGTCTTTTTTTCCTGCAAAATTGCTCTCCTGAGAGGGCCTCAATAGGGTTTTTACAGTGTAGAAGCCCTCTGGCTTCGGGGCTCCGCCCCTGGACTCCGCCCCTGGACTCCGCCGGGCTACGCCCCTGGACCCTGCCAGGGGCCCTTCAGCGGGCCCCTGGACCCCCGGTCGTGAGGGGCGAGAGCTTCACTCGCTACGCTCGTTCCGCTTCGCAAGTTTCCTCATTCAGGGAATTCCGTAATCACATGCCTGTCTGGGCAGTGGAAGTTCAATACACTCAGCTGCCATTGTCATATTCTTTCAAGTCAGTGTTCGATTGACCAGAAAAAAATTTTCTTGCATTTGTGCAGGTAACATTTAATCTATACTTGCACAAAGTGAAAGTAACTTGCACACTAAACCATATTCATAAAGTTTGTGCCATTAAACTAATCATCCTTTTTACAGATGAAAGTAAAAATTGGTGTCATTTTGTAAGGGATATAAATATAGTTTAAATTACTTCTTTGGTTCAGAGGCACATTGTATGTTTCTGACAACTAAAACTCTACATGCACTTGTGCTACCTGCACAGTCACCTGCATGTGCAGGCGTGCAGATCGAACAATGTTTCAAGTTTATTCAACACATAGGTTTAACTGCATTGATTTCGCTGGCTATAGAATATAATTTTAAAAATCAATACCGTACTTTGACTTTGACTAAAGAGTCATTCCATCTCAAGTCACCCAATACATGTAGGTACATTAACTCATAATAACTTCTCTACATCAGCTCAAATGCTATTTTGAACTCACAACATAATCTGGTACCTGAGCATGTACATCTATATAAATAAAAGGAAGTCGCTAAATCTTGTGCGCGAATAGACTCAGAGATGATTTCACTTTCAGCTCTGATTTATTCGTACATTGATCGGGTACATATTGCCATTAAACCATCTGAGGTTCATTTTTGCAAAAATTGATGGTAACTAAGAGAATAACATAAAAACTGTCGTGTTGCTATGCAAAATCGCATGCAGTGGCATTGTGGGTAATAAGGACAGTGTGAACCGCGTAATAATATCTCCATTAAAAACCATACATGAGCAACATTGCCCTGTTTTCTGCCAACTGCGAGGTGGCCAAGAAATGATTTCAGGCTATCTAGATGCACAACATCGCGTTTTTAATAATGATCTTACGAGCTTTTAGCCCCTCACGAGAGCTACGCACCCCATTTTCCACCACTGCACGAAGTTGGCAGCCAAGAGATTAAGGCTACGTCGCGTGAATTTTATTATTTATTCTAGGCCTATAATGAATCGTCGTTTAGTTTTACAGCCACATTCATACGGGAGATTGAGGAATATACGGGGAACGCATTGCACTTTATTTGGTTGAAAACGGTCAAGACCAAGAATTGGCCTCAAAATCAGTGAAAATATGGTTAAAACCGGGTTTTCCCGGGATTTTTGTTGTCAAAACTCAGTGGTAGCGCGTACCGTAACTAACTGGCAGCAGGGGTTGGCGTTAGTACGTCGGCGTACTGAGCAATGTGACGCCGACGTATACGGGTGCATAATATGCACAGACCAACTTTCCGTGCCAGAGAAATAGAAAAGAAAAGAAAGGAAGACAAAACTGAAAAGGTATAGGCCTATGGATGGGTCGGGTTGTGGATTATATGCATGGTACTGGATTCGGTTAAGAGATTACCCGCCAAGATGATAAAAATCGTGAGGATACGAGAGGAAAGAAGGAAGCTAAAAATGAAAGAATAAATAAATAAATAAATAAATAAATAACGTTAAAAAAAACCTAAAATAATGAGAACAGAATTAAATAGATAAAATTCAAACGGGAAATCACAAGCTAAGCAGGAAATATGAAAAATGGGAACAAAATGTAGAAAAAAAGCCAAAACTTAAAGGAGAAATGAAAGAAATGGTAGATTTATAAAATAATGCATGGGAACGGGGCTCAATAAATGAATAACATGGAAACAGAAATCACGAGCTAAGCAGCATGGGAACAAAATAGACCTATGCAAAAGAAACTGAAGAGAAAGAAAGGAGCTAAATGAATAGAAAAAAAAAGAAGAAAAAAAAAAGGTAGGCCTACGGGTAGGCCTATTATACAGGTTATGATTACAGTAACTAAATGAAGCGGGAGCAAACTAAAGAGGGAAAGAAAGAAACTAATCAGGAAAATTAAGGGAAAAAAGAAGTTAAAATTAGAAACTAATCACGAAAAATAAGAAAAATAAATAACAACTGAAGGAAGCGGAAATCACAAGCTAAGCAGCTGATAAAAATGAAGCTATAAAGGGAAACGATATAAGAAAGGATAGATTTAGAAAATAATGGGAATGGGGTTAGGCCTAGATAGATAAATAACATGGAAACGGAAAATCACAAGCTAAATAGCATTTTGTTTTAATGGAAACAAACTAGGCCCGTGCAGAATAAACTGAAAAGAAAATGGAAATGCAAGAAGGGACAGGTTTAGAAAAATAAAATTTACCTTTCAATGATTCTACCTTTTCAGTAATTCCTCCTGTTTTAGTGATCGCTCCCATTTACTCATCTAGCGGAGACCCGCGCACAACGCGGGTATCCCGCTAGTTATACATATTTCTATTACCTCTACGACCCATTATTCAAAATCGCGCACTGTGATTTGTTAAAACGCGTCATGTGAGAGCCCATTATTCTGCAATAATGGGTCAAGGGCTGTCGCGTCCAATATTTCCGCGATACTCGCTGTCACTTACGCGTACGCGCTCCACCTTGAAGTAAACAACTTAAAATTGTTGTGCCAAAAAATGATATTTTCTCTTTAAATCGCACTATTTTCTGGTAATAGAATAGAAATAAAGGGTGCAGCATTATCATTTACACGTAAATAATGTGTCCTCGGCAGTAAAAACGTTTCAATAATGGGTTTGGCTGCGCCTCACCCATTATTTACGTTTTTACTGCCTCGGACACATTATTTGGGTGTAAAAGATAATGCATTACCCTTTATTTCTTAAAGCTTGGCTTGCTTTGAGTGTCAGTGTGGTGTTTTCGTCTGTGGAGTTACCAGTGACATTCACGCATAAAGCGGTGCACCTGAAACAGGGGGTGGGAAGTCCAGAATTGATTGATTGTTGGCTGGTCACCCTCTCAGATTTTGTTTTAAATCAATTGACAATGCCCTATGGGTCAAATGAACACATTTCAAACAGTAGGTCTCAACTCTGTGTCATTTTTGAGTTATGGCTTGTTGAATATTTTAATTTATGTTTTTGTACGCAATTTGTCCACTTCCCATTGAAATACACACAAAATTTGATTTTGCTATTATTTTTTTACAAAGTTTGGTAAAGTTGTACATTTTATTAATTACTTTTGTTTCATTGAACAGCTACCAAAGAGATTAGGGGTCGGGTTTATGTTGTGTTTTTAGATTTGCATCAGGCCTAACAAAATAATGCTTTGTTTCCTGAAACATGATGAAAAAAAGAGAGTTGGTCCATGTAGGTAGGAAAAAATTTAATTTGTGAAAAATTTTTATATATCAATTCTAAAAAAAGTAAATTTTTCTTATCCATTTGGTTTGTCCATTTTATTTCTTGCTTTGTAGGGTTGAGAAGTACAGACCAACTTTGCTATCAGATGTTGTCGGAAATGAAGAAACTATCAGCAGGCTGGGTGTGTTTGCCAAAGAAGGAAATGTACCAAATATCATTATTGCTGTGAGTTATCAGCTTCTTTTTTGTTGAAATTGAAATTTGTTTTTAAAATATAATTTGCAAATATTTGTAGATTTGTTTTAGATTTTCCAAGCTTTTGGTGATCTTTTGGCCATTTTACATTTAAAAATCCAGACTAAGTCCATCCAAGGGACTCCCTTTTAAGGAGAGAGGGATCTCTAGACTGTTTTCCCTAAATCTGATATAGAAGAATGATTTTAGCGCTCCTTAGTTGACCATTCTTTCCGTACATTCTATTGTATAATGCTCTGAACAGCTCTCCTTGAAGGAGCTATCAGCTAAATAATGCTCTCCTGCAAATTCTAAAAGACAAGTGTCCTTGCTATCCATCTGTTTGCTTGCCTGTCATCCGATCAGTACATGTACATTTTCACGGCCACACTGCATGCAATGATATTTCTGTGATTCTTATCTTTCAGGGTCCACCAGGAACAGGAAAAACAACAAGTATTCTCTGCCTAGCGAGGGCGCTCTTGGGACCATCTTATAAAGAAGCAGTATTAGAAATGAATGCATCAAATGACAGGTAATTCAGGGTCGCCAAATAAAAGAAAAAACATGGTTGTCAACTCAAAGATAATAATACCTTACTTTTGAAGATTTTTCTCACTTGACGCATTGTTACATTGATTAAGTGATAACACATAGCCCAAATTAGACGACTTTAGAGTGTCTTTTCCTTTTCGGCGGATCCAGATCCAGAGTCAAGCTAGTTAGAATTAGTCCACTGTGTTTGACAATACTATAAGACATCTAAAACATTATATTTTCCATGCGTTTTTTTTTTCTTCAAGCAATCGGATGTCTCACCGCGTTTCAGCCGTAATTCTCTCTCTTGTTCAAAGAACTTTTGTTTGCATTTTTGTTGTTGACAGGGGTATTGATATTGTGAGGAATAAGATCAAGATGTTTGCTCAGAAGAAAGTCACATTACCAAAAGGACGGCATAAAATCATCATCTTGGATGAGGCAGACAGGTGAGCTCATTTTAACTGTTCCATTTAAAGTCCACACTCCTTTTGTGAAAGATTTTACAAACATCTTTCACAGGGGGTGTATGAATTTCATATGGAATGAACACATTAGGCAGAACCAAGTATGCTAGACCTTTGATATTTTCAGTATATGATAGCCTTGTGTTTGTACATAAGGGAATAATTATAGTAATCCAATTTTCAAAAATGTCTCCTTAGGCCTCCCAGATGTGACATATAGAGGGCACGGTGGTGAGGAAGTGGGTTTGTATCCCCATGGCGCCAACATATTGTGCACTTAGGCAGGGCTCATCACCTCTATTACCTGTCCCCAACCAGGTGTACAAGTGGGTACCGGATTTATTCAGTGCCGGGATGGTAACAGACTGTATGTGAAGAAGGTGTAGCAACCCCCGCCCCGAAAAAAACCATTTAATGCAGGAGTCTGGCCCAATAGCACTCTGGCCTATGATCGAAAATATGTGATACTGTTCCACTATTTCACCCCTGATATGAGCAATGCAGGGCTAATCCATTTAAAATCCATACACCCATATGGAAGACATGACCTTAATATAGAGGGTGTAGATTTCAAATGGAGTCAGCCATTCAGGTAACCCCATTTGAAATTTACACCCCCTTGTGTGGAAGCTTTTAAAAGTTATGTCATCCATAGGGGTGTATGAATTTCAACTGGAGTAGTCCATTTTGTTCTATTTTCATGATTCAGTATGACCAGTGGAGCTCAACAAGCCATGAGAAGAACAATGGAAATCTACTCCAAGACAACCAGGTTTGCCCTGGCGTGCAATGCATCTGACAAAATCATTGAACCCATCCAATCACGATGCGCTGTCTTACGATATTCCAAACTCACCGACAAACAGCTGCTGAAGCGATTACTTGAAGTATGTGAGATGGAGAGTGTAGATCATACTGATGATGGTTTAGAAGCAATCATATACACAGCACAAGGAGATATGAGACAGGTTAGTAGCATACAAATATTGATGGCAATGAGGAATGTGGTTAAAGTTATAGGCTCAAGGTGATCTCAAAACCATGCTATGACCCAAGACACAGCCGAGAGTCATAGCATGGTTTTGAAATCACCACGGACCTATAATTTTAACCATGACCCAAATAAAGCAGTCAATATTTGTTTTCTATACCTCATTAATATAGATTTTTGTCATCTGAGTGGTTAAAAGGCCTATTTTATTGCTCATATAGGTAAGCACCGGGAGAATTTAAAGATTTTTTAAAAATATCCATTTTTAAAGTATTAATTTTCCAAAAAACTTCAGTTTTCACTAAAATTGAAAGAAATGGCAATCTGCAATATAATCCATGCAGAAATTGAACCACACCGGGGAAAAATATTTCAGAGAAAAAAAGGAGAACAAATATTTAATAACTTTAAAAAATGCAACTATTCCCCAGTTAAACTTTTTGAATATTATGGCCAAATCGCGAATTTTCCAAAACTGCAGTTAAAAATTTGCTCTCAAAAATCACACATTTTCCCGGTGCTTACTGATAGGCCATGGAAAAGTTTACAAAGAAAGTTTTTAGTTATAAACCATTCGCATTAATGACAATGACAACTGAGATGTTGTCATTGGACATCAACACATGTCACGCCGATCGTACATCGTTTAGCAAACATCATTTCTGCGCATTGCATGTCGGTGTGACGTTAAATGATGACATCTCAGGTGTACTCGCAAAGGCTTCATATCATATCATATCATTTTATTTGCCAGCAAAAAGACACATATACATATAAAATATTGCACAATATCAAAATTACACATAAATATATAAATTACACATGCAAAGATATAAAAATGTAAGCCATGGAAGGTCATAAAGCAAGAAATTGAAATTGAATTGACCCATGTTGGAGAAAATAGAGAGATGACATGCCTTAACCAGGAACAATTTAAACAAAGGACAAGAGAACCCCTGGCAGGGATAGCCAGATAGTGACAAAGTCACTTTCAAAGTGGCTAAACCTAATTGATTCCCACAAGAACACATTCTTATGGGATTTATCGAAAAGGTGAATAGGGAATATCACTGATTAATGGGATTTACTCTTCTCTTGTCTTATACAGGCTGTCAACAATCTACAGTCCACACATTCAGGTTTTGGAGTGGTCAATAGTGAAAATGTATTCAAGGTAAGATATTGGGCTATTCCAGATGAAATCCATACACTGCCTATGGAAGATTTGATCTTAATCACAAACACAGGGTGTGTAGATTTCAAATGGAGTCACCCATTCAGGTAACTCTATTGATATTTACACTCCTGTGTGAAAGATGAAGGTCATATCTTCCATAGGGGGTGTATGGATTTCAACTGGAAAAGCCCATACAGAATAGCAACATTTTTAAATTTTCAAATCATGGGGCACTGAACAGAAAGGGGGCTTCCACGACCGGAAATGCAACATCGATATAGTACCTTAGAAAACATAAAATTTAGAACCATGCCCATTTCCACCAAAATGTGTGAATGACATAATTGTAGGATGATATGTAAAAGCTGAAATGTTCTTGTTTCCCATGGATGTGAAAAAATTAACTTGACTTTTGTGATGCATAAGCTATCAGACAGTGCAATGCATCGAAAACCAGATTTTGAGAGGTGAAAAGCTTTAAAAAATATAGGACAGGTTGAAAATAAAGTGGAATTTGAAAAACCTTCTTTGGTGATATATGTGTACAAAAAGATATATTAAACTTAAAGAGTGTTGCTCCATCGCCAAACAGTTTAAGGTGGTAATAAACCCCCTGATAAATTTTGTGACTAATTTTGCATTTTTCTCAAAAAATAACTACACACTGGTAACAAAAGTTATAATTATAGGGGCAAGGAATCCAATTACTTCACTGAAATTTCAGTGATTCAAGACAAGTGGTTAATTATGTTAAGAAATGAGGTACATTCTAGCGGTACTGCTTGTCTTCAGTCACTTAAATTCCAGTGTAATAACTGGATTCCTTGCCCCTATAATATACATAACTTTTGTTACCAGTGTGTTATTACTTTTTGAGAAAAATGCAAATATAGTCATAAATTTATCAAGGGTGTAGTACCACCTTAAATAATACCATCAATTGGATGGACTTGGTAATAGCTTGTTCTTTTAAGGCTTCGGCGCACATACATGTATTTCATGGGGAATTTTACTGTTCAGTGCCCCCTTAATCAACAACATTAAAAAAATCAGACCATTGTAACTAGGCTGACATTCCTTCCACATATTTTGTTTTCCCAGGTTTGTGATGAGCCACATCCACTATTAATCAAAGATATGTTAGGACATTGTCTCCAGGCTGACATTGATAAGGCTTTCGAAGTCATGCAGCATATGTGGCGTATGGGATACTCCCCAGAAGACATCATAGGAAACATGTTCAGAGTTTGCAAGACTTTTCAGATGGCAGAGTACCTTAAACTAGAATTTATCAAGGTAAGATATTCAGTAGTCACTGATTAACCCCCGGTACACTACTGGTCGTCTAACAGCATTTGTGATTGGTTGATAACTTGAAATGCTCATTTCAATTGCCAATTATAACTAGGGTTTAAACTATCTATGGTCAAATTGCATTTGCAGATGATCCTATATTAATACCCTCCTAGTCCTTGATTGGTTCAGTAGTGCTTTTAAAAGAAAAATGTACCCGAATTCAAAAGTTGCAATTTACAGTGATCAATAGTTATTACCCAAACATTGTGGCACGTAAAACCCACCTTAATCTTCTGCGTTGACTTCAAGTCAATGCAAATAGCTGCAACTTTTAAATATGGGTCTCTTCTTTAAAAACACTGCTATGATGTTAATATTGAACGAAATTTTACAAATGGGGTATCAAAATGCGCGGAAATAAATTGGTTCAGAAGCTATAGGTGTATTTATTATTAGTAGTAGTAGTATTAGTATTAGTATTGATTTTATAACAGCTGTGTTACTTTTTGTGCAGTCTTTATAAGAATCACATACAAAATACAAACTAAAATACAGTTACAGTTCTAGTTTGATAAAATAAAATAAATGGTACATCAAGATTGCAGAACATGAAGTATAACGAAGTTACAAGCCGACACAAGTACCAAGGATAGCCCAAAAAGCCTGGGGGAAGCTTATTTCCATTTGGGTCCTTTACAAGCAAGGGAAAACATGAACAAAGTGCCATATAAAAACAAGAACAGAGGCAACAAATACAAGAAGTTTGTACAGTAATGTACACTCCTTCATTGCATTTATTATGTTGGTAAATTCAAATCATTTTTAAGTTGAAAGCTTGTTTTAACTGTTCATTATAAGAAATTGACTGTTAAATAGGCAAACAGTTAATGTATAGGTACTTCACTCAATATTTACATTTTCCCTCTTCTTTGTTTTCAGGAGATTGGATTCACTCATATGAGAATTGCAGAGGGAGTGAACTCACTTCTTCAACTTTCTGGACTCTTAGCAAGGTTATGTCAAAAATCAGCTCTTCCACCTGAAGAAGCCTAAGATGAAACTAAATGGGAAAGTCACTTATATGAGAATTCAGAGGGAGTGAACTCCTTCAACTCTCTGGACTCCTTGGAAGGTTACATGTTTGTTAAAAATCAGCTCTTCCACCTGATGAAACCTATGAAGAGACTTAATAGAATAATGGATCAAGGTTTCCTTAATATTTCAGACTTCAGCGGACATTTTCATTTTATACAAAAAGAACGGGCACCGACTAGTGAATTATTGAATGATGAATATAAACATGTATCCTTTTTGTGAAAAGGCTGCGTTTGAAAAAAGTGGTCATTGTGTGGCACTATAACCTCAGTTCTATATAAATTTTAGGCCAGATCTAGCCTAAAAAAACTCATCTTTTATTTGTCCAATTTTTACATAAATTGATTCAATATGTATTAAATATTTTGAATTAGAGAATAGGGGACCAGCACTTTAGTTCAAGATGGCAGATCAATGTTTGAAAGGTGATCAGCATCAACCACACAGCGCTGCACCATTGGTTCACTCTGTATGCTGCCTTCTATAGCTTACTTAATACGCTGCCATCAGCGTCAACCACACAGCGCTGCACCATTGGTTCACTCTGTATGCTGCCTTCAGCATCAACCACACAGCGCTGCACCATTGGTTCACTCTGTATATATGCTGCCTTCTATAGCTTACTTAATACGCTGCCATCTAGAGCTAAAGCGCTTGATCCCTTGTTCTCCAATTCAAAATAATTTATTCGTAAGATAAATTTATCAAAAAGACAAATCCGGTTCGGCTGTCTGCCGAATTCATAACAAATCAAATATAGCAAACAGGATTTCCAGGCTTTCAAGTGAGCTGATAAAAACACTGGGCATAAATTTGCTTTATTTTTGTACTTAATTTTAGTAAAACGCCAAAAACATAATGCGAGTAAACTAGAAAGATGACAAAACATTCCAGTATGGAAAAATTATTTGATATAAAGGTAGGCATTTCATGGGGGGATTAACAGAGAAAATCTGTCTTTTCTAAATCTATTTTTGCTTAAGTTATGTAAAAGTGTATATTTCTAGAAAGCAAATAAGCTGACAAATTGCATTGCTACATGTAGGGTGCTGGTCAGAGCCATGAAAACATGTGGCGGAGGGTCACACCTGCCTCCACATATGGCACATAACACAAGAAGTGGCAGTAGATGGATCTCATCTACTTCCCAGGTAGATTTTTTTCAGCCCCGACATTAAAGTTGCTGAAAAAAATTTGTGGAAAACAACAATTAAAGCAATATTATAACATTTTCAAACAAAATAGATTAGCATTTCTTTGCCATAAAATGTTAGCTTTTACTGTCAGATATATCCCCTTTTATTTTTGAGCCGAACAACTACGGCAAATATGTCGCCAATACGTACCACTCCTTCGGTCATGTTGTGGTACGACCCTTTGTTGTGTATATCACCGTCCCGAAACGCCGTGACGTACTGTGTGTTATGAACATTGTGTATGCGTTCGACTAATAATTCCATCGTAATAATAAAGCGCTGAATCGGCCTTTAATTCAAAATCATGGATTTTGACAAACTACAGTACTCAGAGTCTTGATTTTTGCAGGGTATATTGGTTTAATAGAGTACAATTTAATCGTGTAAAAAAAGGAATTTTAAAAATTCAATGAGGGCGTCTTCCTCAGCAAATGTTATAATATGGCTTTAATTCAATAAAAAACAGAAAATTACCAATATTTGCTGAATATCAGTATGTACAAGTTGAGATTGAAGTAAATTGCACCAGTTTTCTGAATATATATGTTTTTAATCATTTTTTGTAATTTTTAAGCCATATTCATATATTGTTAAAAAAACACTTTCATAGCTCTGGGAAGACTATTTACCTTTCAACCAACCCCACAAAAACCTGAAGTTAATGTCTGACACACAAAGAATAGTGGACAATTGAGAAATTGTTTTAAAAGAGTTTAATTTCAAAAGTAGATGAGATGAGACAATCATTTACATTATTTGAGATGCTTGTGCGGTGTACAACAGTAATAAAGAAACCTAGTGTAATCCCCTGGGCCTAGATTTCGTCTTAGTTTGCGAGAATCAAAATCCATCATAGTCACTGCACTTAGTGTATGATACAATGTGAGAAGTTGATTCTCGCAACCGAATCTTACGAGAATCAATTCTGTGATTCTCGTCGAAATCTAAGCCCTGACCCCCATATGGATAAAATACACTACATCAGACATTTCTGTAAATAAAATAGAATATTGAGGTAGTCTTGTCAATAACAATAATTGAGATATAATTCTCATTTATACTAATTTGTGAGATGGTTATTTAAAACATTTTGATGGTTAGATATTTTGATGGTTAGTTGCTGTTGACATGTCATCTTGCGCTCCCGTTTAGATGCTTTAAAGGAGTTGAAACTTGGCACACTATCACAAGGATGAATAAATAATATCTGAAAAAATGACATTTGTACCATCACACAATGCGGTCCATTTTCTACATGTAACCTTTTTATGGGACACTTTATAGAATCAAAACACAGTTGTTATTTTTCAGTCTGATGCATATTCATATTCACTTCCCTCCCCCTGTGTTTGCCCTCCCTCCCCCCGTGTTTGACCTCCCCCCTGTGTTTGACCTCCCCCACACACGGGAGAGCAAATATCGCCAGTCAGAACTCTTGCCCCCCCTAGTAAAACCCAAAATTGCAAAAATTTCCATTCTTTTTGCAACACTTTTAGATGCATTTTCAATGTTCAAGCCTTGGATGTTGACAATTGCATCTTGGACATCCATGGTTTAGCATGTGTTGATGCTCTTGGCCATAATTATATTGACTACTGTACATCTTTACATTAGGCCTAAAAAAAATTGTTTGATTGGCGTAACATAAAAAAAATTAGGGTAGGTCGGTCAGGTTTTTTTTTTTTTTACTTTTTAAGCTGTAAATTTTTTTTTTAAAAGGCTTTGGAACTTTTTTTTCTTCTTTTTTTTTTTATTTATTTATTTTTATTTATAAATTTATAAATTTTATTTTTTGCAAAAAATAAGAAAAAAAAGGTCAGGGTCAGGTCTACTTTTAGGGTCGGTCGGGTTACGCCAATCAAACAATTTTTTTAGACCTTGGATACATTGGATACACTTATGTGACCTGAGTGTTAATTTGTAATCATTACATTACACTGCATATTTTATCATATTTAATATTATATGTATTAGCTGCTGTCAGCTCACATGTAAGAAGTACTTAAGACATCACATTGCCAGGCGATTAATGCCCTTCTTAAGTTTTAGCACCATCGTTTCCCCATTTCAAATTAGTCTTGTTTATTATACACACTATGATAAAAGTCAGAGATAAAGAAACTAGTCCGCTTACGTCACCTATCAATCAAACTCAGAAATGGTTCATATGATTCGTCTTGATGATTGAAATTTCTGAACACAGTGGAACAACATCGTACCCTATGGTTAGTTTTGCACCTTCAAACTGTCTCAAAAGGTGGTAGTACCAGATAATAGAATAATTTCTTTCCTGAAGACAACATTTCATCAATGTCCAGATAAGTTTTTTTTGCCTTGTCAAAGTACTGCCATCATTCGCCATTTTTTGCAATTCCTTTTCTCCAATGAAAGCACAAGGAATCAAACTCCCTTTTATGCACAACTAACCAAGGCTGTGCAGGAGTTTGATAGGATCGTCGGACGTTAACTAGTTTGTTTATCTCCGAAGTCTTGACAGTATGCAATTTCGAATTCATGTAGGTTTACATGAAGAGCATGGCGGTTCTTGTTCTTGTATTTGTGGTCGTAAATTGCTCAAGAGGTATAAATTGTATAAAATCGCTGCATTTTTCTTTTGCAGAGCTGTAGATTTAATACTGAACATGTTTACATATTTGGAAAGCTTGTAATCTCGTTATTGAATCTGCTAAAATTATGTTTTAAAATAGTCAGCTCCATTTGAAATCTATACACACAGATTAAGTCATGTCTTCCATAGGGGTGTATGGATTTCAAATAGAATAGCCCATTTTGGAGCAGACGACCCTGAATGGGTGGCTCTATTTGAAATTTACACCCCTGTGTGTGAGATATTAAGGTCATGTCTTCCATAGTAGGTGGGTGTATGGATTTAAACTGGAGTAGGCCAATAAAGACAGGTCGTCGGGAACCACTTCAACCGATTTGCCCAAAATTACACCAGGGCGGCTCTGAAGGATTCGCAGTCAATTGAAATGAAATCCTCAATTGCAGAACATGCCAGTAAAGAAAACCATCTGATTAACTGGGACAATCCAAAATTCTAGCTACGGATCGACACAAGAAACACCAGATGGATAAGGAGTCCATCTGGATCCGGAGGAAATCACGACCAAGCATGAAAGACAGCCTAATGAACAGCGACGAGGGGCCTTCCAACTGAGTCACGCCTATGACCAATTGATCCTGAGGGCGACAACATCTTCTGATGACGCCATACCATCCAACAAGGGATCAAATGGCATATACCATTGAGAAAGGCAACAGCTAGGATTGCCGAAACTGTATGGAAAAAAAAGTGAGTTTTTCTATTGGAATTTCTACTATGAAAATTTTGTAATCTGACTACTGTACATATCTTTACATTAGGCCTAAAAAAATTGTTTCATTGGCGAACATAAAAAATTAGGGTAGGTAGGTCAGGATTTTTTTTTTTTTTTACTAAGTTTTAAGCTGTAAATTTTGTTTGATAAAGGCTTTGGAACTTTATTTTCTTTTTTTTTTTTAATTTATTTATTTTTATATTTTTGAAATATTATTTTTTGCAAGAAATAAGAAAAAAAAGGTCAGGGTCGGGTCTACTTTTAGGGTCGGTCGGGTAACGCCAATCAAACAATTTTTTTAGACCTTAGGTTCCACTGCCTGAACAGAATTGATCACAACTTCAATTCCCTCCTGATCTGTTAATGAGGTGACCACCAGGCTGCCATTATATAGAAGTATATAATATGGCACAGTACGTTTACAGGGGTATTTCGTGATCCTAGCATCTTCTTTTTATGACATTTTTCAGCAGATATCCACGAAAAAAGCCTATTCCCAAAATTTCAGTTGATTCAGATTTTGCATTTGCGAGTTATGCATGATTATGTGTGCTGCACTGCGCCATAGACAATGTGTTGTAATTTCGTTCTGGTATACCAGAACGAAATTCAAATTTCACGATATCTTTGCTAAACGATTTAATCTGCAAGAAATATTTTGTACATTATAAACATTATGTAGCCAGAGGTTTCCAGTGATATAAAAACCTCAACTTTTTGAGAAAAGTGAGGGGATGAGGCTGGATCACGAAATGCCCTAGTACATAAAATAGAGTTGTGTGGCATTTAGTTTTGCCTGAGGTGATTTTGGGTTAAATGTTGATAGCTCACTATCACAGAATTAGAGAAGGAGAACCGGGACTCCCTATACCGGCATGTACAATCGCTACCGTCAGCTATGGGGAGAAAATTGGGGTATTCGGGTCCTTGGCGGCGGTGCGCAGAGAGCGAACGAAAACAATTCTGCGTTTCATCTGAAGCGTCTTGGTTCTCGCGTGCAGGTCGCATTAAGTGCATTTCTCAAATGCGCCCATCATCCATGTCGCGTTTGCATGACAACGAATGCCTCGAGCGCATTCCGAGGGAAACCGAATACCCCCAATTTTTGCTCCATGCCTGTATCAAGATGGCGGTCGAGCCCTGGTTCTCTGGTTTTAATTCTGTGCTCACTATAGAGTTATTATACTGTCAGGTTGAAAAGGAGGCAAGACATGATAAATCCTGTTCAACCTTATGAAAAATAAAACATTGGATACACTTATGTGACCTGGGTGTTAATTTGTAATCATTACATTACGCTGCATATTTATCATATTTAATACTATATGTATTAGCTGCTGTCAGCTCACATGTAAGAAGTACTTACGACATCACATTGCCGTACGATTAATGCCCATTAAGTTTTAGCACCATCGTTTCCTGCGTCACATTTTAAATTATCCTTGTTTATACACACTATGATAAAAGTTGGAGATAAAGAAACTAGTCCGCTTACGTCACCTGTCAATCAAACTTAGAAATGGTTCATATGATTCGTCTTGATGATTGAAATTTCTGAACGCAGGGGAACAACAGCGTACCCTTTGGTTAGTTTTACACCTTCAAACTGTCTCAAAAGGTGGTAGTACCAGGTAATAGAAAGATTTCTTCCCTGAAGGCAACATGTCATCAATGTCCAGATAAGTTGTTTTTTGCCTTGTAAAAGTACTGCCATTATTCCCCATTTTATGTGATTCCTTTTCTCCAATGAAGGCACAAGGAATCAAACTCCCTTTTATGCGCAACTAACCAAGGCTGTGCAGGAGTTTGATAGGATCGTCGTATGTTAACTAGTTTGTTTATCTTTGAGTACAGATATGCAATTTCGAATTCATGTAGGTTTACATGAAGAGCATGGCGGTTCTTGTTATTGTATTTGTGGTCGTAAATTGCTCAGGGTGGTGCAATAATTATGTGTACCCCGGGGTGAATTCTCAAAATGGTCTGCCAAAATCGCTTGTCTCCCCCTTTGGCCGTGCTAAAAACCTTTGCCCCCCTTCGACTTGCCAAAAACCTTTGCCCCCCTTTTGACGTGCCAAAAATCTTTGCCCCCCCCTTACACATGCAAGATTTTGGGGAACCCGAATTTAAAACCTTAAATTGTCTTAACATATAATGCGAAAGCGCAGCGAGCAGGAAATTGTGCATATTTGAACGTGTTCAGTAACGCTTTTCCTCACGCCTTTTAGGGCGTAATATAAAACGGTGCCCAAAATATCTGTGCCAAAAATTGCTTGCCCCCCTTCGACCTGCCAAAAATCGTTTGACCCCCCTTTCGACCTGCCAAAAATGCTTGCCCCCCCTTTTGGCCTGCCAAAAATCTTTGCCCCCTATAATTCACCCCCGGGTACACATAATTATTGCACCACCCCGACAAGAGGTATAAATTGTATATAAAATCCCTGCATTTTTCTTTTGCAGAGCTGTAGATTTAATACTGAACATGTTTACATATTTGGAAAGCTTGTAATCTCGTTATTGAATCTGCTAAAATTATGTTTTAAAATAGTCAGCTCCATTTGAAATCTATACACACATATTAAGTCATGTCTTCCATAGGGGTGTATGGATTTCAAATAGAATAGCCCATTTTGGAGCAGACGACCCTGAATGGGTGGCTCTATTTGAAATTTACACCCCTGTGTGTGAGATATTTAAAAAGGTCATGTCTTCCATAGTAGGTGGGTGTATGGATTTCAACTGGAGTAGGCCAATAAAGACAGGTCGTCGGGAACCACTTCAACCGATTTGCAGTCAATCACTGCTAATCACAAAGTGATTCCCGAATCGGATACCAAGATCCCAATCTTTAAAATATATAAAATATTTGCAATATTTAATTCCAATTAAATCTGGAACTCCGCAAAACAAAAGAGGTAGAAAGTTTACTACTAATGCCTGGTTCATACTTTTGATTTTTAAAATCGAATATTTGATATGCAACAAGTATTTGTTATTTTATATTCAATCTATTTCAATTCATTTGTATCTTGTAACGAAATGGTTGTTGACGAATAAAATCAATTATATTTTACGTAATATATATAGTTTGGGGGAAATAATTGATTTTACGTCAACAAACTTTTGTTAAAAGATAAAAAGTGACCGAAAAAAGATTGAATAATGAGTACATTCTATATAGAATATTCAAGGTCGAATAAAAGTGTGAATCGGGCCTTAGAGTTAGACTTTATCGGACCTTGTTTTATCTTCATCAGTCAATAAGTCCGATTCAAATTTAATCCATTCTTTAGAAGACTTGTTTAATTCCAGTAGTTTCTCTTTCCTTTTCACATAAATATGGATATAAATTGGAAAGAGCATGGTTGAAAGACACATCGCTATGAATGCAACATTGACCTGAAAGGAAAAAGAAATAGAAATTTATGTGTATTAATGCTCTGCGTGCTAGCCACAATCTTCAACATAAAAAGACAAAGTTTTAAGAAATTTTCTCAAAATATCAAGTGATATAAAAATTCAAATAAAATTTGAAACTTGTCGTCTGCAATCAACACCCGCATGGAGAGAGTAATGTTTGCGTGTTGGGCAACAGGCTTCAACATAAAAGATCCAAGATCATTGAAAGGGCAGTATAATCAATGACCGGTATATGAGTACCGTACTTAAATGATGCAAATCAAGGGCACAATCTGGTTTTCGTACCAATCATTCAACCACTACAACTCTTCTTGATGCTCAAGATTTTGTTGTAAATAACATGGATAATTTATTGTTGTGCTACAGGTATGGTCTATCTTGACTAATAAAAAGCTTTTGATGTGGTATTAGCCATGATATACTTATTGATAAATTGAGGAGATCCAATTATTCAAACTGATGTGGAAAATATGTCTTTGAGCTAATTCAAAGCAAATGTTTTCAATTCCTGTTAAAGTACATGTATAGATTTAAATTCCTGGTTTTCATTGCATTTTTTTTCTATTTCATAATTGTTATGAACTTGAGATTATATTCTGATCATAATTGTATCACTTTTGTATACTATCCTGTATTATACTTCATTGTATGAGGGCCTGCTTGGAAAGCAGTGCTGGTCAGTGGTCACTGAAGTTGCTACCCTCAGTATAAAAAAAGATTAAAGTGACACAACATGGCTTATAACTCTCTTGTCCCTTCCCAAAGTTCAAGATTTCTTTGATAAACTTGAATTTAATATAAATGTTTTGATAAATCATCAACTTACATAATAATGATTTCCCTGTAATGGTCCCTGTACTAGGAGAAAGATTGGGTACTGTAGAAGCGAAAATAACCCAGCTGCTGCAAAGAGGACACCTAACATTGTAGCGTAGTATCGGGTAGGAAACCTGTATTGGACACAATACACAAATATTAATTTACGATAGGTACTACTACTTTTTTTAACATTATGCTATAAGTAAATTGAAAAACAACCATTACTAATTGTAGGGATGTCCACTGTCAACACATTTGCTGCTAGAACAGTGTCCAACTCAGTGTGTGTCTATGCAAACACAGCTCAATGCACTAAGTCCCAGACCTGTTAAATGGTGTAACAGTACTTATTTAAGCCTAAACAGGTTGTTTCAAGAAATTCCTTATTCCACCAGAAAACATTAACCAAACTCTTTCCTGATTGGTCAGTAAATAGAGAGGACCTTTATCAAGGGATCAATTTTTTTAAAGAAAAAAAATCAAAGAGATGAGAACTACAACAGGTTGAAGTGACAACACTCTGTGCATCATGGTGTTGAAATGCAATTATCTCCGAATTTGGATTGATTCAGACAAGCAAACTTACATACTTTAACTATTTTTGAAGACAAAATGTGCAGATGTTAAGAAATTGATGGTAAGGCTACATCTATAGGTCCTATATATTGCCATTGGCTGTAAGAGAAACTGAAACTTCATTTTTGGGGTAGGGGAAATTCCCTTTACATAAAACTAAAGCTGTATGAAAGAATTGTTGAAAACTTAGTGTGAATTACAGCCTAATGATCCTCTTTCTTTCGCTCTCTCATTGTATGAATCATTGGCAAATTACCTAATAATACTCACGCCATAGGTAGAAACGCTGAAGCTATGCCATACAGGAATGCTCGCAATACAACTTGTAAAACAAATGACACATACTGTAATTGGATTACAGGTAATATCACAGATATGGAAAATAAAACGGACACAGCAGTGGTGATTACATACACCAGTATACTGTCCTTTAAGTCCTGGTATAACGCCTTCTCAGCTGTGTAGAAAAAAGAAAAAATGGTATAGAAATTGAAAGTTTTATGAGTTGGTAAAACGTTTTGATAACATGAAAATATCTGGTTATATTAAGCTTTAAAACATTTTGTCTCAAATATCACTTCATTTAGGCCTCCTAATGTTTTTATGTTTTAATAATGGCCTATCCACCAGACACCTTCAATGCAAAGTCAATAATTAGCTTAGCTAATACATAGCTTCAAATAAATGTATCAAAAAGTTTGTGAATACAATGATTGAGCACAAATAAATTGTTTAGTCAAACATTTTTGGGAACAATTTCAAAATATTATTATGTTTTGTCAACACATTTTTGTGGGGAAGACCAGAACAAGGAAAGTGTACTGTAGAGTGTAGCTTGCAAATATGTAGATGTGAAAATGCAATGGGCTATTCTAGTTGAAATCCATATACCTACTATAGTATAGAAGACATGACCTTTTTCTCCCATTTAAGGGGGATATAGGCCTAGAATTCAAATGGGGTCACCCATTCTCAGAGATGCCAACATTAACATCCAGAAAATATGGAGGCTTCAAACAAAAAATAGGGAGGTTTTCAAAATTACATGCAACTTCATTGGCACATAACTTGTCAGAAATAGGGAGGTTGTCAAATTTGGGTGTCAAAATGGACAAAAATGTTTCCCAAAATAGGGAGCCTCCCTCAAAAATACGGAGGGTTGGCATCTCTGCATTCTTGAAATCCACACTCCATGTGTGGAAGATGTCTATGGATTTTAACTGAAATAACCTCCCAGCAAACACAAACCGTTTTACAGAAACTTTGTGTAAAACATTCTAACATAATGTTATTTAAGAGTTGACCAAATTATAATATTTTACAATAACATTTTAACAACATGTTTGAAATGTAGTTTTAGTGTGTTTTCATATCATGATCATTTAATATTTAAATGTTATTAAAACGTTCAATTTGAATAAAACCAATACATGTTTATAACGTTTTAAGAACATTTTTGTGTTTGCTGGGTCTTTATGTCGAAGCCTATGAACAGCATGTAAAGATTTATCCCATACACTGTATTGCTGTAAAAGTAGAAATTTTCGCGAGGTTTTTATTTTCGCGAATTTCGGGAGTGGACATAAAAACGTAAAAATAAAAACTCGCGAAAATAACCTTTTGCATTAGGTTTCTATTGTATCAATATCAAAACCGCGAAATTTAATTTCGCGCAATTGACAAAATCTCGAAAATATCTTCTCGCGAAAATATTGACTTTTACAGTATATCCTTACCGTCGATTGCTTTTCTTTTGTTTCTATCTAGCAGAAGTCCTGGTAATGGAGATATGACCACCCCAGCACATTGCACCATAGTCATAATACTCGTGAAATGACTTACTGCATGTATGAAGAAAAGATTTTAGTCAAACATTATTTACAACAAAATTGCATAAAATGTTCATGAAAAGTATCCTTACACTGAAATAACATGCATTTGCATCAGAAAATCATTAAATCCCACGGATTTGTTTTGCACATATTGATATTTCATGTAAAATTCTGTAGGCCCTACAACCTTATTTGAGCAAAATATACCACTTTAGAAGAAAGGGTCGGATAAGACTTTAAAAATAACATATTGAGCTATTCGTCATTATAAGCGCTTTCCCGCTACGTTTGAAAAGTGATCACTGTCATACGAGCATGTGCTTTTCATGAGTCTCCTTAAAACACCTCTTCCTGTATCCCCAATTCCAAGCCACTGTGATTTCTTTTGTCCCTTTCCCCCATTGCTTCTTCCTCTTTGTAGCGCCTTGCATGTGGGATTGCATCCTTTGGCAATTATGGTGTATTATAACCCCTTTCCCTTTTTTGTTTTGTTGTTTATTTGTTGCATTATTAGCGTGATATAATGTATAAGGAAAAGTTAATAGAAATAGTGCCACATTTGAAACTATCCTGTAGGCCTTAGCGTCAAATTTTAGTCCGTAATATTTAATTATATGTTAATAAATGCGTATCAATTGTTGGAAGTGATGGTGCATCAACATCTTAGTACGCGTGCAATATTTTTACAATTTCACTTCCAACAAGTGATACACATTTATTAACTATTATGGTTTTAGGTTTATGAATGATATGCTTTTTGTTGAGAAAATGAATGTACTACCTCTAATTTTTTTTCCACTCCCCCTTCGAGGTGATTTGTTCTGGTGAGTATTAAAGGGCACATTTTTTTTCATTTGCACTACAACAAAATCATATCATTAACCTTTAATTCATACATGCAGGTTTTACCTGTACTGTGATCATCTCCCACGAGTTGTGTTATCCATGAATGGAATGTCCCAAGGAAGTATAGATCACGAAGCTGTAGAACAGACACCCAGAGTAGGAAGAAGGCAAACATTGGCGAGACAAAGGCACTTGTCATATTGGGGTATTCCATCATCTCCTTATGGGCCTCACAAAGCTGGATGGATTGTCTTCTTGTGCGTTTGCTGCGCTCATTACCTTCAAGAGGAAAAGCAAGGAAACTGTATTAGGTCATCAGCGAGGCTGTTAAGTAGTATTTACTATATATAACCTTAAAATATGTAAAATATAATTGAAATTGAAAGTACGTAATGAAGGGTTTTATTTGAGAATACGTACATGTACTACATTAGCTCGCAGCAGGGTGGGCAGCATCCCACAGGAGGCAAGTCTTCTCATATGGGGATCTGCCTCTCCCGCTCCCTTTGCTACGCCACTTTTCGTATTGGGAGGCCGTTTTTTTTTCATCTATACGAGTCCTTATACGTGCCTTGTAAGGGGGTCAAAAGCCCACAAATAATTTGTTCTGAGTAACAACTAACAACATCTTTTTTACGTACCTTTTACTTCTGTGTATAATTTAGAGCCAGAAGAAATCCCATTACTTGCTTTGCCTTTGTGTTCGTCACAACGTGCCTTCGTCTTAGATGTAGGTGGCCATACTATTCTATCACGTGGTAGCAGTAATGTGTTAATGACAAATAAAACGAATGCTACGGCAAAGAGAGTGAAGCAACTGATTTGTAGAGAAATCCCGTGTTCATAGGCGACCTGAAAGAGAGAAGTTAGTTAGGACTTTTTTAAAGGTGTGTGCTCGGTGAAGTGGACACACCCTGTGTATGTCATATCAAAACTTTGTCCAAGTCTTTGATACTTATTTAATAAACAATTTGGTTTTTGCTCGAATGGACAACGTATGTGTCAACGTATTTGCTGTTGCTCAGACAAAATTAATAACACAGCATTTGAAAAAATAAGACATCCCAGCTAACACACTACGTTTTCACGACATTCGCTGACGTTGGACTTAGGTTGTCATTTACGTTGTAAATACGTAAATCTGTGAACTCGTATTCGTGTAGTGACAACGTCATTTTGGACGTTGATTTTTGGACGTTGATATAACATCATTATGACGTTGTAATAACGTTGTTTCGACGTTGATGCAATGTTTGACCAGACCTGGTAACAACGTTTGAATAATACGTTCAGAAAACGTTACACAAATACGTATCTGAAAAATAGTTTAGATATTGACACCATGGAATGTAAATTCTTCCATTCCAAGGAGTTTGTTGTCCAGCCAAAATTTTCTCATCGTGTCTTTTGACGATCGCCTTTAGGCGTGAAACTCAAAGTAACGACTTCCTGAAGTTCTTAACTTAAAATTTTTATACGCTCTCCCTTTTTGGGATTGAGCATCATTGTTGCCGGATGTTAATATAATGTCTTTTAAGACATTAAAATCACGTTGTCTCGACGTATAAAGCACGTGGTTAAAACGTGGTTTAAAAGTCATGAACTGACCCAGATACAACGTCATCTACGGACGTCGTTAGTACGCAAATTTATGACGTTGTTTCGACGTACAAAGTACGTTATTACAACGCCATATTATAACGTCATAGTGACGTTGCTTCGACGTTCACAACTTGACGTCGAAACAACGTCATAATGACGTTGCATTAACGTTCGGGAATAACGTTTTCACGACACGAATACGAGTTCACAGATTTACCTACTTACAACGTCCATATATTACGTTTGTACGACTTTATATAACTTTTAGACAACGTTGTAACAACGTAAAATTGTTAGCTGGGATGTCATACTCTTCGATCTATCAATGGCCTTTGATACCGTTGATCATAATATGCTTCTCTATTAGAATGGCTCCACCATTTTCATAAGTTTCATTTTGTTTATATTTTATTTTGTATATTTTTGATTTGGATAATAAAATTGATAGTTGGTATAATACCATGTTATTTATATTCATCTGAGTGACCAATTAAAATACATATTCTAAATCTTTAATAATTCAATTAACCTCAATCCTCTTCAGCCTTACCATTGCTGATTGGCTCAGTAAATCATAATAGTCTTCTTGCAACCAATCAGCAGATAGTACTCATAGGGTTAACCCACCACCATTCTTACCATATTGGTGATTGGCTCAATAACTCAAGTCAAAATAGTCTTGTAGCCAATCAGCAGGTAATACTCACGGGGTTAACCCCGTGGGTTAACCTACCACCATTCTTACCATATTGCTGATTGGCTCTAATTAATTACAATACCGTAGAATTCCATCTAGAAGCATATATGCCTCTAAACGAGGGGTTTTTTTAACGAAAGATATGAAAGGCCAATACCCTTCTCAAAAACATTGCAATAGATTGGTCTTACAAATACACATGTTTGTACAGCCGCCTTTATCAGTAATATAGTTGTTTAAACTCCAAATAACGTTTTTTAAACTCCAAATAACGTTTTTGCTGAGAGTGTCTGCCTCTTGTCTGAAAACCTCGTTTAGAGGCATATAGACGGAATTTTACGGTAGTCTTCTTGGTACCACCAGTCATGCAGCAGACAGTACTTACGAGGTTAACGTACTTGGGCTATTATTGTGTCTATTAAAAGACAATCTGACTGATAAACGATCATCAAGTAAATATTGTCTTTATCACCTATTGTATAAGTTATAGCAATCTTGTATTACCACGCGTGACGTACAACCATTCTTGTAACCCTATTTGAAATTGACACTCCCTGTCAGGCCCGTACATGTACGCATGATTTTTTCTGGGGGTGCTGATTTTGAAAAAGTGGACTTTTTCCCAAGGGGGGTTCAATTTCGTGAAAAGTGGACTTTCTTCACAAAATTTGGACCATTTTTGACACAAAAAAAACCTCGCAATTTGTGATATTTTTGGACTTTTTGTATACTTTTGCATTTTTTTTGGAGGGGGGGGCTGCTCCCTGTGCGGACTGAGATTAAGGTCATGTCTTCCTTAGGAGTGTATGGATTTCAACTGTAATAACCCAATAGGATATTTTTACCTTGACTGTAAGCAGGATGATGGCGGATGAATCGATGGCTCCGTTATAAACAGTCACCACTGTACTCCTCTTGCTTATGAATAAGTTGCCGATCTACACAAAATTAAGCGGGAAAAGAAAACATTTTATGCACTTCATATATAAGGGATCGGAAATATATATATATTTTTTTTTTTACATACGCAGCATTAATTACAAAGTGTTACTACATTTTAAACTTAAACAAAATACAAGAGTATACTCAAAGAATCATGTTATCTGAAAACCAGTCTTTAAAAATCAAATAAGATACAGTACATGTACTTACATGTATGGTACCGGTACCAAATTAAAAATCAAACCTCCATTTTTTAAAATGGGCAGAAAGTTTTCCCCTTTTTTTGGCAATAAAATACTCGGTTTCTCTGTTGTTTTTAATAAAAGCCTTACAACTCAAAAAATTTAGCTTCTTTTTTTGAAATTTGCAAACATAAATATAGTATTTTATACATAAAATTAAGTATGTAATGAAATTATCTTTACTAATCCCAAAGATCATATCAAAATTTGAAATGGAAAAATCAATATCGTGTTTATCTTGAATAACTTGAACAAAGTTATCCCAAATAGGTTTAACATGTTCACATTCACAAAAGATGTGAATGATTGATTCAGGAAATTTATCACAAAAATCACAAAGTGGGGAATCTTTCCGCTTAATTTTGAATAAAAAATCATTAAAAGCAATTGCCTTATGGAAAACTTTGAAATAAAAGGAACGGAGCCTTGTATCGATAGAACATTTAAAGTTACGTAAATGAATTTCTTCCCAGTCCGTTTCTTCATGGCCATTATCATCAGAAACTTTTTCAACAACAGTTTCCCAAAAATCAATACGACTCTGTGGCATTATAGTGCCTGTCAAAATAGAATAAGAAAACCTTGGAACCTTTTGAGCCTGAAGAAGACCAGAAATGATATCATCAAAGATGTTAACATTATCAGCATTTGAACCCCGAAGCCACGAACTGGGAATACATTTCATGAGAAAATTATATTTCCTCCTGTCTTGATTTGAAATACCAAAGTCCAAAACCAATTCTTCAAACAATTTACTACCTGGTAAGTGAGGATCTAAAAAGTCGTTAATATACACAATACCCATGTCACACCACTCATCATAACAAAAATACTTCTTGGTTTTGGACCTAATATTTCTATTGTACCAAAGACATTGATTAAAACCCATGTCAGAAAAATTCTTATTATAAGTTTGTTGACAGGCCCTGTCACGATAAACATACCAAGTCCTGAGAGAGTCAGCTAATTGAGTACAATCAAGTTTATTAAGGAGACTCTCAGGAGCATATGATTTCCATAATAAATCACCATACTGCTGATCCATTTTTGTGAGCTCGATTTTTTTCCAAAAATTATTAAAATTATTATCAAGAAGTAATTTAACCCAAGCCATTTTTTGTGCCAAACAGAAATTGTATGGGTCAATCATTCGAAGACCACAATAATCAAAATTATTACAAAGATAAACTCTTTTCACTCTATCATTACCACCATTCCAAATAAATTTATAAAACATCTTATCAAGTTCTTTGAAATAATGTTTAGGGATCCTAATACATAAAACCGTAAATAAATAGAGAAGCTGAGGTAAGAGAAGAGTTTTTATGACACATATTTTCCCGATCATAGAAAGATTTCTCGCACGCCAACAGTTCAAGATACCTTGAATTTGCTTTAACTTAACTTTATAATTAAGATCAAACATACAAGTACTTGTAGATCGGGAATTAAGAGAAAACTCTATACCCAAAGTTTTAAATCGATTTCTCTTCCAAGTAAGACCCTGCTCGCTAAAAGGAAAATTTGAAGACCCTTTTTTTTTTCCAACCCAAATAGCCTCAGATTTAGAAAGGTTAATTTTACAACCAGAACAATTTGCAAATTTATTCAAAGTAGCAAAAAGGTTATCAAAAGAATCTTGAGACCCATCCAAAAAACATGTTGAGTCGTCAGCTAAAAGAGAAATTTTCAACTCATCATCACCAATAGGAAAACCTTTAATATTGTTATTTTGACGCACTGCAATAGCCATCGTTTCAATAATTAATAAAAATAAATATGGTGAGACTGGGCAGCCCTGGAAAATTCCTTTTACCATATCGATTGATTCAGTTAAGAATCCATTATTGATAACATAGCTCTTTCTACAAGAATAAATAGTTTCAACCCAGGAAATAAATTGCTCCCCAAAATTAAAATGTTTCAGGACGTGTAATAAAAAATCATGACTAACACTGTCAAAGGCCTTTTCAATATCAAGGAGCAAAATAGCACCAGGTATTTCATTCGCATCGGTATAATCAATAATATCTAAAATTAAACGAACATTATTACCAATATTCCTTCCTTTAAGAAAACCAGATTGATCAGAATGAATAAGGTTATGAATACATTTCTTCAACCGAGTGGCCAACACTTTAGCAAAAATTTTATAGTCGACTGTCAGTAAAGAAATTGGTCTATAATTCTTAATATACAAGATGTCTTTATCTTTCTTAGGCAATAATGTTATAATACCATTTCTTTGAGACATTGACATAAGACCATTTTCAATTGAAAATTTGTAAGAGTTAAACAACATGTCTTTGTAGGACCTGCATGCAAGCCTCCAAATTGCATTCTGAATGTACGAGGAATGTCCTGATGATATGAAATAATTATATATAATTGGTTGTTGTTTTCTTTGTTTGTTTGGTTTTTTTTTTTTTTGTTGTTTTTGTTTGTTTTTAGTTGGTTGGTTTGGTTTGGGGTTTTTTTGTTGTTGTTTGTTTGTTTGTTTTTAGTTGGTTGGTTTGGGTTTTTGTTGTTGTTGTTTGTTTTTCCCTCAAAATTGTAGGCCTATGCCTAATGACCACTTTTTTCACAAATGTATACCCCATTTTTCATTTTTGATACACCCAAATGACCCCCTTTTTTAAAACAACATTTTTTTATACCGATATAAATTTCCTGACATCGGTACAGACTTACCTGCATATTTGCAATACCTATGACAATTCCACCCATAGTAATTCCTGCTATAGAAGGATACAGTAATTTTGATGTGTCTGGTGTACTTAATGCTAACATCAGAAGACCACTGCATATCACCACACTGCGAAAGTATGAGAAACCAAAGTTAAAAGGGGGTTGATGAATATAAGAGAGTGTTGCACTCAAATCTTAAAATTTTCGCAGCAATCTATATAATCAATTAGTCAGGTGGTCTTCAAAGGGCGCAGTCTTAGCTGTCAAATGCCGTTTGTTCTTTTCAATTTTCTTGTTTTAATCTCGAGGATGTAGTTAACAACGAAAGGGTAAAATGTGCCACTTAGGCCTAGGCCTACTATATGGAAGAGGGCTGTAGGCCTACATGTAAATCAATGATTGCATCAAGTTTATGAAGAGTTTCTTCGTGAAATCAAAAGAATGCATCGACACAACAATGCAAAATTATTTTGACTGGGTTTTTTTACTGTTTTATCATGATACAGGTATCTCTTTTTCCCCTTGAAACAGATTAGGCCTAAATGATAATTCACATTTTGCTGTAAAATTAAATACATGTATGTCAATTATTATATCATAGTAAATACTGTTCTCTTTGTCACTCAAGACATGTTAAAAGACAAACAAATATTGCACACTGTTATAATTAAATCATGTCAACGAAATATTCCATATCGTATACGTTTGAAATTTTACCGAGCAATTGTTACATAATCATTAATTAATTAATCATTAATCATTAAATTGATCGGTGTTTTATTGTTTTCTGGGCTATCGTATCAAATGAGGTGTCAAAATGCGCAGAAATACATTCTGCTTCCAACGCATTTTACACATTTGTAATACAATAACCCGTTTTTGAATAATGGCCATTATTTAAGGGGGGTAGTTACTTTTTGGGGGATATTTTTTTGGATATAACATTCTATCCAAAAAGTGACACAAAAGGGTTTTTCATATACATTTGTGTTTAATGAAGCAGATCTCTGGATTGCCGAAGCCAAAATGAATGAAACAAACGGTATTTGAAAGATATATGACTGCTCCCTTGACGTTGATGTCAACATCATGTCACAACAGTATTGTCAAAAATCTATAATATGGCTCTTTCCCTGTGTTTTGTTATTTGATAACGGCAATGAATATAAACACAAGACTCGTAGGCCTACCTGAAAATTAATCTTGGTATTCTAATGGAACATCTGTCCACTAAAGCTCCTGTTGGAATCGCCATCATCCCACATGTTACTGTTGCTATGGTGAAAACCAGATGGAGGCACGAATCTTGAGTTCTACAAAGACCTCTTAGTTCCTTGTCACATAATAAGTCCTGTTGTGTTGCATTCCCTGCATGTCCGTATGTCCAGGTTGAATTGTTGATATCTGACGAAGTACCACTTACAGATGTGTCGTACGTGTCCTTTGAAAGGTTATTTGAACAGCCATGGAAATAGCCTAAGTCTTTCAGAACAAAAACGAGTGAAGCCCAGCCGTACTTTAATCCACCGAAGAGGAGGCACTCGCCAAGACCAAACGCAAAGGCCGCCAAATTCCTCTGTTTTGACGATGTCATTATGATGCATGTGACCTTTAACGATTACAACGTTCCAATAAGAGAAACATTATAAAAATCTGAAATACACGAAAAGAGAAATTTATAGAAAATTAATAGTCCTACATTTTTACACATGCATTAAAAAATTGTCAAAAAACATCCAGCCGTTAAATCCCTTATCATCTGGCTGTCTATCGCCAGCAGTGTTTCGTAATGAAAAAAAAAACAGTCAATATGTATGTGTTGACGATAAAAATTAAATGTTGGAAAATGACCATGTGGACAAGCAGCTTTCTAGCTCGTCGACGTCACAATATCGGGCACAATATCCCTGGACGAATTAACCATGTTAACCCAGACCATAGAGTCAGCAAATACTAGAATAATATTTACCAACTAATGGTAAATCCGGGGGTGGTAAATAATTTTAAAGCAATACAATGTATAGACCAAATACAAATTCTCACATACCTTTTCAGTATATCATTTAAACATCTTTTTAGCAAACCCGATTACCATTCAAAGCTGATTAATAAACACGCACAACAGAAATCGGCAACCCATAACGTGAATGCGAAATGCATGGTATACTGAGTAGGCCTGTTAATTCAAATAACAGGTGACCTTGAGCAATGAAGCTCAATGGGCCCGGTCAATGGCAGAGAAATTATATGCAATATATACGTACGTGAAAATTAATGTATGCCATATAGCAACTAATTATGGTTAAATATAATGCCATCCATAGCTATGCCTTCAGCAACCTGATTAAGCAAAAGCATTTAACACAACCAGGGTAGTGTGTGTATTATTTTATGGAAGGATGTTTCAATTATGTAACGTCCGTTGTCTGTATAGGGCCTACTTAACATACAATCTTCAACGGCTCACAAAGAAATCAGTACGGGTTAATAAAATGTTTATATATAATCTCACAGATTTGAAATTATTTAAGAAAATCATGTGTGCTCAGTAGCATGCAGCAAATAGTTGTAGGCCCTATGATATTAGGCCTCAATTATATTTGCGAGAATGCTGATCGAGGCGAAATGTCTTGAAATAATTAGGCCTATATTTTGCTGGTCTAGGCCCTAGGCCTCTAATACTATACTAGTTTTAACACACACTCACCTGTTCAGTTAAAAATCAAGGAAAAATCCTCGGAGTTGGCAATTTGTAGCTATTTGTCATAACTGCTTGTTGGTACTGCATAGCCAACCATATAGCGACGTCAAAATATGAAGGATTTCAGTCAATTTTATTATCTGACCGATTTTGTTAAGAGCTAGTGAAGCAAAGCAAACAAAATAAACTGAGCGAGCCAGTCGTGAATATTCAAAGTGCATGTGATTTCATGGTTTGTCGCTTGCATGAGTCATTGGTATTAGATGGCCCTGTGAAGCGGTGTATCCGGCGGGGGGGGTCAATATAGGCCTACCCGGTAAAAATACCATAAAATACTATCCAAATTCTCTATAGTCAAATTGGCGAAGTTGCAACAAAAATAGAATTTCGCTCCATTTTCTGGAAATGTTCTACCCGATATATGACCACTTTTTCAAACTTTTGTCACCACCAAGCCAGAATTTTAGTGAAAAATAAATTACGCCTCAGTGCTTTGTAAGAATATGTATCCACACACCTGATGATGAAGTAACGAGCTAGTGAGAAACCGAATCATGAATGTCAGCAAAGCGAGTCGCATGCATAATAACAAAGCTACGAATAATGATTATTTTTAATTTTATTAGTATTTATTTTATTGTCTCCACGTACGATACTATGTTAGCAACTTGCGTACAAACGAATTGAAAAATACGATTACGATAAAGTGATGTATTAGGCCTATATCGCTTAGTTCACTTTGCAAGTGTATTCACGTATCGTCGACGGACGTCTAGGCCTATAAAAAAAAGTGTCCTAACCATAAAGGTGCAGGGTTGGTCTTTTTGAATAATATCGTCACAAATTATCAAATATCGTCGATACTATCGTCTTAAATCTATCATGACACCGTCAAACAACTAGTGAAGTTTCATTTCAAAAATATCATCACAGCGTTAAACAACTCGATCATAGAACTAACTACCAAGTCTCATTTGAAAATATCATTGTGAACCTCTAGTTTTACCAGAAATATCATACTTTCATAGAAATATCAGTTAATGTCAGTTATAAAATATAGCTTCATATTTTAAAGATATATCGGGCAAATATCGTCAGTTTGAATAGTTTCTATATGATATTTTCTATCATTACTACAGACAAATATATTTAGCTTTTTGATATTTAAAAGATATCGCATGCTAAGCATCTGATATTCACCTTTATAGGGACGCATCAATAATAGGCCGAGGGCTAGGGAGTTAGGAGGCGGATTTTTTTCCCGCTGCCATTGACGGCATTGTTGTTGTTTTTTGGTGTTTTTTTTTGCTGCCTTTGGCGGCGAGGTTGTCTTTTTTTAATTTTAATGTTTTTCATACATACAGAGTTGGGTAGGGATTTTTTTTTACTCATCAGTTATAGGGACGCACCATTAGATATTATCGGGGGTGCTAGGGAGTTTTTTGAAGAAACAAAATTGAAAAGTGCCTCACTGAAGAGTAAAAAAAGATTGCCTCACTGATGAGCAAAAAAAAATTCCCCTACCCAGCTCTGTATAAAGGTATGCATTAAAATTGAAAAAAGACAACTTCGCCGCCGAAGATATTTTGCCTCCAAAGGCAGCGAAAAAACTCCCTAGCCCCCCCCGATAATATCTAATGGTGCGTCGCTTAGGCATTTTGTTCATCTCACTAGTGAGTGGGCAAAGTTTTTTCGTCTTGCCTTGCCAGTGGGCGAAGTTTTTTTTCCCAAAAACTCCCTAGAACCCCCGATAACATCTAATATGGTGCGTCCCCTATATAGGCTCAGTGTCATAGGCCTATGCCTACTCAAAATAGCAAAGATATTATAGCTCATAGTTCGACAAATAAGTTTCATGATATTATAATCGTCTTTTATAATTTACACTTCATTGAGCAAGGTTTTGCATGATAAGGGTCGGTTCATAGTGAATATTCGAAGGCGAATATTCGTTGTCGAATACTTTTTGTGACGTCAAAATATATACGGCAACGAATAAAATATGATGACACGCCGAGTTGAGTCGGATTAAATATCGCGCAACTGATAGCGAGATACTATTGATTTATATGAAAGGCTCGAGGTCACCTGAATATCGTTCGACGAACGATGATTTCAAAAATCCCCAATGAAAATTAACCTGCACAGTTGTGCAAAATACGTCTGGATAGTTCCAAAATGGCTGATAACGAACTGAAAGAAAACGTTATTAGTGCGCTACAAGCGTACCCATTTTATATGACATAAAAGTAAGGGACTATATGAAGACGTCCTGAAAAAGGAAAATGCCTGGCAGGCAATAGCATTCCAATGCTGTAGTGATGGTAAGTTATGTTTTATGCAAATAATATGATATTTAGGCTTACAAACGTAACCTATAAGTGAACGGTTCATTGTTTGCTAAATCCAAGCGAGATCACCCGAAAATCTATGCAAGAGAAATTTCTACTGCTGCTGATGAAAAATCCTAGAGTGCGTTTGGAGTTTTTTTCTTCACTTTACCAGTAGGCCTAATAAATTCATTAATAAAATAAAAATCAAATAAACATTCAGAGCGAATGTTTTTACTCACTGCTCATCTGATCCACTTTCCCAGGAAATATCGATACTCCTTTTTTTTCCTGACTTTCCAGACATAATTATGAGTAAACATCAAAATTAATGTTCGTTTGCATTTTGTACATTAATATTAATAATGTACAAACATTAAAAAAAAAGGGGGCCTAAGAGTATGTCTATTTTTAATCATATATTAATTCCGCAATGCCCAAACATATTTTATATATGAAATCGTGTAAAACTGACCCCTTGTAAATCTATGGAACCCCAAATTCCAATCAAAAATAAAAACAACTTTGTTATCAAAATACACTAGGACTATACATTGTATTACAGGAATTTAATAGATGGTGCATTTTAATAAATAAATAGATTAACACGGGTAATGGACGAGAAATGTTTGGCAATACCGGATTGACCACATAGGCAGTGAATAAAGAAATTAATAAAAATAAAAATAAATTAAATGAGAAAATGAAAGCAAGGACATTTGGTGAAGTATTGTTTTAGAGTGCGAAGGAGTCCTACATGTTATCCTGGCCCAGGACACTGATTAATGTAAATTCGACCCATAGTTATTTTATCCACTTTTGCCAGCATTCAACCTGTTCAGGTGATTTATGCCTATTTTAAATAAAATTCCGAAATCTGAAGTATCAACGTTGTATCGTGCACAAATTATGATCCGAGACTATTTCATTTGACACGGTTGTATATGGATTTCAAAAGATCGGTCCTATAATAGATATCGATTAGAGAATAACAGCAAGAGACTTTGAGGATGCCGTAATCCTCTTGACCATCAACCAATCAGATAGACATATTTCAGAAATATATTCGTAGAGTTGAAACTTGTTCAACTCTTGAAATATATATTTCAAGTAATCTCGTTTCACATTTAGCAGCAATAAAGTCACGAAGGGGCGGTAATGCTAATATACGATTTCAGTCAAATATTGGTGCAAATATACGATTTCGGTCAACTATTTGGCTATTCTTTGCCGAAAATTATGAAATGTATATCAGTAACAACTCTTAGGAGGGTTTTCGAGTAATTTTAACGAAATAATGAGGTAAAATAAAAGAAAACCCACTTACAATTTTGGACTTGACGCTTAACTGTGGTGTTCTAGGGGAATTAAAATATCACAATTAATATGTTTCATTCAAAATCGTTGTCCTACAAGCACATGTTAAATGGCTCGATTCACATTAGGTATAAGTTGGGACATTGTCAGATTGTGTGAACATTACAAATACAAACAATAAGGTTGAAAAAGAAAAAGCCATTTAAAAATGAATTTAAAAGATCGTCTATTTGTAGCTTTATGACACTGAATAGACCAAATATCTGCCTCTGAAAAAAAAAAAATGTTTTCCATGCTGATTTGTTTTTGTAACGAGTATGTCATTTCAAAAGAAAGAAAAAAATATTACTTTTTAAAAACTCAACGCATTACTATCTAGGCCTATAATTATAATTATAATGTTATACTTGATTAGATAACAATTAGCCATGTGTTTGATAATTACAGAAAATTAAATATGTAAAATTGCTTCTCAAAGCAAATTAAATTACCTGGAATATGATTGTATGGTGTTAAAGTATGCAGTTTAAAGTGAATTGTAAACAAAATGTGAAAAAAGAAATGGCCCTCTTGCATTATATGACCACTGGGGGTCACTTATATTCAATTTGCTCCTCCTGATCATCCTCCACCCCGCAAATTATGCAAATGTTAATAATGTTTACAATATTTATTATGCTTACTGTATTGGTCTCATCACAAGCTTTAGTTTGACACCAACTTTAACTACATAGGCTGTAGGCCTCCCCGGGGTAGGCCTGCCTATATTATGAACCCCAAAATGTTACATCTCCACTTAAAACGCATGGTCACTTATTGACTTATTTATTGACTTATTTATTTCTTTATTAACTTATTAATTTATTTATTCATTTTTATTTTCAGACATTAAATCATGACAGTAGTTCAATATTGAGTTTACCTATTATTTTATTGACTACGTTATAGAAATTCTCTAATTTTTGCTTACCTAGGTCAACGGGCAATACTTGTTAACAGTCGGGCAACGCTGTGAATTGTAGAAATATATCTTTCTCCGGTTCATAGTTTTATATTCGAAGCCGCATATATTTTGACGACCAAAAAGTATTCGTAGCCGAATATTCGCCTTCGAATATACACTTTGAACCAGCCTTCTAGGCCTATATTATAATATTGTGAGGAATGGACCACTGCACTTTAAAATCACCCACGCCTATGCCTATGCCATATGCCTTCAAAACACCCCCTATACACTCTAAATTTAAAAAAAATACTTGGCCTACAAATTACCCAATGTTGAGTAAAAAGGGAACTACAATATGAGGCAAATCACATGCACTCAATATTGATTAAATGAGTATAGGCCTACAATATTTTACAGTTCAAACACGTACCCTTACTATGTTGATCATGTGTGTGTTTTCGTCCCAAATTCTGATATATCGTCGAAAGTTTCCTTTCTACCTTTCATCTAAATATCGCCATCCAGATGATGTTATCAAATTTATCTAGCTAGATCCCCGGGGGAGGCACTCCCTATCTGAAATGGCAGGGATGTGGCTCGGCCATGTTAAAAGTAGGGGGCTTTCAGGTCAAATGTACAATTACAAAAATATAGGGTCATTCAGTTCACAACCTGAATAAAAAATGGGGTCATTCGGTATGAAACTTTAAATAAAGGGGGCCATTGGGTAACAAACTGTAAAATTGGGTCATTGGGTGCAAGATTGCCAAAAAGGTGTCATAGGCCTACACAATAGTAGGCCTAAATGCCAAAACTGCGAAAAAGAAACTTGGCCACCTTGGGAACTTGAATCAATTAACAATTGGAAGCAACTGGATGATTGAATTTGAAAAATCCCATTATTTCTCGAGCAGAACACAAATACCACCTAACTTTGGGAATAAGTGGTCATGGTAGAAAACTAGGGGGTCCGTACACTGATAATAAAATTAGATCGGTTTAGCGAGACCAATAAATATTGGGCGCAAAGCATCCAATTTTATCATTATTATGTTTTTGATCCAATATTTTCACACACTTGGATCCATCAAAACATCAAATCAAATGTAAAAATTTGACCGTAATTTTTTACGGTAGAATACGCTAAGTTGCCAGCATTCTACCGTAAACACGACGATTGAAGTATATTTCACCGTATCCAGGTTGTAACAATAAATATTAGGCAACTTACATCTTCTCTGGGCAAACATGTCACTTATTGATTACATTATACATTTTACTTGGTCGTCAAGATAATTGATTATGCTACTACATAAGCTTTGTTTTTTTTCAAATCGGTGGTCTAAAAGCGAAGATATGGCCAATTGGAAAAAGTAGTCCTAAAAGTAAAAGAGCTTGTCACTTTCGTGTCTTTGTGTATTAAAATGTGACTAAATTGAGTTGAATCATGAACCATCTGGTCGGTATAGTCTTAAGATGGGTAACAATGGGGCATTTGAAGTGGTATTTTAATTTATGATTTTGAAATCAATATCATATTATTTATTTACTAATGTCGTAAAACCTTTGCATTTGTTCTCAGATCTTTGACGATAAGCATGAGAGTTCATTTTATGCGGTAGAAACTTGATGTGCGAAATTGGTAAAAAGTGGCCCAACTCGGGCGTTTAAGTAAAATCGTGTAATAGCGTTTGAACCTGAACTATGAAAGACACCAAGTAAAGATTTTCTGTTAGCCACGATATTACTGATTCTACTGCATATCACGTTTTTGCCATGACCTCTTTTATTTTTTCTGAACAGCAAAAATGCAAAATTTTACTGCATAAAGGTTGATTTCACGCAATGCAAGCTTGATATGAGCGAAAATGTCAAAAGGGGCCCAACTCGTTTATTGAGCATAGCACTTGTGCCTGAACTAGTAAAGGAACCAAGTTAAGTTTTTCTGTTAGCCAAGATGTTTCAGATTCCACAGCATATAACATTGTTGCCATGATCTCTTTTATTTTCTTCTGAGAAGAGAAATTGCAATGGTATATTCTTTATTGTTACAGTCTGTATACGGTATTGCTGTAATACGGTAATGCATAATCCTGTATAAAATACGGTAGAAAGTACGTATGTTTACGGTAAAATACCTGGCAACTGATTATACAAAATAGCATTTAAACACAATCTGCCAGGACAATACGGCTGTACACTATTTAAAAAATGGGAAGATGCAACACTTTACACACACACACATATATAAACAAATATAGTCTAACGGTACTAAGATGCCTATTTTCAGTGAAATAGTATATAGGCCTAATTCAATTTTACTGTAAATAAACCGGGCATACTTTTATTTTGCAGAATTTTGACTTGAAACTTTGTCAAAGTGTTTCTAATAATGTTCTAATGTATCATATTGTCTAACTGTCATCTAATTTGCATATTTACATAATTAATGAGCTAATTTGCATAAAACTAATTAATTAAGGAAATTGGGGCGGCTAGCTAACTAATTATGTAGGTCCTATAAATTATCCGGAATTCAGGAACACTTTGACCAAGTTTGAAACCAATATTCTGTTAAATAAAAATGTTATGAACATTTTATATACATTAATTTTAGCAAAATAATCGCAAACATTATTAATGAGCACTTTTAAGTTACATTTGCTCTTAAATTATATATATAACAAAGAAACTTAAAAGGTATGTCCGATTATAGACCGTCGACCGTGAAGACATAGCTTCAAACAAAAGGCATATTTATTTATGCCTACTTTGCCCTATGTTTTAAATATGTTTAGAGTATTTTCAAAATGCCTCATATTCCACCTTAATTTCATTTTATTTGGCAGGTGTCCGATACATGTGTGTGTATACGAGGACAGCTATTGCAAGTTGCAAGGTCATTATGACTACAAAAATAATGTAAAGTGTGATAAATTTGAACAATTTATTATTTTGTAATTTTCCGTTGACTTGAAAAGTATACGGTTGATTACCCACAACTTGAAAACACGTATTATACGCATAAAGCTTTTTACACAAAATGGCCCCTGGTTCCCTTCATTCAACATGGAACCAGGGGCCACTTCTAATCAACAAGGGCCAATATTTGTTCTGAATAAGTTCACCATGCATTAATGGCTATGGAATTGGAATTTTTGGGTGTAGTGACCAGGGGCCAGTTTCTGAAGAAAAGTGTCCCCTGGTCAGCTTAAGTTTAGATAGGACCAGGGGCCATTTCAGGGTTTCTGGGGGCTAAACGGCTCCCGTCTCCCACTTATTTTCACTCTTGTTGATATCCATCTGTTTTCAGTGATTAGGACTGCAATATCAAAATGCAACATAGGATCTGCGTTATTTGTTGATTAACGTCGTTTAAATCAAATAACTAGGCCTATATCAATTCTGGTCAATTCAAGTCGGAGGATCCAATGTGGCATTTGAAAGAAGCAGGCTTTTCAATAACCATCTAAATTGATGGATACCAGCGTGCACTATGGTTGTGTTGAAATTGGGATGACTTAAGGGATCGGATAGCGATGTATGCACGGTATATTTTTGTGGGACATGAGAGCACATCAGACACATCAAATTGCATTCTGAAAACAAGGAATGTCCTCCTGATATCAAATAATTTAGATTTTTTTTAATTCGCGATATGATACAAATTTTATGGCAAATTATTACAATTGATATTGGAATGTGTTAGATGCACCTTTCTACACTCTGCGCTCATGAACATGTCATACATTTTATTGACTTACAATACAGTATCATATTTCAATTGATGGACTGATATTTCAATACGTCGGTCTTTTAACATACTGTTTTATGATGATTTTTTAACAAAATGAGTTATGAACTAGAAGGCTATATATTTGTACACAAATACGGCTATACCCGCATGTTATCGGTTTACACAAACTAACAGTCCTTAATTGCTGAGGACTTAGGTTGCTGTTGTCAGTCTCTCAAATTCACAGTGAAGCTATGCAATTTGATGGATTGAAATTCACAATACGCAATTTGATTAGGGGAAAGCTATTCCAGAGGGAGTGTGTAAATTAAATGGAACAGTCATTTCAGAGGGAGTATGTAAATCAAATGGAACAGCTATTTTGGGACCATTTCAGAGAGAGTATGTAAATTAAATGGAACAGCCTTAAGGGGTGTTTTGGAATGGCAGGTGAGTCAGGGGTCAAAAACAAAATTGTTACCTTTTTGACCTCAGCACATGTGTATGTATGATGTGCCATACAAAAATTAACAAAACAATGCCTTAAAGTATCATTTTTTAATGTTTTTTGCCATAAACAGTATCTTTTACAAGCTGCAACTATTTGTACCGGGGGCGTGTCTGTTGCCATGTCGTTAACAGACGGTCAGACCTTGAATAATATATATTTTGGCTTTACATTACGCATTGCTTAAAGCAATTATAGTAGCCTTGGCCCAAGGCTTTGGGTCTATAAGTCACAGGAAAGCACACAATATAGAATATAGGCCTATTCAACAATTGCTTTATATGCCCCCCCCACGTTGTGTTGTCTCGTAAGTTATACCTTTTATATCTTGTTTGGAAGATTTTGAACTTAATAATTTTGGTATAGGCCTACATGAATTTTCATTTTTGATAGTTCATTGACACATCTTCATAAAGTAGGCCTACTATGTTAACTGTAAAGTAGAGCCTATGTTAAATACAAAATAATAGGCCTATGATATCTTGATAATGATAATGTCGCACACCCATTACAACTTTAGTAATTTAGGCATAGGCCTATTATAATACAGTCTACATGAATTTTCACTGAAAATTAATTTTACTGTTCTAACCATGTCAAAAGACTTGGTCAAGTCTAAAGCAATAGAGGGTACATTATACCCCGGGGGTACTGAAGTTTGGTTTTGGTAGGGACGTGCCGCTGAGATTTTGGAAGTAGACCCATAAATATACCAATTTTTCAAGAAATTTGGACCCATTAATATACCAAAAGTCAAAATTTTCGGCCGAATTTACCAAAAATTTTCTTAGTTTTTACAAATTTCCCCAAAATTTTGGGAAAATTTTGAAAATTTTGGCTAGATTAAGGGAAATTAGGCTGTTTTCCCAAAAAATTGAGAAAATTTTGAAAAAAGGACCCATTCATATACCAAAATAGGCTTTGAAAAAGGGGTCATTGATATACCAGAAGGCTGAAAATGCTACCCATGTTTGCGGCACGTCCCCGTATGGTCATTTGTACTGAGTACCCCTCCCCCCGGGCATTATACAATACAATGTCACTCATGGCACAGTCAATCTCATCATATTCATTGAAATAAAATTTTGACAGTCATATAAGGTACCACGGGCCAATCGCATGATAATAAACTATAATACAGATAAAAACAGGTGATAGGTAATTAGGTATGAATGGTTTTGGAATCGAACTACACACCTGTTCTCTGTCACCTTAAAACTATTCCATGTCTATCCCTGAATGAACCAACCGTAACGGTATAACAATTGCTGAGTTCAGACCCAAAGAAATTGATACATTTGGACACACCTCAGTGATCCGAATACATTATTGTCCAATTTTGTGGAATATAGTATTGGCGAGTTGTGATTTACTTTGCAGAGTTTTTAAACTACGTTTTAAAGATAAAATACGGCGGTATTATGTGTGTGGTAGCATGTACATATAGTGTGGCGTAGGGCCTATAAATGGTGATGGGTGTGTATGGGCGCGGGGTGCTTGTTTTAGGGTGCCCTTATCTGTATGATGTACCCTTTGTGAAATAGCACAGGGTCTGTGCGAAGTGGATGCCTTACATTTTGTTTCTTGTTATTTTTAAGTTAATATTTAGGCCATATTGGTAAAATACAGAGTGTATGTTCCTTAAAAACATCATCAATAAAACAATAACAAAGACGTACAGCAGTAGCAGTTTCACCTTCATTTATTTCCACATGATAATTATGCATATTGACATTTAACGTCATAATGTAAAATTCCTTTCAAATTTTAATATTGACCATAAATTACCAAAAATGATTGAAATAATATACGTAATAACTATCACGAAAGGTTTCTGTCCATTTTATTTAAGTCAAAATAATGAAGTATTAAAAAATGTAGTCATCTGGCTGCTGAGGCATGTGTAAGAATAATACAATGTCCACAAATTAGGTTGGGAAATATTGTACAAATATCACGTTAAAACGTCATCTATTATGCCTTCCGAATAACATGCGCGTATTTTTTTTTGGGGGGACTTTGGGGCGCCATCCCCGGGGTAAAAAGCAGGGGCAGCAAAAATGAAGGGGCGGCGGAAGAAGGAAGGACAAAACGAAGGGGCGGCAAAAAGAATTAGTAAATAAAAAAGGGCGGAAAATGGTACTATACATCAAATGGTGGTGCTTTTAGGGCGCTAGCGCCTGAAAACTTTTTTTTTTTTGCTCTTCACTTTTCAAACGGGCGAGAAAAAAATTGGGTCAACCTTTTCGGGTTGTTGAGGAAGGGCAGCAAAATTGAATTTTCTTCAGCCCCCCCCCCCCCGGGGTGGGGCGGCCACGGTACGCCACTGAATAATGTACATTTTCTTAATTTTTGCCTTTGCCTTGTGGCATTACTTTCGTGGAGTGATTGAGGTTAACTGTTTGAGTGAATGAAACATTCATGAAGATTCAAGACAGTGCCAGTAAGTTATGGATGAATAATTTGTCTTGAGTCTTTGTAGGTGGAAGGGGGGTCACAACAATTTTCGGCCCAAGATGGGGGGGGGGGTCGTAAAAACTTTTGCCCGCGATATATAGGGGTGTCATAAAATTGACTCCGCTCACCGACTTATTTGGGATCCCCCTTCCGAAGAAAATGCCAGTCCCTAAAACACACACACCCCTACCTCACATACCCCGCAGCACCCACATCAACAAATCCACAGTCCATCGACAAACACACTCCTATCCCCAAATACCCTCACTCTGCTCTAACTCTACTAATAACTCGTCACCAAAAACTCACAAAATAATTATACATGATGAAATACGGAATTTTACTGTCGTTTTAAACTAGCATCTCTGTCCTTCTCACTCACTGATTTAGAACGGGCGGTTTATACTTGAATAGATCTTCAAAGCGATACACGCTTTCCCATTGTTCCTTGGCACATATCACAATAACTGTATAGAAAACGACGGTCCCGCGCGATGAATCGCTGTGTCAGTCGCAATGCTATAAGCAAATATTTCTAATCTTTTTTTTAGTATCACCACCAGATACTAAGTTCAGTCACATTAAGCGTACATCGACAACCTACAATGAGAACCCTTGAAATGATGAAATTGAGATTGAATAACTCGTCATACTGACAGTTGGTGCCATTTACTAAGTATTGCGAGGAGCGTTTCCCAGCAAAATGTGGAATATATCTAACAGAAGTTATAAATCGGAAATATTATTGTAACCACAGTGCAAGGCTTGTGTTGGGCTTCTTACGTGTCCAATTTTGTGAGGAGAAGTTGAAAAGGTAAGGTTTAATTAATGAATTCATGCTCAAAATTTCCGTTACGCGAATTCTGTAGATATGACATATATATATCAGCAGAACTCGCCACTTAATTGAAAGATTTGAGCATGAAGTAGGTTATGAATGCACGCAAATTTGATTTTCCTCGCTGTGACCATTACCAGAGAAGTCTTCTTCGTTTTAAAAGTGGGGAAATTCGCGAATTTTGATTGACAAAATAGCATGTAGGCATTATCGTTTCTGACCCTGCAAAATCCAATGACATTGTCTGCCTAGACAAAATATATTAAGGCATATGTTGAGGTCCGAAGACCCAAATAAGTATCATAATTCTTTCTAGGGAGTGTCCAACATATTCTAGCCAAATGACAGAGATCGGCCCGAGGAAGGTTATGAAATCTCGACTGAGTGAAAAAAAGTGCGTGAGCCGATGTGGAACATTATATATACAGGCCTATTTACATAATTTCCTATGACCTTACACAAGTGACCATGCTCAAATATAAAACTAGAGAGATTGGTCATTGATGTGCACCATCAATTTTGATCCTGTGGTCAATATTGCTAGCAAAAGTTTACAGCAAACATGGCAAATTTCTCTCGATTCTCGTCTATTTGAAACAAGATGGCCCCACCCTTAACGCTTCACACATAGTATTTCCAATCACCATATATAATTATTATAATACGCTATTGAAATTCACAATATGCAATTTGATTAGGGGAAAGCTATTCCAAAGGGAGTATGTAAATTAAATGGAACAGCCATTTCATAGGGAGTATGTCAATTAAATGCAACAGCCTATTTTGTGGCCATTCCAGAGGGAGTAGGGGGCCTTATGTAAATTAAATGGAACAGCTATTTTGGGACCATTTCAGAGAGAGTATGTAAATTAAATGGAACAGCCAAAGGTATGTAATTTAAATGGTACAGTCTTAACGCTTCACACATAGTATTTCCAATCACCATCTATAATTATTATAATACGCTATTGAAATTCACAATATGCAATTTGATTAGGGGAAAGCTATTCCAGAGGGAGTATGTAAATTAAATGGAACAGCCATTTCAGAGGGAGTAAACGGAACAGCCTATTTTGTGGCCGTTCCAGAGGAGTATGTAAATTACATAGAACAGCCAATGGGTATGTAATTTAACTGGAACAGCCGTAACGTTTATGTTATCTATATTATAATTACGCTATTGTCTGTGAATCTGTTTAGTCCTACGTGTATGGGGTGGGATGGGATGGGTGTTATTAACAATATAATTCTCAGGTGCAATCTGTGTACAAACTCTGAGCCCTGAAGCTGCTTTATTTGATGATAAACGGACGGCCCTTTTTAACATTTGGGGCCCTGGGGCCCATAATATTTGACTTATGTACATATGTTGAAGTATAATTCTCAAGTGCTATCAGTAGACTCAAGCTGGGCACTGTAGCTGCTTTATTTACTGAGTAACGGCTGGCCTTATGTTTTTTTAGCGTTTTGGGCCCTGGGGCCAATGGTGTGACATATGGGGCTCATATGTACATATAACAATATAATTCTCAGGTGTAATCTGTGTACAAACTCTGAGCTCTAAAGTTGCTTTATATGATGAAAAACGGCCGGGCCTTTGCTTTAACATTTGGGGGCCCGGGGCCCATAATATTTGACTTATGGGGCTCATGTGCGTATGTTGAAATATAATTCTCAAGTGCTATCAGCAGACTCAAGCTGGACATTGTAGCTGCTTTCTTTATTGAATAACGACCGGTCCTATGTTTTAGCTTTTGGGGCCCTGGGGCCCATATTATGTGACGCATGGGGTCTCATATATATATACGTATAACAATATAATGCTAAAGACCTATTAGTGTACCAAATCTGAACCCTGTAGTTCCTTTATTTGCTGATAAACGACCGGCCCTTTGTTTTAACATTTGGGCCTCTGGGGCCCCTAGACTTAATTAAACATCTGGGGCCAAAATGGGCAAAAGGCAATTTTCAACTTAGGGCCTATACATGTGCCACATATGAGCTCTAGTGCCCTTGTAGTTTTATAGCTAGCCTTGTCAATCTGTTGCCCCTTATTTTAACATTTGGGGCCCTGGGGCCCATAATATATAACATGTGGGGCTTATGTATACTTGTTTATATAGAGTACCACTGGATCTATCAGTGAACCAACTCAGGGCCCTGAGGCTGCTTCATTTAATGAGAAACAGCATGCTTTGTATTTTTACATTTGGCCCCTGGGGCCCGTGACCTTTGACCTCTGGGGCCAAGATGTGCAAATGATAAATCTACAGGGTAGGGCCCATAAGTGTACCACATATGGGCCTTGGGGCCCTTGTAGTTTTAGCGCTAGCCCTGTCAATATGTTGCCCTTATTTTAACATTTGGGGCCCTGGGGCCCATAATATATGACATGTGGGGCTCATGTATACTTGTATATATAGAGTACCCTGGGGCTATCATTGTACCAACTCAGGGCCCTGAGGCTGCTTCATTTGATGAGAAACGGCATGCTTTGTATTTTTACATTTGGGCCCCTGGGGCCCGTGACCTTTGATCTCTGGGGCCAAGATGGGCAAAGGATAAATCTACGGGGTAGGGCCCATAAGTGTGCCACATATGGGCCCTGTGGCCCTTCTAGTTTTAGCGCTAGCCTTGACAGAATGATGTGTTTGATGGAGGAGGAAAAGGAGAAGGAGAAGAAACCATAGAATGGCAATATACTCGTTCATGCTTCGCATGCGGGTATAATAAACGGTTCCTGGATATTTTTATCTAATTTTTAAAAATTAATATAAAAAAAATTTGGCCCAATATTTTTTTGTTACGTTGAACGAAAAAGACGGGCCAAAATCTCGTTGGGGTGGATTTTGAAATTTGACCTCAGAGATGAATTTATCAAGTCTTTGCCATTCTAAATCTGCACACTTTTATATAATTAAGACCAACAATTTAGCAGTTATGAGGCCCGAAAGTTTCCATAATTTCAGGGTTAAGACCAACCATAAGTAGGCATAGATAGCATGTTGGTCTATGCAATTTATCACACTATTATAGACACGTACACATGTTGCTATCGCCAGTAGATAGCATGTTGGACTATACAATTATTGATCACACTATTATATACATATGTTGCTATCGTCAGTAGATAGCATGTTGGTCTATGCAATATATCACACACTTATAGACATTATGTTGCTATCTTCAGTAGATAGCATGTTGGTCTATGCAATATATCACACTATTATAGACGTACATAATGTTGCTATTTTCAGCAGATAGCATGTTGGTCTATGCAATATATCACACTATTATAGACATTATGTTGCTATATTCAGTAGATAGCATATTGGTCTATGCAATATACAGGGTGTCCCAGAAAAAATTACCGAGTGAATATAATTGAACGTAAGTCGGGAAATAGACATCAGAATCAAAAAATTTTAAAATGTAGCACATAGCCCATTTTATTGTGCATCACATACGAAAATTTTATTTGATTCGGTTTACTGGTTGCGAGGAAATTAACGATTACATAAAGCGCGCATCAATGCAGTTCATTCCAAGTTTGATCAACAGGCGCTTTTTTATACTCGCTCACCGCTTCCTAAAGTTTGTGTATCTCATTAAATTAAGCCCACGTTATCTATTTTATAATCCGACGGTGTTATGTTATTCATGCTTTCACTGAAGATGAATAACATTTATAACAGTTTGTCCCAGAAAACTTTGATTTCTTCAATTAGAAGCTTTCCAACTTTAATTCTTTAGGTTGTGCAAATATGTTATAATTTAAACTTTCCCAAGAACATTTGAGTCAAAAATGACAATAATCAAGTGCTTTACTTGTGATTTTTGATACCATGCAACAATAATGTTGAAGTTTTTAAAGATATAAACTTTACAATTTCTTGGAAATATTCCAAAAACAGTAATGTGTGTGAGAAATTTTTTAAGCAAGCTGGAATTCTTTATGCAATAATTCTTTATGCAACATTTATATCAACATAAATGAAAAAAGATACCGAGCATCATCTTACATGCAAGCTTTCACTTTCAATATCGTGCAGGTTTTCAAATTTGAACAAAAACCTAATTCAGTGTTTTGCAAGAAACAGATTGTTTAAAAAGAACAAAAAGGATTTCACAGAACAAAATATGAAGCCCATTGACAGTTTTACTGATTAAAATCACTAGTTCGTTGGATTTTGTTGAACGATCTTTCTTTCAAACTTGGAATGAAGTGAATTGACGCATGCGTTATGTAATCGCTCATTTCTTCGCAATCAGTCAACCGATTCCAGTACAATTGGCGTATAAGATGCAGAATAAGATGGACTACACGCTGATTTTTAGATTTTTGGATTCTGATGTCTATTTCTCGACTTACGTTCAAATTCATTCGCCCGGTATTTTTATCTGGGACACCCTGTATCACACTATTATAGACATTATGTTGCTATCGTCAGTAGATAGCATGATGGTCTTTGCGATTGGTCACACTTTTATAGACCTATGTTGCAATCTTCAGTAGATAGCATGTTGGTCTTAGCAATTGATCACACTCTTATAGACCTATGTTGCTATCGTCAGTAGATAGCATGTTGGTCTATGCAATTTATCACACTGTTATAGACATATATTGTTATCTTCAGTAGATAGCATGGTGGTCTATGCAATTTATCACACTCCTATAGACCTATGTTGCTATCTTCAGTAGATAGCATGCTAGTCTATGCAATTGATCACACTCTCAAAGACCTATGTTGCAATCTTCAGTAGAGAGCATGTTGGTCTATGCAATTTATCACACTCTTATAGACCTATGCTGTTATCTTCAGTAGATAACATGCTAGTCTATGCAATTGATCACACTCTCAAAGACCTATGTTGCAATCTTCAGTAGAGAGCATGTTAGTCTATGCAATTTATCACACTCTTATAGACCTATGTTGCTATCTTCAGTAGATAGCACGTTGGTCTATGCAATTGATCACACTTGTATAGACCTATGTTGCTATCTTTAGTAGATAACACATTGGTCACTTATCACACTATTATAGGCCTCTATTGTTATCCTCAGTAGATAGCACATTGGTCTATGCAATTTATCACCTATGTTGGTATCTTCAGTAGATAGCATGTTGGTCTATACGATTTATCACACTATTATAGACATGTTGCTATCTTCAGTAGATAGCATGTTGTCTATGCAATTGATCACACTATTAAAGACCTATGTTGCTATTTTCAGTAGATACCATGTTGGTCTATGCAATTTATCACACTATTATAGACGTACATATGTTGCTATCTTCAGTAGATAGTATGTTGTCTATGCGATTGATCACACTATTATAGACCTATGTTGCTATCTTCAGTAGATAGCACGTTGGTCTATGCAATTGATCACACTTGTATAGACCTATGTTGCTATCTTTAGTAGATAACACATTGGTCAATGCAATTTATCACACTATTATAGGCCTCTAGTGTTACCCTCAGTAGATAGCAAATTGGTCTATATGCAATTTATCACCTATGTTGCTATCTTCAGTAGATAGCATGTTGTCTATGCAATTGATCACACTATTATAGACCTATGTTGCTATCTTCAGTAGATAGCATATTGGTCTATGCAATTGATCACATTCTTATTATAGACCTATGTTGCTATCTTCAGTAAGTAACATGTTGGTTTATGTAATTTATCACACTATTGCAGACCTATGTTGCTATATTCAGTAGATAGCATGATGGTCTATGCAATTTATTATCACATTCTTATAGACCTACAGGCTGAGTCAAAAAGAAGTTAACTCATGTTTGAGGGGCTGTAACTCGAGATCGGCAAGGAATCTGCTAAACATAAAAATACCACTGGAAAGAACAAATTCTATACATCTAAATAAAAAAAGAATTGTTGCAATTGCTCACACCTAACTAAAGTTATACTCATTTGAATACAACCACCCATTTTTGTAGCTGCACACGGCTGATTGATTTTCATCCATTTCAATTTCGACGAATCACCAAAGTGCTAACAGGATTTATTGTTGAAAAGACAACTTTTGATTTTAATTCATATTCAACAAAGTCCATGACGGTACTATAGTTTGTAGGGATACCTATTCAAGTCTTTACGAACGATCCGGCAGAAGCTTGATTGGGGAATGTTAGGTAAAAGATTGAGCTGATCTTTGGTCTTGCTGTAACGCATGTCTAACTCTAGCAATGTTCAGTTGTAATCTAGCAGTTCGTGGTCTGCCTGAAGCTTCCGGCTGTCTATTCCTTAGTGTCCCATGCAGATTGAGCTTGTTAACATTCTTATATACTGCTCCCTTACATGAAACCCGGTTAACTGTAGGAAATTGGAAACGAAAAAGACGCTAAACTTCAGTGGGACTCTTAGTTTCATGATACTTCGTCGACAGAAACGTGCGCTCCCGTGCGGTAAATTGTGGTGCCATGTTGTCATTTGGCCCGTTTTATTATAATGAAGTGCAATGAGGTAAAATTCATATTGAAAAGATCCCTTTAACTTTTAGGAATTATTTATCGAAACCACACCTGCCACAGAACTTTATTTGCATTTGAATATCGCGCCTTACCAATCAATATAAAAGGTAGGCCCTTACTTGGGAAGTGAAACCGTGTGCAGCTACAAAAATGGGTGGTTGTATTCAAATGAGTATAACTTGAGTTTGCTGTGAGCAATTCCAACAATTCTTTTTTTATTTAGACGTGTAGAAGTTTCTCTTTCCAGTGATATTTTCATTTGTAGCAGATTCTTTACAGATCTCTAGTTACAGCCCCTCAAACATGAGTTTACTTCTTTTTGACTCAGCCTGTATGTTGCTATCTTCAGTAGTAGCATGTTGGTCGATGGAATTTATCACACTATTACAGACCTATGTTGCTATCTTCAGTAGATAGCATGTTGGTCGATGCAATTTATCACACTATTATAGACCTTTGTTGCTATCTTCAATAGATAGCATGATGGTCTATGCAATTTATCACACTATTATAGACCTATGTTGCTATCTTCAGTAGATAGCATGATGGTCTATGCAATTTATCACACTATTATAGACCTATGTTGCTATCTTCAGTAGATAGCATGTTGGTCGATGCAATTTATCACACTATTATAGACCTTTGTTGCTATCTTCAGTAGATAGCATGTTGGTCGATGCAATTTATCACACTATTATACACCTATGTTGCTATCTTCAGTAGATAGCATGTTGGTCGATGCAATTTATCACACTGTTATAGACCTATGTTGCTATCTTCAGTAGATAGCATGTTGGTCGATGCAATTTATCACACTATTATAGACCTTTGTTGCTATCTTCAGTAGATAGCATGTTGGTCGATGAAATTTATCACACTATTATAGACCTATGTTACTATCTTCAGTAGATAGCATGTTGGTCGATGCAATTTATCACAGTATTATAGACCTATGTTGCTATCTTCAGTAGATAGCATGTTTGTCTATGCAATTGAACACTCTTATAGACCTTTGTTGCTATCTTCAGTAGATAGCGTGCTGGTCGATGCAATATAAGTTTATCACACTATTATATAACTATATTGCTATCTTCACACTATTGGTCTATAATAGACCAATGTATTATTTCAGGTATATTATATTTCAGGTATTTTTTATATATTTTAATAAATGTCATAGCAGTATTAAAACACTGAATTGCGACACAATTTACAATTTATAAACATAAAAATTTACACATTAATTAATACAACATAAAAATATATATCTATGTACAATTTCAAAGTAATATATTACTACATCAAAAAACATATTTAAAAGAAAAAGGGATTATAAAAACACAATTTAAATCAAATTCATAAAAAGTCAAAGAGGTAAGAGTAGTGGAACAGGTAGGGAGCTCAATTATTGCACAAAATGTTGGTTGCTATCGTCAGTATATAGCATATTGGTATACGATTTATTACACTATTGTAGACATATGGTGCCATATATATATTGCACATCAAAGACATATAAAAATACAAAATAGACTTGATTGAAATACCAGTGAAACGAATGGGATGAACAGGTACATATCTAAGACCATCCCACGTTAAGATTTTCAAGCGAAAATAAAATAACTTAAGCCCCTCTAATTTGGCCTATAATTTGAGCAGCGACAAACATAAATCCAATTACATGTGCAATATGGATCCAAGTCTGAAACAAATGTGGACTGTAAAAAATTAACAACTTGAGACTTGAATTTAGAAAATGAACCAGCTTGGAAGATGATTCCGCAAAGAGACAACGCGAAGCGGCTTTGTGAGCTACAGGTTTACAAACTGGCAGACTTTACAAACTTGGATGAATCATTATCGTTTGGTGGAATGGTCAAGATGGTCCTGTCCAGTATCTTTTGGTGGAATGGTCTAGATGGTCCTGTCCAATGCGGGTCCCTAAATTACTGGTGGAATGGTCAAGATGGTCCTGTCCACTGCGGGTCCCTAAAATACTACTCGGAAGGCTCTTTGGGTATTCAATCTATCAAAATAAGGCAATGTTTTCTCATTTGATACTTTTGTCCTTTTAAGTAAGTCAAGTTTGCTTCGTCATATGTTGCTATTGCTATATGCATGAATCAGGGCTGCCAACTCTCACCCATTTGGCGTAAGATTCTCAAGCGCCTTTGCGGGAGAAAATAGGGATCGACAATTAACAATTTTAGTCGGAAAACAATATTTCAGTCCCGGTACGCCCTTGTTCGACAATATCTCACTCAAAGCAATTCCAAAACTTTGATAGCCTTTAATTGCATGAAGAATATGCCATGATATTTCACTAGTTGAGCATGCATTATACAATATATTATGATAAGGCAGTGCAAATTATAAACCAGCGACCTTTACTAGCCTTGAACTTGTGCACTTAAATATTTAAAAAATCAAACTATTGTGTTCACTTCGTAATTCCTTACGAAATACTTAGGGAAGCCCCTAATATATCCCCGCGTTAAAATGATTTGCGTACTAGCTTCAACAAAAAGAATTCAAAGTTTAAGATAATCTCAACATATCAAGTGCTAACTCAAGAACTATTGAACCAATACTAGGCTTGTTTGTACTAGTTTTAATGCATTTTTCATGCTGATTCCAAATATGGGAATGAAAATGTACAATTTTGAAATTTTTGAATTTTTAAGAAAATTTTGAATTTGTCGTCTGCAGTCGACACCCGCGTGGAGTGGGTTAATGGATGCATGGATGGTTGAACAGATATTGTGCAACCCAATCTAGGCAATCTCAATGTCAACGGCATTGTTCAAATTTGGAAGTTATATACCACACACCAGTACACACTACTGAGTTTTACGCGGGACAATTCGCAAGGCCCTATTCCGGTAAAGGTCACGTACAAGTCCACTCAAACTAGGACTTAACTGAACTGTGCAATGTAGAGGCAGGACAGTGATTGGTATGTGAGACGGAAATACAAAATAATACAAATGAACAGGGAGTTATCTGGCATAATTCAGTGAATCATATATATTCTATAGTAAGTGTCTGCTAACGCTAATTAGGCCTACCACTCTCGTAGGTCCTATAAATCGACTTGAATACTGAGTTAAGGTGCTTTGTGACCATTATATTGAATACGTTATTCTGCAAGAGAGGTATCCTAGGACTTAACAGGTAAGTTGCCTGTTCCTGCCATGCATCGTACAATGCGTGCGTCACTGAGACGTGTTCAAATATTCTTCTGCAAGGTGAAATGGGATATATTATCAATAGTACATTATTTATTTTATTTTTCTTATTTTGACCAATTGTCTCGGTGATCTCCATAAGTTTGACCATTTTTAAATAAAGACATAGAAATCATCGTTAGGCCTATTAGGCCTACACTCCGTCGGTCGCTGAGCGACGAGCGATTTACGCTATGGGGGTATGGGGTGTGTGACACCCCCCCCCCCCCCACACACACACACAATTTTTGTCGGCAAAAATTGACTGTTGTAGTCAAAACCATGTGATTGTCGGCAAATGTAGCGAAAGCTATGTGATTGTTGGCAAATTGCAAGAGTCATATTAAAGATTAATACGAAATTGTGCTGTTGTTGCATAATAGGCCTATTGTTAGTGTTATAGTAGTTACTAATTTAAAAAAAATTGACGACATTTTTTTTGACCGTTACCCCTCTTGAGCGCCGTCCTGGCTAAAAACAATTTGGGTCTACAATTCACAAAATATTTCCGTCGGCAAAACATGATGTACACCCCCCCAATCATATTGGTGTGGCGACGCCCCTGATCCAACGCAATAAAAAGCGCGTTTAGGTTACCTCATCAGTCAACCACAAAAAAAATTACCTCTTCTTTGATGAAATGCTATTCGGAGAGTCAGGTGACGTTGGCGCGCGATAATACAGGCGTGCAAAAAATGTGCGAAAATAGGAAATTTTGACCTTTGACCTCTGTTAACTCGGTGCGCCAACGAAATCCCAAAAAATTTTTGCTGAAAAATGAAACTTGCCATAGAGGTCTTTAATTTCAAACTTGTTCGGACTTGGGATCTTGATGGCGCAGCCCGTTATGATGCTTTGAAGTTTGCACGAGGCGCTTTTCATCAAATCATTGGATTTGCTGATTTTGTGCTCCATCAAGATCCCAAATTCTTTTCCTTAGTTTTTGTAATGTAACCATTTGGTACTTTAAAAAATGCAAAATGCAGGTTGGGATGATGATGGCGCACAATGTTATGCACCTCCAAAGTTTACCATTTGCAAGTAAGGCCCGGGGGGGGCACTCCAACTTTGGAGGTGACGCGTAGGCCTATGTAGGGCTGTTAAGACCCCCTTTTTCAGCATCGCTGTCACCCAAAGACCCCATATTTTTTACGAACACATGCTCGCTCCGCGCTCTGTCACCCGAAGACCCCCTATTTTTCCATTTGATCTGTCACCCAAAGACCCTTACAAGTTCAATTTGAACAGCCACTTTCATTTATCACTGATTTTGTTACTTATTTTGAAAAAATAAAGAAATTTGAAGCCATTTAGAACTAGAAATTCGATTTTCGAGGTTTTTGTGGCGCTGTTTTGGTTCTCACCCAAAGATTCCATTTAAAAAAAGGTCATGTTCTCACCCAATGACCCCATATTTTTTACATTTGCTCTCACCGAATGCCAAAAATCATGCTCTCACCCAATGACCCCATATTTTTTACATGTTGCTCTCACCGAATGCCCCTTAGTGCGAAAGCGCCAGCCCTACACCTATATCCATTTCAAATTGAAGTGCCCCCCCCCCCGGGAGTAAGGCTCAGAGAGGCTGAAATTTCAAGAATTTTTTCAAGCTGAACGAGGGCGCTGTGCACGCTCATATTTTAGGCCGTGTAAAATTAATATTTTGGTTCTCGTCCCCTACCTCCTCAATTTCTGGGATTTGTCAGATTTTTTTTTTTTTTTTTAGATTTTTCAATTTTTTAGACTTTGGAATGATTTATGAAATCTTCATACATATAAATAAGTTTATTAGAGAACAAGCATCACTTCCAAGTCTTTTGTGGTACTCTAGGGGTTTATCCTCAGAATCTCACATTTGAAGAAAAAAAAAGGGCCTCATCGTTTCCTCGAACACTGTTGGAGAAGACCGAAAACTACTGACAATGCTAATTTTACATTGGAAAAAAAAAAACACTTACATGTGAGTTGTTGGTGCTAATATGTACCAAAATTATTTTTAGAGACAATTCTATTTTTTTTGTATCGCAAATCCGTACATAATAAGGGAGACTGCCTCTTAAAAGATAAACTAATGTTTCACATTCTGCTGTCAAAAAAATCAAATACATATGCATGTCAATGATTTTATCATGGTAAATACTGTTCTCTTAGTCACTTCAGACATGTTAAAAGACAAACAAATATTGCGCACTTATATACATGTTATAGGTTAATGGACGCGTATTACTTGTTGGAAGAGATATTAGACTAAATAATGCACGCGCGCTAATCAGATGATGGTGGATGCGATATCGCTATTTTTGACGTCGCCATTGGATTAACACATAATCATGAAATCTTCACAAACAATTCTAAATTTGTTATGTGGTGTCAAAGCAAAATTATCTTACTCTAAAACCGTTGGGGTTCTGCAAAGTACCCCACTGTAAGTATGTTAATTGTCCATTTATAATCGCTAACCGTGTATTGTGAATGGGGCTGTCAGCCCTGTATCTTCGCCAGCCTCGTACGTCCGTGTTGCGTGTCCTATGCCGCCTGCGCGCTAATGTTGATATAGACTTCTCCGTAGTCCACTTGCCAATTGTGCACTACTCTGGCTATTACATTTAAGCTTAAAACTCTGATTTAATTAATGAGTGCACAATTGATAGATTTTCACAACTGATCTTTTCAGTCACCGTACGCCCTCTGTTTGTTAGCTTCCCAAGTGGACTACTGACTTTGCCTTGAGAGTTAGGCCAATTTCTGGCCTAACTAAAATTGGTGATGATGTAATGCATCTTTAAAAATGAATCTGGCTTGTGATTGGTCGCCCAGATCTCGTTATTGTTTAAATCCTCCCGACGCGTACTGGTACCATTATAACTATACATGGTACACAACTATCTAGGCTTTTGTGCTGGTGGATGAACGTATGCATCTAGCGCGTATTGTACCACCATGCTTAGTCTTGTGGTTAGATTTTATTGATAAACAAGTATGATTGACAGTGTGTGAGTCCCGGGGTAAAGTTCTGCTTAAAAGTGAAAGTCCATAGTCGGTTTTTCGGATAATAAACTGGCAGATTCTAAAATTAGAATTGTTCAGTATTGAAGTGTTATTATAATTATGCCATTATGATATGTTGCATTCAATAATATAAGCCTACGTAGGGCCTATACTTTACGTTTACTGTCACAAATATAATTACATAGCCTAAACTTTTTCATAACCATTTTATACTAGTATTTTGATGTACTAAATATCAGTATAATTTCGAGTTCAACTGAATGCGTTCATCATGATTAATAACATTTTTATTTATCAAAATCGACTATGGCATAGTCTAATGTTCATACGTCTAATGCATGCGCCCCGAAAGGGGGGGGGGGGTGCATTAGACGCATCAACATCAGCTATCATTGAATTACATGTGCAGCTCTCTTCCCTAGTAAAAGTGGCACAATTGTGATTTTACCCTTTCGTTGTTAAATAAACATATCTCGAAATTGGAACAAGCAAATTGAACAGAATAAACGGCATGTGAGAGCTAAGACTGCGCCCGTGACGTTGATGTAAGCATCATGTCACAGCGGTATTTTCTAATTGCCAAAGAGGGCGCTTTTCACTTGCACAATGAGACAGGCTGTATATATGTATGCTCAAGGGTATGCTGGGTAATATAGGGACATTGACTTAGCACGCTGGTTTACGCCACTCATACCAGCTAGCTGTTCCTAGCCTGAAAGTAGGATGGAGTGCCCAATCTCTGGTGATGATTAATTAAATATATCTCTGAGGGAAGCGAGACGGTTGGGGCCCCCTAAAACCGGTTTAACCCACCAGAGTCTCAGATTGATGCCTACTCAAGACAAGGAGATATCAAGAAATACTTCCCAAGACACCTTCAAAGAGGCATTATAATGGCGTGCTCATCTGTATAAGGGTGAAATAAGGCTCTGAAGGTGACTGCGCTGGTGCTCTACCAATGAATTACTTCTCAGATATTATCTTTTTTTAAATCACATCTATAATAAGAAAAGCAAAAGCAAACAAATAACAACCAAAAGATGCAATTTGTTTCATTGCATGCTCTATTGATTCGTCCCCCAAAATCGCGAAGAGAACTAGTGCCGTGCTTTCCATTGAGAAGATATTAAAGTGCAACTGTTGATTTCGTTCCTTCCTCAATTGGGTTTTCAGATGAGGTCTTAAATCTGAGCTATCGACTCAACTTATCAAATTTGATTAGGATGTCTTCCGAGTCGGGACATGACAGAATCTAGTCAAAATTATATGGATAATTTGGTCAATATGAATATAGTTACTTGATAAAATAATCATTTGATAGGATTGTCTCGGTCAAAGTGATAATAAACCTAATCAAAGTGAATGAACAGTACATCTCATGAAATTAATTGATTATAGTTAAAATATAGTTTCTCAAAAATAAATGAGAGGGGTTCTATTAACAGAAATTAATAGTACGAAATTAGAGTGAAGGCTGAAGATTTCGTGGTTCCGAAAATCTCCGAAGTTCCAAGTAAACGAGATCGGTTAGTAGCTAGGTTAATCAACTTTATATTTTGTCATTTAACGTTTTCCAGTAAACCTCTACCATGGCCAGTGCAACCAGTGATCCCGATGCATACTACAGAGTATACAAGGCTCTACATCTGATAACCCATAGAGCCATACCATGTGCAGATAACTCTCTCAAAGGCTGGCATGTAAACCAACAAATCACATTGCCACCTTGCAGCGCACAGTGTCCAAGTGGTAAAAAACCCAAACCTCCCGCATCATGTCCAGAATGCGTTGCTTGGGGTCTAGCTATCGAGTCAGCTCTGTACCAACCAACCACAGTCCATGCCAAAGCAAAGCCACAATTGACGTGGTCTAATATCAATCAGCCAAATCTTGGAAGAAGCCATGTGGAAGTCGCCAAAGCATTTGTGCTAAGATTACCACATAAACAAGGAGGACCGCTATTATACCAAGATGTCAGACTTTGACTCTGCGTCTCTGTTAATGGTGATGGCAAGGTTCTCAATGTTTCACAATGGAGACCCGGCCAGTTATGACATCATTATGAAGGTGAGCAAGTCTAGTGACGTAGCTAAAGGGGTGGGATGGGGGCAAGGAGGCCACATGCCATGGGCGTCGTCTGGGGGGGGGGGGGCAAATAGACCTATTCAACGCCCCTAGATCTATTCTGCGCCCTCTCACTAAGCAGTGAAAGTCAAACTTTTCGCCCTGCTTCACTCGCAGAGACCGAAATGTATGATTAAAACCAAATCAGTGGTATATGTGCAAATTGTCGCGCGCTCCGCACGCAATTGTTTCGGAATGGGGGCGCCATTCTGCACCATTTCCCCCGGGCTACGCCACTGGCGTTAACTGTAGGAGGGACACAGGATTAAGACGCGATTTCATTTTTGTGAGCAAAACATGTCACGTCAAGTGATTTAAGTAAAGGTATCCTTCTTTCATGTGAAAGTAGATATTCAATGGATGAGCCTTTTGGTGTTCCTGCCTATTTGTTGTTTAAAAACTCGTCTCATTATTGTAGTCCCAAAGAGGCAATAATGCATTGCAGAAATTAGCAACACTTGGAAACTTTGTAGATTTTCATCCTTATACTGTCATTCACATGATAGAGTACGGAATATACGAATAATAGCCCTTCCTTAGGACTTTACAGGTGATAATATATTACAAACGAACACGTGCTGCGCTTTTCATAAGTGGCATTTGATATTCAAGTTTGTCGCTTTTAGGCTTTAAAAAGGCTTTGCGTTCGTATTTAATCCTTTTATTTTTACTTTGTTTTTGCTTTATCTGAATCAATCACAGGTTGCTGGGATAAGAAACGACCTGTCTCACATGGGACTAAAAGATGACATGAACCTGGTCGACCACACCGTGAAGCAATACTTTCAAAACATCGCGGATTTTGTCACCTGCTTAGAGGGTTTACATCCTAATCACTTTACCTCAGCACAAGACGTCCGGGATAGACTTAAGGAGGTATCGGTTAACTAGAATCAATCATTATAATTATATAGAATTGCAGATTCATACGTAGTGGTAACAATGACATTTATTAATTTAGACTTCAACACTACTTGTTTATTTCGCTTACCGGGAGCGCTTTCGAGGAACTTCCTCGTCATCAGCCGATGTTTGTAGCTCTGATGTTTTCTTGGAAACGGCTAAGGACCAACCTGATCATACGTAGTGGTAACAATGAAATTTATTAATTTAGACTTCAACACTACTTGTTTATTTCGCTTACCGGGAGCGCTTTCGAGGAACTTCCTCGTCATCAGCCGATGTTTGTAGCTCTGATGTTTTCTTGGAAACGGCTAAGGACCAACCTGATCAGGTGACATCACACTTGATGACGTCACCGAAGTCGGAAGTTTCCTGCCGCTGGTGCCGCTGGGTTTGATCAGGTTGTCCCACACAGGATCTAGTTCCAATCCTGTGTCTCGGTTCAATGAAGCGTGGTCAGAACGTTGATTCACAGAAGTGAAATAGTGACGGGTCCATCGGATAATGAAGAGGAGGTATCGGACATTAAGTCAGCGCTCCGTAGTTGCGGATACAGAGATTGGACCTTCTTAGGTGCTCGTGAAAAGAAGGATAAATCAAACCCACAGGAAACTGTGTCCGAGTCAGCGAGTAGGGCCTTCACTGTCACCTTGCCTTACCTTGAAGGCACCTCTAAACGTCTACGTAGAGCGTTTAATACAGCAGGTGTGCTTACCGCATTTAAACCCATCAGACATTACGTCAGACCTTGGTCTCCCCGAAAGACAAGGTTGACAAGTTGAAACAGTCGGGAACAGTCTACAAAATTACATGTGCTGATTGTCACGCCACATACATCGGAGAGTCGGGCAGGAAGCTAGAAAAGCGACTTGCAGAACATAAGTCGAAAGCGGCTGGCTCTAAATCGGCTGTACAAGAACACGTGAAAGCGAGCAAGAACACGCACCAAATAGACTGGGACAACGTAACTGTACTGGAGAAAGAAACAAAAGAATTTCCCAGGAGGGTCCTGGAAACTATCCAGATCAAGCAGCCTTCATTGAACCGAGACACAGGATTGGATCTAGATCCTGTGTGGGACAACCTGATCAAACCCAGCGGCACCAGGGGCAGGAAACTTCCGACTTCGGTGACGTTATCAAGTGTGATGTCACCTGATCAGGTTGGTCCTTAGCCGTTTCCAAGAAAACATCAGAGCTAACAACATCGGCTGATGACGAGGAAGTTCCTCGAAAGCGCTCCCGGTAAGCGAAATAAACAAGTAGTGTTGAAGTCTAAATTAATAAATGTCATCATTATAATTATGATTTATGAATTTTAAAAGTTGAACATAAGATCATTATAAATCATTTATGACAGAGTAATGCCAATGATTTTATAATTTTTAACAGACCGAACAATTTAGAAGCTTCGCCGTAAATATGATATTTAGAACGTCTGATAACAGACATACGGAAAGTGTAGTTAAAGCTTCTATTTTTTATGGAGTAAATCAGAGTCGTAAAATAAAAGACAGCCATGGACATGATGAGCGTTATTGTTAAGCAGTAGACTTCGGGTATATATATAAATGCGCATATGCCATATATAAATGCGCACGTGACATCTACAAGTCGCCATACCGTGTTCAACGATGTAAGGTACCCGGATGTGCACAAATTCCACACGCAAAAGTATAGGCGAAAATGACAGGTTACAAGGAAAATTGGTTTTGCAAAATAGTGGCATTGATTGCAAAGGGCAAAATAATTTGACCCGAAACATAAACTCTTTATTTGGATTTTCCATTACGGAAAAAAAAAAAATTTATGACGGAAAAGCTAGATATAGCTGATTTAAAAAGTTAAAGTGCTAAATGGGCGTGGCAATTGGCCATATTGATGACGAAATGTGATTCTTACTGGCATTAAGGTCAGAACTGGGTAGCTGCCGATGATGTTATTTGATAATGTTTGCACGTAGGGAACTTAGGGGGCTGTCATTTTCTTCGGAAGGAAGGGGTCATGGATTTATTTATTTGGGAGTCAAGATAAGTATCCCCCCCCGTAGCGCCGCCAATGAACATAACTCTGACCCTAGTTTTAACTCTAATTATAACGTAAATTGAGGAAACTATAACTTTAGCCCTTTTCGGTATAATGACCCTCTCAAACTAATAGGCTAGATGTCCCCGCCCGACCTCCTCAATTCTAACTTACTCATTCGCTCGCAAATGGACAAAAAACAAATTCAAAATGTGTTTTAAGCACCTTTTTGTGTCCCCATGCTAAATCGGTAATCTGTACACCCTTTGTCACCCTTTGACGTACAATTTAGAGTATAAACACGTAAATGACTGTACATGATCTAATCATCCCGGCTGGAAGATGTTGAGGAAGACTCGTATACTATACATCACGCTCATACGTTATATGACAATATGACGTACAATCACGTATGTGATGCATGGTGTGAGGTTTATTCAGCTAGTAAGTTAGATCTCGTCATACACATTATTGTCATGGTATATTGTAATTGTATACGTCAATTTTGTTCAGTTTCATTCAACCGGCTTATAAAGTTTTACTTTACACGGAAGTGAAAAAAAAAAAAAAAACAATTAATTTATGAGTGTAAAATGGGGAGGGGTTGTTTTGGGGGAGGGGGGGCAAATAATATTTATAAAAATATAAGTAAGGCGAGAAAGAGAGAAACCCTGTTCTACGGGCGAACGGACCTTTCAAGTAGGGTCGGTCGGTCGGTTGGTTTTTTTTTAAAAAATGTTTAAATAACCCAAAAATCACAAAAATCTGTATATAAATTTCAATTTGAGAAAATACAAAAAAAAATTGTCCTGAAATTTCCGAAATTTGGGGTCGGCATTCATTTGTACAAGAAAAATGTGTTTCCCAATTTGTTCAAAATAGAACAGGCTTTTCGTTTTCGTCGCATAAATAAATAAATAAATAAATAAATAAATAAATAAATAAATAAAAAAATAAATAAATAAATAAATAAATAAATAAATAAATAAAAATAAATAAATAAACATTAGTTATGATTGTACATGGGGGGTGCTGTGCAATACTCATGATCCTTTGATATCCATGATTTATCCTTGCAAATTTATAGCATCGAACCTCCAGCCAATGTTCCTTGCCAGTGCTAGCCACGAAACAAGGTCACAACTACAGTAGCCACTCCTTCAATGGTCGCCATTTCAGTGATTGACAGTGATGTAATGCAAATATGGCGCTGGCCATCTGGTCACGTGCGCATTTATAAAAGCGCATTTATATATACAACCGAAGTCTACTGTTAAGTATCATTATCTTGTTAAAATGTTTGTCAGAACATGAACAATCTGAAATTGTTAGACCATCTATGCTTTTTAAAGGATTAATAGTGATTATTAAATCATTTTGTATACCGATTTAGATACAATCGGAACCAATTACAGCAAAAATGAAAAAAGACATGTACTTGGAGTTGAGACAGGAATTGCAATCTGTCCATCAACTTACAACTGAGTTACGCCGTGATGTGCAGTCCGCCAATCAAGCAACATCTTGGTTATGCCGTGATGTGCAGTCCGCCAATCAAGCAACATCTGAGTTACGCCGTGATGTGCAGTCCGCCAATCAAGCAACATCTGAGTTACGCCATGATGTGCAGTCCGTGAAGGAGGCTACAACTGAGTTACGCCATGATGTGCACCAAGCAACAACTGAGTTGCGCCATGATGTACATCAAGAAACAACTGAGTTGCGCCATGATATGCATCAAGCAACAACTAAGCTGCGCCATGACTTACAATCAGTCCATCAATCAACAAATGATTTAACAAGAAAGGTAGACAACTTGCAAGTTGTTACGTCTGACCTCGTCAGCAAGACCGTCATTGAGAATGGTGAGTCTAAACAAATTGCAAAAATTGTCTTATTATGGAGTCAAGCCTCTCATACGTGAATTTTTATATGCCTTTTTGCAAGATGATGACTTCAAACCTTAGTTACAAGTTGTATGATTAATATCTAAAAACAATAACTAAAAACCCCAATAATTGTTAAAGAATTATTAACGGGTTAGCTTTAAATAAAAACATAACATCCAATATTCTAGCAGTTTATAATGCATTTTGATTAATTTTAGAGTCTAAAACAGAAGAAGCACCAGATGAAATCTTGATGGAATGCCAGGAGCAGCTTCGTGCCTACTACATCAATTCTCTCTGCAAAATACCATTATTTCCCGGAGATTTCGATTCGTGTGTCGACCTACAAGACATTTACACAAAAGTGTCCATAGAAATAAAACTTCCGAAACCTTGCCGTCCTGTGAAGATGCCACTTAGTTCTTATGATGAGATGTTTACACGAAGAACACGTGAAGGATATGTATACACGAAATTGTTGCTCTCTGCTCCAGCAGGGTTGGGTAAGACCACATTAACCGCTAAGATTGCTTATGATTGGGCGACGCAGCTGGAAGGATCTCCACTTCGAGACATCACCCTACTCTTTGTAATCAACATGAGATGGATTGATCATACATCAAACCTTGAAAGCATCATTCTGAATCAGATCTTACCCAGAGATACTACAATAACACCAGATCAGGTTCGAAGTATGATCGAAAGATATGGAGATAGGGTCATCGTTATACTTGACGCTGTGGATGAATCCGATAGAGGCCTGTTTAATCAAGTAGAGAGCTACGGAAACATCGTAGAACTCCTCAAAGGCAGAGTCATGTCACCGTGCAGAGTACTTGTGACGACCCGTCCATGGCGAATTGCAGAAATAACAAGAATGTGTAAAACATTTACTCAACTTGAGCTAATTGGATTCAACAAGGAAGATGTTAGAGAGTATGTCAGAAAATTCTTCCATCAAAAAAAGAATCTAGGAGATTCTTTGATTGCGCACTTGGATCAAAATCCGTTAGTAGATGAAATTGCCTCGAAACCACTTATGGCTCTTTTAGTTTGCATTTACTGGCATTTACTATTTGATGCGATCATCAATATCATGTACCACCCGTCCATGGCAAATTGCAGAAATAACAAGAATGTGTAAAACATTTACTCAACTTGAGCTAATTGGATTCAACAAGGAAGATGTTAGAGAGTATGTCAGAAAATTCTTCCATCAAAAAAAGAATCTAGGAGATTCTTTGATTGAGCACTTGGATCAAAATCCACTGGTAGATGAAATTGCCTCGAAACCACTTATGGCTCTTTTAGTGTGTATTTACTGGTTAGAGATAAAGGAGAAAGATCTACCTCGTAAAATCAGCCAACTATATGATGCAATATCATGTACCAGCATTATCGGGAGAAGCAGCACGAGAACGCGGGAAGCATGTCCGATGAGGATATTCAACAAGTGGTATTACGGATGGGTCAAATGGCTCTGCGTGGATTTTGGCCTCCAGAAAATCGCATTGTTTTCTCACTTGATGAGGCTGAAAGCTCGGACGATGTTAAGCTGGCTTGCCGAATTGGATTGATTTGTCAACAGGAAACTAGGACATCTGTTCTTACTAACCGCAAGGAAACATCGCTGTCATTTTTTCACAAGACATGTGGTGAGAAATGTACAGGGAAATTCTTAGCAAGCCTTGCTGATGAGAATCCAAAAGATTTTTTGTCAAAACTATATGAAGTGAGAACAGTCCAGGATGCTCTAAGCGTACAACTCATTTTGCAATTTGCATGTAGTACTAATAACAAAGCAGCCGGTATGATCATATGCAGACTCATGCAAATATTTGAATCTGAACTGAAGCCATGGATTTTGAGATATACCATGGAAATGCTAGAATGGGATGAAAGACTAACCATACACTATTTTCTTGATATGTGTCTGCGATGTAATTTTGAAGCGGGAAATAAAGGAAACCTCAGTCATTTACTGAATGATCTCTTCCCAGAGGGTAAAGTCTTCTTCATTGGCATATCAGCATTGACAGCTGTAACACTGGGATACTACCTGTCGCATTCGCAAGCTGGTTACATTCGATCCATTAGACTGATGCCATCAGCGCATGTCGCAGATGGAGTAGGACATGCTGCAGGACCTTTCAATGATATTCGCAGTAGCGTGCAAAAAGAAATAAAAAATATCCCAATCAGTGTGATTCGTGGTATATGTGAAGAATATATAGAAAAACATCCAAATATGAATATTGTATACAGGAATGTTGCTTCACATTCACCTGCTGAAATGATGTATTATATTCAGCTGTGGCAAGCATGTGAAGGTTTACCATCTTCACATGAATCCAATATCAGATCCATTGTAGACAGCTTGAAACATATTCATTTGGAAGTATTCGACATTACAGAATTCAACGTAGACGAATCAAATATAGACCACCTGCTAACAATGATTCAGGAAGGATATCTATCACAATTACTAAAACTGCGTGTGCAGCAAAGTGGTATGAATGAAAATCAAATGGATCGATTGACATTAGAAATCAAGAAGATGCCACATCTGAGTGAAATGGATGTGTCTTATAACAAATCAAATAGGACCTTGTCGGCCCTAGCAGAATCACTGCCATCCATGCACGCACTGAAAATTCTCGATGTTAGCCATTTATGGGCATCACACGACGACATGGCGGTATTTGTGAAGAACTTTTACCAGTTTGGACCACGGCTGTTACAACTGACTATAAACCACAACTATATCAATAATGATATTGCATCACAGCTTATTAAGCAACTACCTACAGCCATGTTATTGCAAGAACTCGGCATCAGTGTGGCTGGTCTAAGCAGGCTACATCATAATCAGCTGATGTGGGTTATGCGTCATTTGTCTCGATTACGAATCCTAAATATCTACGGTAGCCAATATCCAGATGACTTGATGATGAGTGTAGCTGATGTGATGCAATCACTACCTGACTTGCGTAGGCTTCATTTGTCTACTTACGGAAACACACCACCACAAATCAATAGCAGCACTTGGAAGTACTTTAAGAAGAAGCTACAGAAAATTGATCAACTCAAGAGCCTCATACTGCTTCGCATTGCCCTTCAGAGAGATGATTTCAATGACCTTGTGAAGCTTTGCAGGAGAATGCAATACACGCTACTATGGTAAATATAATTATCTTATTCATTTATAATATCATCTTGAATTGTTTTTAATCTGTAGTCACCTTGATTTGTTTATAGAGTTAGTTTATTTCATAACATTCGTTTTCGTTCTACATGTAGTATATTGATTAATTCTCACAAGGCTGGATGTTTATGATCACAAATAAGTTTAAACCAAAAGAAATTTTATTAAGATTGCAATTAATAACACAGCTTGATGAATTCTAAGTATATTTATGTCATTTAATACACTATCACCAAATCACAGAAAAATTAGATTCCGTACGAAGCCAAGTGTGCCAAATGAAACATTTTACTCCGAAATAATTGGAGCTTGGTTGAAAGCTGAAATATCCGAAGCGTTGTTTATTCTTGAAAATACTGTGTACAAGTTAAACGTGTTTGACAATTTGATACTTAAAAGCTACAAAAAAAATGATTTTACAAAATTCATGGACCAAATTATGAACTTTGTTTTATTCATCGGAATTGACCGTAGTACACTACAAACTATTTGGTTGGTTATAAATATAAATTGTTGATTCTGTTGTATTCAGGTATACTGTAAACTGCCTACCAGAGGGAGTTGAGGTGCCTAAAGATGATTTCTTCTGGCTATGGTAATGATCACAAAAGTTTGAGTTCTTAGCATAACTGGTGAGTTAATCATAGCAGTGGTTTATGAAGATTTTCAACATTGAGTGGGGCTGACAAAATCAAGATCCTCGGAGTCAGAAAATTTTGCAATAAACACTAGTTTTTCCTGGTTAATGATGACATTTTTTACTTCATCCGCATCCCGGTTCCTAAGCTAGGCATGTTCATAAAATTTTGAAATTTAATAAATTCATCTAAAATTGCTTTCATTAAAAAGAGAATCATTTAACTTAAAAAATGAGGGGTCAATCATGTATGTAGGCCTACAATTGGCAATGTTATGAGGAAAAGTAGCTCGCCTGAAATTCCCAAATTGTGTGTCCCAGCATTATCAATGGCTTCCTATGTCTTAACATGTGTGTATGTATTTTAGGGCCAAATTTGTGAGCAAAAATGTGCTAATGTTTCATGAAATGTGGCTTTCGCTACTTGATAGTAAGTAGTATTCCACAGATGCATTTTTTCTAAAAATCATGCTAGGTTGGAGTTTTGAGGGTCAAAATCCAAATTTTCTTCATTTTCCTATTGGATTACACAGTTAAGGCAGGATCTTGGTGCACATGAAGCTTAATGAAGCCCGCCCTCACATGTTAAAATGTGACCATGGCTACCTAAGCCTATGCATAGAGTTAATAAAACATATCCATGTGATTTTCCCCCAGCGGGCTGAACTTACCATTTAAACTGTCCCTATACAAATTTATGCCTTAAATGAGATGCCAAGCGAGCCATCAAGAATGACAAAGAGTTCTAAATGCGTGATTCGACATTATGAAGAAATTTACGACTCTCGTTAATGTGAATCAAATAATGAGGTTATACACTGTGGCCATATCGTTGTATCAAGGGCCAGTCGACATGGGGTCTTTGCATCATTATGGCCCTGTATGAACAGTGGCGTGTATACGGGACATTTTCCTTCATAGAGATCGACAATATGTAAGTAAAATATTGTGTTTAACGGACTCAAAGAAGAGGCACATTACAAATTGAGTCAATTTCTGGGCGGTTGTCTAGTTGGCATGTCCGGTAAGAGCCGTCTAGGAGAAATAGTTGTTCGTGTATGTGTGTGGGGTGGCATATCGTCGCGCATCCTATTGCTTTGGAAACTCTTTAACTCTTAACATATCTTTTGAACTTTCTTGAAGAGATTCAGCAGGATAGTTCGTGTAGATTAGCAATATAAAATTTCTTGAAACATATCCAGTACTCACATTTTTATGGAGCTACGACGTTTCGAGACCTGGTCTGGTCTCTTGATCACGTATGGGTGATTCCAGATGCACTGCTGGTGTTTCTAGATGATGGAGTGTTTCTAGATGACCACATCATCTATATCCCACTTCGGAAAGTGTCCTTAGAATGTATTGTACACCTAAAATACACAAACCGGTCACAACATTGAGACCCATAGTCGACTACACAGGCTCCATAGGCTATGCTACATCACGTTCTATGGCTGACATCCTCGCACCTCTCATAGGAAAGACAGAACACCATGTCAACAACTCTCAACAACTTGCTGAGGAACTGACAGGGGTCATGATAAACGATGGCGAGATGTTCAATTCTCACGACGTGGTCTCACTATGTACAAATGTCCCAATTGAAGAAACACTTATTATCATCCGGGAGAAACTCGAAGCAGATCACTCGCTTAAAAAACGTACCAACCTCAATGTTGATGACCTTATGGAGATTTTGAAATTCCTCTGTACTACCACATATTTCGTCTTCCGTGGCCAAATATATCGGCAACGTTTTGGCACGGCAATGGGCAGTCCAGTTTCAGCCATATTTGCTGAATTCTGCATGGAATTCTTAGACCAACAAGCCATTGCCACCGTCCCCATGGACTGTCGCCCCATACTGTGGAAAAGATACGTTGACGACGTCCTCGAAATCATCAAGGAGGGCAGTGTAGAGAAATTGACAGAACACCTCAATCAAACAGAACCTACAGGCAACATCAAATTCACACACGAGCCAGAAAGGAACAAGCAGATCCCCTTTCTTGACACCCTCATAATTCGTAAGCCAGACGGTTCGGTAAAATTGCTCATCTACAGGAAACCCACCCACACAGACCAGTATCTGAATTTAATTCACATCATCCGTTACAACACAAGCTTAGTGTAGTCAGGACACTAATGGACAGAGCTCAACACATAGTCACTGAACCAGAAGACAGAAAGAAAGAGGAGGAACACATCCGGCAAGCGTTAAGAAAGTGCAACTACCCAGACTGGTCTTTCGACAAAGTCAAACAACAACAAGCCACTAAGTCCAAGAAAACCAACAAGAAAACTGACTCCGATAGCAAATCTAAAGGCATGGTGGTGATACCTTACATCCAAGGTGTTTCAGAGAAACTACAAAGAGTGTTCCGCAAACATAACCTCTCCACCGCTATGAAGCCACACACCACCTTGAGAAAAAACCCTTGTTCACCCCAAAGATAAACGCCAGACAACAGAAACAGCCGGCTGTGTTTATGAAATTCACTGTCAAAATTGTGATTTCACTTATGTCGGAGAAACTGGAAGGCTGCTGGGAACCCGCATAAAAGAACACTGCGCAGAAGCGGAAAAGATCTCCAGCAAAATCCATACCAGAGCCACCAGACTTACATCAGTATCTGACCAACACAAATCGGCTATCAGCGATCACGTAGCTACAACAAACCATATCATAGACTGGGAGGGAGTTAAAATCCTTCACCGGGAAGACCAGAAATACTCCAGATGGATCAGAGAAGCCATTTGGATAAGACGCAGAGGGGACAAAGTTATGAACAATGAGGGGGGCGCCGCATTCAATCTCAGTCACGCCTATGACCACATCATCCAGAGCACATCTAGAAACACTCCATCATCTAGAAACACCAGTAGTGCATCTGGAATCACTCATACGTGATCAAGAGACCAGACCAGGTCTCGAAACGTCGTAGCTCCATAAAAATGTGAGTACTGGATATGTTTCAAGAAATTTTATATTGCTAATCTTTTGAACTGGTTGTCCAATTTCAATGTGGTTTTCTGCAAAATTGAATATGACCGACTTCAGACTGATTTTATCTGATCACACCACAATTGCACATCCACCTCTGCATGTGTAAAACCTACAATTCACGATTATCAAATATTAGTTAAGTACCCTATGTTAAATTTCAAACCAATATCCATGGACGTATGTTTATATTTCAGATGCTACAATGTTCTCTTGAAGACATTCTCAGGCATAATTTGAAAACCTGACAAAAATCCACTGAAGAGATTGACTTTATCCAGCTCCTCATTTCACATTGGAAAACGACGATAATCCACAATAGCCAAGATGAAGATTTGGATCATTTGAAGGATTCACAGGATTGACTAGGGAGCACATCACATATATAAAATCAATAATGAAGGACAGATAAAAATCACACCCATATTTGTTGAGATCATTATTTAATCTGAGAATACCTAGTCCTAGAATAATGTTTATTTCAATTGGTTAATTTTAAGTTGCTATAGAGATGATTGGGAGAGAGCAATGTTTAAATGCAAAGGTAAGCGTCTTGTCCTTTATCCGATAAACTTGTCCTTTATCTGATTTGGATATTTGTTGAGATCATTATTTAATCTGAGAATACCTAGTCCTAGAATAATGTTTATTTCAATTGGTTAATTTTAAGTTGCTATAGAGATGATTGGGAGAGAGCAATGTTTAAATGCAAAGGTAAGCGTCTTGTCCTTTATCCGATAAACTTGTCCTTTATCTGATTTGGCGCGAGTTTTAAAAGCACTTGTGCCCCAAAAAATGGTTGCGCGGGAAACGAACAACACATTTATTATCAGGCAACTGTTTGGTGTGAGTCACATGTCACCACATCTATTATAGAAATAGCAAAACGGATGAAAATAGAGGTAAGCGTATTCTATAAATCTGGCGTATAGGCCTAATATTTTTAAGTGGAATATGAACCTTAATAAATTAAAGTTACGATATGCGTATGGGTTTATATAAACCTATAGACAACTAATCTGGTTGAACAAATTCGTCAGGATCGGTAAAATAAAGTTAATCAACAGGGTTCTTATTTCTGAGCCAATGTACTACATTTCAATAACAAGCTGTTGATATTTTGTAACACTAATGTAGCGGAAATAGATTCAGAAGAGAGATGGCGCCCTTCAGAATACTAGATATATTCCGCCAACTATGATGACTGCTACCGAGAACTTGTCACCCAATCACAAGTTGATTTCCTCGTGATGGACTTGGTTTTGAGAGCTGATTGTTTTCCCATTGTAGTTTTGTGACATTGAATACAGCAGGTCATCAAAAATATGGTAGTGGTCTTAGGAGGTTGATTGGTAATACACAGCATCATGTGAAAAAATCATACAACTAGCGGAACTGGCTGAGTTGTTCATTGACGTAGACGAGATCCAGAATTAACATAAAACAAACTGGAAAAAGAGAGCGTGCTAAAAGTGTACACCAAAGAGATGGGTTTCAACCTGATTAGTGAGGATGTAGTGAAACTTCTGAATTTCATTCTGAACACCACCTACATCACCTTCTGAGAAAAAAATTACCGTCAGATGTTTGGGACCGATATGGGAAACCCCGTATTACCGTGTGCGGCCAATGATATTCATAGAAGCTCTGGAACTACCAGCCATATATGACTCCTCTGGATTGCAAACCAAATTGATATGTCGATGACGTCCATGAGGTGACGAGAAATATAGTCCAGCAGCTGCAGACTGACAACATGAACAAATCGGACTCCATAGGCACACCTTCTTCTTTACAATACTGCACAACGTCCCGTTGGACCTAGATGAACAGGAAGAGAAAGAGGAACCTATGAGGAAGAGTCAGAATGAACCATCCTGTTTGTGCATCTGCCTCCTCCTACCGGTGACATCCACATAGTCAGGAAAGAGGATGGTACTGTTTAAGCTTATCGCAAGCCAACCCATACTGACCAGTCATATCAGCCATTCACCAAAAAATGGGTGTTATAAGGATTCTGTTTGACAGGATTATTACGAAAGAAGAAGATAATATCGTGGAAGAAGAGAGAGTCCAAGAAGTTTTGAAAATTTCTGGTTATATCCTGACTGGAGATTTAAAAAGGTGAAATAACAGATGCAGACAGTCAAACCACCGAGTGTGCAGAAGAATTATTAGACAAAGACCAAATCAAGACATATAAACGTTGGGTCAAGGAAGCTTTAGAAATTCGGAGGAGAAGGGATACCACCATGAACAGAGATGAAGGTTACTATCAACTTTCTCACATTCTTGATGAGCTGCTGTATCTAGTGTCAAAAAGTCCAACAGAGAAAATATCAGCTGGTAACACTAAGTCCATCCCGAGGAAATCAACTTATGATTGGATGACACATTCTCGTTAGCACTCTTCATCAAGTGTTGAAAAAGATAACAGCTAGCTGTCGAAACTTGCTAGTGCAATTTATTGGATCAGAGTTAGACCTTTTTGTATGAAATCTAGTATGTGACCCACCTGCAATACCTCTTTGTAAAAACAGGCTTCTAAACCGCCATGTTTGATCACTCGAGCCTAGATACAGCATTCATGCCAATAATTTCATGTACGTGTGGAATGTAGACCAGGTGCAGTCATGCCAATAATTTCATGTACATGTGGACCAGGTGCATCCATGCCAATAATTTCAGGTACGTCAGGAATGTGGACCAGGTGCAGTCATGCCAATAATTTCATGTATGTGTGGAATGTGGACCAGGTGCATCCATGCCAATAATTTCAGGTACGTCAGGAATGTGGACCAGGTGCAGTCATGCCAATAATTTCATGTATGTGTGGAATGTGGACCAGGTGCACATAGACCAGCAGCAGGTGCTTGAGGTTGGTTATTACGTATCAGTACAGGGAAAGCGTTATGTAAATAAACCAATTCACATTGAACACGTTGGATCCTATTGAATTTTTATTTCTGCGTTAACAAAATATATAGCAGCTTTTTAAACAACCCTGGACAAGTGTAGGGCCAGATTCCCCCAAAGAGCCAGATTGAGCCAAGGGATCGAGATACAGTGAGTACCACTTGGTTATTTTAATATTTCGTTACCTATTAACTTAAAAGTTAATAGGTAACGAAATATTTTATATTGTTCAGAGTGATTAATAACAACCCTGGAGAAGTGCAGGGTCAGATGCACCACAGAGCCAGATTAGGCCACGGGCGTAAGGTGGCTGTGTACTCTCAGACATGCATGTAGTAAAAGTGCCATAACTTTGTAATTATTCACGCAAGCCATATAAAAGTATACATTTTTATAAAGGCAAGACATCCATGAATCTTAATATAAATACATATTTGGTGTAAAACAACAATTATGAAGAAAATCGCAAAAAAGTGAATTTTTGGCAATTTTGTTTTGGTACATCATAACAAAAAACACTCTTTCCATTTTTTTTTTTTTTTTGTTTTCTTCTTAGTCTTGAGGCACCATTAAAAAAACGTGTTTTTTAGATTTTTGATATTGGCCTTATTTTTTGAGATATTGACCATATAAGGCATCAAAACGAACTTTTAAAATTCCCAAATGCCTATTTGCACAATATGATGCCTAAACTCGGAAATATACAAAAATATAAGAAAATGAGAAAACAGTTTCTTGAGTACGTCATGTTTTTATGACGAGCATAATTGCTTACGTGGCTGCGTTAACAAATTGCGCGACCACAAAACGCGATGCGTTGTTGCGCGCGTGTACCCCAATAGTATAACAAAGATTTTCTTTCCTTTTAAATTGCGGAAACGAGTGAAATAGTGAATTAAAATCCATAAAATAGAGCAGTTGGAGTTTACAAATCTGGATTTTCTTTCCTTGTATTTATAAAAAACATAACAAAGTACATAAATTTCAAAAAAAGCTCAATTTCGCGAAAGAAACAATGTCTAGAGTACACAGCTACGTTAAGATAAATAGGTAACGAAATTATTGCATATTTGATTGTTTTCAAAGAGTGCTTGATAACTATTTTTTTAATAACCTAAATCCTTCAGTCCGACTTCTCTACGCATGTATTTGTGTTATGCTTGTAGTGACGAATGAGGGCAGCAATCTACTTGATAGCAACCCTCCAGATGATGGTGGATGCGATATCGGCATTTTTGACGTCGCCATTGGATTAACACATAATCATGAAATCTTCACGAACAATTTTTAATTTGTTATGTGGTGTCAAAGCAAAATCATCTTACTCCAAAACCGTCGGGGTACGACAAAGTACCCCACTATAAGTATGTTAATTTTCCATTTGTAATTGCTAACCGTGTATTTTGAATGGGGCTGACAGCCCTGTATCTTCGCCAGCCTCGTACGTCACGTGTTGCGCTTCCTACGCCGCCTGCAACCCTCGACAGAGACGAATTTACCACAGTGCAAGATAGGCCAGTGCCCAAGATACAAGGATACTCAAATTTGACAAGATAAAACAAAATAAAAATTCCTTTAAAAAGGAATGGGGCGCCCAATGGGAGCTTTAATGTGATGTGCTGAAATGGGGGGGGGGGGGCACTCCCACTTTGGAGGTGACGCGTGTGTAGTGCTGTTAAGACCCCTTTTCACCATCGCTGTCACCCAAAGTCCCCATATTTTTCCTTTAGATCTGTCACCCAAAGACCTTGGCCCATATATTTACATCTGAACAGTAACGAGCCTCGTCTATCACTGATTTTGTTAATTCTTTTGAAATAACAAAGCCATTTGAAGTCATTTAGAACTAGGAATTCAATTTTTGAGGCTTCTTTTAGGCGCTCACACAAAGACCCCATTAAAAAAGTTATATTCTTACCCGATTCCCCCCTCCCCAATTTAGATGCAAACGGTCTCTCTCTCTCTCTCTCTCTCTCTCTCTCTCTCTCTCTCTCTCTCTCTCTCTCTCTCTCTCTCTCTCTCTCTCTCTCAATCAATAACCCCGTATTTTATACATTTTGCTCTCACCGAATGCCAAAAATCATGCTCTCACCCTTATTACACAGCCCTACACATATATCCATTTCATATTGAAGTACCACACCGGTGCTGAAATGTCACCGTTTGGATACATTGGGATGAAAGCGGTTGGTTTCAAATAAAAAGGAATAAAGATCAGGTTACCATTTCGGTATTGTTTTGACTGTTGAGCTTGTTAGGAAATCATGTTGTGGGGGGGGGTTGTTGGAGTAGAATTATTTTATTTAGAATATACTTGCATATTTAATTCTTCCGTGTTTTCCAAGTGGACATATCATATAAAAAACTGTCGCTTGTAAATACCTGACAATATTGCATGCCTGGAATATTAATTTAACGGAAAATCGCCGCGGATATCAGGTTTTAGGAGCAATTGAACTTATTTAATATGTTTAAGCGACACAAAAGTCACGGCGTATTGGGTGTTTTTATAAACCCAATAATTTTGTATTTCAAACAAAGATGAAAAGCTTATACCCACGGGATTTCAAAGATTTTTTAAAGGTTAATGCTTCAAACAAGCCTATACGCACGAGGTTTCAAGGTAAATGTTTTAAATTTAAATTAAATTTTTAACCACAATGTCAACAACTACCGCGCTAGATTTTCCAGGGATAAGAGACCATCCATCCCTGGATCATACTCTGCGATCGTAATAGCGCCATCTCTTGAAAAGCGTCCGTGTTTTTATTAATCCATTATTAATTTTTCATATTTAAACAAAGGATAACGGGCCTTGCCGCACAAGATTTCATCCCGTGCATATTATTAAACAATAATAAAATCAAAACCAAGCAAGTTGTGTTTTTATTTCTAAGCTGGGCATACTTTTAAGCAAAACATTTGCGAAGTAAATCAGCAAGACCGAAATTAGAAGCTTTTGCAAAGTCAAGCCAAATAATGGGCCACCGCCGTAGTGGGCGCCCCAAAAAGGAAGGTGGAATAAATACGCAAAGACTTATGGGATTTACTGAAAACTTGAATTGAGCACATAAGAAGTTTCTTCTCGCTGTGTGTTACATTATGGCCGAGGAACTGAGACTTGGACATCATTGGGTGTTGTTCATTTGAGTGCGAATGAATAACAAAATAACTCTCTTTTTTAGAACCAATAGATCTAATTACTGAATACAAAGTTCATTTTTCAAAACCAAATAAGTACTGTTTTTCACTGACCTGACAGTTTCGAGTGTCTTGGGCGACACTCTTCTTCAGAGTGATCTATGTCCACACACCTCCGGCGAATTTCGGCCTGTAGAGGGCGCACTGCTCGCGGAGATGATTGGGTCATAGATGTGACTTAGAAAATGGGCCCCTCGTCTCTGTTCATGACTTGCGGGGATTTCTTCCTTATCCAGATGGATTCCATGATTCTTCTTGATCTCGCGTCACCTTCCTTGCTGAGAATTTTGGACCCGAGTGATCGGCTATCGCAGATTTGCTGAGTTCGCTTTCAGACTGTTTTCTGGTCTGACGGGTGTAGTTCTTTTTCAAACCCGTAACTTTGTCCGTTTCTTTCATGTGTTCACTTAGTCTCGTGGAAAATCGTCGCCCCGTTTCACCCACGAAACGATTCACCCACGGGCGACGATTTTCCACGAGACCAAGATATGCGCCTCCAAACTCTCAAACCCCAAAATGAAAAGTTGCAATTTTAGCGATTCAATTGTGTGCTTTATTGATTGGCCCGTGGTGCTTGTGTGCAATACAACGATGCGTATCCCATTGAAAATTGTTGAAAATGCAACTTTTGATTTTGGGGTTTGAGGCTTTGGAGACGAATATCTTGGTCAATTCTTGTTCGTTTTTCACGAACAGGATGTCAAATGAGAAAGCACAGTCCAATTAACAAAACTTATATTTCAGAATAATCCAAATTTATCAAGTTATTGAACAGCAAGGATGAATATAACGAGTTTCTTTTTGTGCCTGGTGTATTTCGTACGTCAGAAATAAATTTAATTTGCATTTACAGAATACACCTCCATTTACATGAGTGTCCGTAAGTTAATTAATTTACTTTGAATGTTTACAAGATCTTGTTAATTTGTCAAATTGAAATAGCGAGGACGTGGGTATCATGTTTTGCATTGCCATTTCTAATTGGATGGTTATTATTATTATTATTATTATTATTATTATTATTATTATTATTATTATTATTATTATTATAAATAGCGAGTTAGGGCATTCAAAAATGCCTTAACTCGCGATTTGTAAGTTGACTAGCAGTTAAGGCATATGCCCTAATTTTCACTTCCGTGTATCTCACGTAATCTCTATTATTTTTCATTCATGTTACTTCTGCCAACTAATGTCATTATCTTCGAAGATTTTATCTTGTATTTGTAAGGTTTTTTTCAAGAAATTAGGAAGAAAGAATGTTTTATTAGAAAATGCGTATTAAATACTATTTACGTTCAAAGTATAGACGGCGACTTAGGGCATTCATATGAAATTAGATGATATCATTAAAAGTGGCCTTTATTATTGAGAAACTACGATACAATATATTAACTTGAGCGACTGCAAATACTAATTGTGTGTAAAATGTCACAAAAAATCAAATTTGATTATAAAAAGGTTTTATTTGTCTGTCTTTGGGATGATGTTGTTATCAATAACTCCCGATATTTTGTGTCGCCAAATTGATGATTTCGAAATTCCCCGTACTGCCGTAATATTTTCATGGGGCCTAATTTTTATGTTTTTGCATAAACATTTTTTTTTCAATCATTTATAAAATTTATTTTTTGTAAACATTTTTGTAGAATTTTAAACATATGCAATGGCTGTAAAAGCATCTAGAATTCATTTCAAATTAAACAGCGAAATCCTCAATCAATTAAGAACGTATACAATAGTCAACCCGCACCCGCCATGTTATTTGGATAGATCCGTTCGACGTCACGTTCTGAATCAGAAGCACTGATCTCTACACACCTCAGAAGTCGCTGCTCAGTGGCATAAATATCTCCAGGATACATCATGCATGTACATGTGTATGTACGGACATGGCGACTTCAAATCTGTAACCATGTACTGACAGTCGATGCACAAAACAGAATTGATTTAAGCAAAGTAAGTATACACCTTGTATATTTTAGCTTAACAAATAACAGCAACACATGAACTGCACCAGTGTGTACAGTAGGCCTATGGCTTTACTTATAATTGTTTTCATCATTCATGGTTTTAGTTTCACCGGCATGCATGCGTCATAGTCTATCTACCTCGAGACACTGGCACTAGCTTTGAAGTTTAGCGTGTTCAGCGTCAGAGCGTTACTTGGTGCGTGTACAACTGTACATATACTTTTATGCGGGCATCAATGTGCCGCATAAAATTGTGCACACAAGAAACCACGCTAAAGCTGGTTTCAACTTTCATACTACCCTGCCGCTTGCCGCTGAGAGGCGTGGCGCACGCGCATTGCAAACAAACGGACACAATCAAGGCTTGTCAATGGTTGAAGCGCCCTGCCGCTTGCCGCAGCGGCAAGCGGCAGAAAGCTAGTGCCGATGCAGTTGGCAAGCTATTTGTTTGAGGGAGTTGAGATTAAGCATATCTCAATTTATTCCACTTGTTCATGTTATTGGTCATTGGGAATTAAGGCCGTCAGCCTTTCGCCATCTTGTGGGTACAAATGATACGTGTGTTCATGCGTCGGACACTACGCGCAGGGCGCAGCTTGCCATGAAACTGTTATCATGCATCATCACCCATGGAGATCGAAGCCCGAAGGACCATCGCAGCATGTACTCACAATATGGCGGCATATGAGTATGACGTCACGCTGACAGCCTCTATTGAATGAATGCAGCTTTCAACAGCTGTACACAATCCAACTGCGATCCTATATCGCGTATTTCAAACTACAACACGAGCGGTCGAGCGCACAATGGATACCAAAATTACCATACAATACCAACCAATCATGAGTGCATTGGCATGGATGGGTCCGCGTTAGGCATGAACAGTCGTACATGGTGGCGTATATCGCGCAGTGTACGCACAAATTTGTCACGCTATGCCTATGTCAGGCTGTGTTCATTCAATTGGAATAATCTGTAAAGCACATGAAGGTTTCCTATTGGCCCGAGCATCACAAATACCGGTTAGGCATGAGCGGCTGACGCTAAGCCCAGCCCCAGCAGTAGTGTGTACATGATGTTTGAAGCATCTCTCTTATGTCATGTTCTCTAGACCTAGTATATAATAGGCCTATTTTGCAGTTAACATTTGACGAGCGCGTACTACCAACCATGATGTTGCAGAGTCAGAGCCAAAAACGTTATGCGGTGCAAAAAGTTCATTCATAAATTTCCACTCTGCAACAGCAGATTGCCTCAGCAACAAACAGGGCAAGTGCATTTCAATGCAGTAAATCGCCATCGCCATGTAGGCATACGGTTAAAATATGTGCTCAAATCAAAGGTTCACTGCAAAAATATTATAGGGACTACTTTTCACCTAATTTTAGGAGGCTTATTTTGAGCCCTAAATTATAATTATGATAACTGGAAAGGTGAACATCTCCATAGGGAGATAATTGGAAATATATTATATCAATCATGCATAAACAAAGTTTGCTGACTCAAGCTTGCCCTGTGCGTATGCATGTATGTAGGCCTGGCCTAGAGTGGGGTTTTGAGTACGGTACTAGTCTAATGTGCATCATGTTCAACACTGTTCATGTCACGTCCGTCCGATAGTGATAATGTCGTTACAGCGCTGTAAGCGCGCTGAGAAACTCACCCTTGATGTGTGCATGTACGCTCTGTGCGATTAACATTATGTGTGCGAAGTGTAAAATTCACCAAAGTATGAGCATTTACACAACACACAATTAAGCACAATTCTTGACTAGGTGCTGTGCCTACAGCCTACTTGATACATTAATGGCGTGCAGAGAACGCGCATTAAAAGGGCATTTTGTGATCCACAGCCTCATCCCCCCACTATTCTCAAAAAAAGTTGTGATTTTTATACCACTCACTGTACCTCTGGCTACATAATGTTTGGGGCTGTGCAATAATTATGAGCCCTGGGAGGGTAAAATTGGGGGGGGGGCAAGAAATTTTGGTGAGTCGAAAGAGGGGGCCCGGGCAAGAAATTTTTGGCAAAGCTGAGAGGGGGGCAAGAGATTTTTGGCACTCGTTCTTGGGGCGCCTTTTAAATAAAACGCTCTAAAAAGGCGTGGGAAACCGTACAGAAACGCTTAAATATGCAAATTTTCATGCTACGCTTCGCAATAACATGTACATAGACCATGTAAAGTTTGCAAATTGGCATGTGCAAGTAGGGGGGGGGGGCAAAGATTTTTTGGCAGGCCGAGAGGGGGGGGGGGGGGCAGCAATTTTTGGCAGGCCGAGAGAGGGGGGCAAGCGATTTTGGCGAGCCCCCCCCCCACCCCCGGCCTCATAATTATTGTACACCGGGATTGCACAGCCCTTATGTACCAAAAATTTCTTGCAGATTAATTTGTTTAGCCAAAATATCACCAAATTTGAATTTCCTTCGAACTGGTATGTACCAGAACGAAATTACAACAGTGGCCTATGGAGCACACCTTTGTTTCATAATCAGCGTTCGAAATTTTGGTTGTCCGTTCGCCCGGGACAACTAAAAAAGTCGCCGGACAACCAAGAATACTGATTCGGTTGTCCACCGGACAACCATAAATCTGTAGCCTTTGTCACAGTTGTAGGCCCACAGAAAAACCAAAAACTTGAGACAGACAACCAGAAATTGTAATCTGGTTGTCCATGGGACAACCATTTATTTTTCCTTAATTCGAACACTGTTCATAACCATGAAGGTACAGGACATTTTTGTTTTTGCTATAGCCCCGAATGAAATGTATTTAATTATGTTTGTACTCACTCAGGTAGCATTGTGTGTGAATTTTACATCCGGACTAGAGGCTATTCTATTTTTATGGGCATTTTAGTGTCTAAAATGGCCCAAAATAAGGGTTTTTCAATATTGCTGTCCATTTCTAATCGTCATCCCCATAGGCTTTACATGTAAAATAAAAAGGCTCGTAAAAATTTAATAGCCTCTAGTTCGGATGTAAAATTCACACAAAATGCTTTTGAGTGATTACAAAGATAATTAAATACTTTTCATTCGGGGCTATGTGGAATTTTTTTTATGTATTCCTTGTACAATGAAATTTCACAATAAAATGTCCATTGGAAACAAAGGTGAGCAGTGCAGTGTAATACACTAAATCATGCATATAAACTTCATAAGCATAAATTGGAATCAACTGAAATTTTGGGAATAAGCTTTTTAGTAGATATCTATTGAAAAATGTCATAAAAAGAGGATGCTAGGATCACAAAATCCTCCTGTAAGTTGACACGCACAGTGACAATTAAAAAAGACAAATATTTTTTTGCTAATTATAAGCTCTCAAATTTTGGAAGATTAAAAAAATAAATTAATTAAAAATGCACTCATAAAGTTAGATATTCATAAAAAAATATATATAATTATTTATGTAATGGGTTTGAGCACTCTAAATTCCAAAGTTAGTCACTTGTATAAAAGTAGGCCTAAACTTGTTATAGCAATATTGTAAAATATGATGAGTTAGCCCCCCCCCCCCCATTTTATTTGTCAAAATTCCGATTTTTACACGATTTACATAATAGCAAGTTGGTGGTGCGCGCCTTAGACATTTGGCTACGGGCTGCGGATAGCAAGGACAATTTTCAGAAAAAAAAACACCATGTTGCCCCATTTTGCACTACAGAAGAAGAAGAGCTGAACCACTGCCCTTGTGAAGTAATTTTGTGAGCTAAGATTTGATTAATACCCAGTTATGTGAGTAAAGAACAAGAAAGACATGAGAATTCATCTGGTTTAGCTCTGACAATTCAACTTGAGGCTGAAAATAAAAAATCTGGTACATGTATCTAATGAATAGTTTACATCCAAAAGCAACCAAACTTGAGCCAAATCTCGATATGAGAGCTTGCATGTAATGGTGGTATTCAAGGTCAAAGGTCATTTGAGGTCAACTTGTAAATAGGCTGAAAAGGATGATTATTAGTTGTGTTATTTACATTGTCCGGCGTCGCCCGGCGGACCTTGGCGAGGAGTAGCGGTAGGCGTTGCCAGGAGTAGTGGCAGTGTGAGCGATGGTAGCGTAAGTTCCGCCAGGCGCGTACATCGACAATTTACTGGGTGTACTGGGTGTACCCTCCGCCAGGTGTAAGTTGCAATGTAAACACTGCTACTCCTGACACCCGGTGTAAGTTTCACCTTTTGTTGGTCGGAACTAAGACATTACATATTGCGTGGTTGAAAAAGGTCACAGAAACACTGGAAGTGGTAGTCGATGTTTACACCGACCAGAAGTGAATGCTTGGTGGATCGGCGTAGTGCTAGGAGTAGGCTAGGTGTGGACACGCTGTAGGAGTAGCGAAAATATTTGTGGAATTTTTATCAATGTTAGCGTAACTTTACGCCGGGAACACGTTGAATTAGTGGACATGCTTGTAAGTCCTTGTCAACTTCCAGTACATGTATAGGGATCAGCAGGAGTAACATATTTCCTTTTTCGTAGCAGACTTGGGACTACATGTAGGATCATATGCATAGGCTCTTAAAACCTGTGACTAAAACTGTTGAACATTGCTTTAATTGCCAAGTAATAGGAATAGATCTTTTATTTTATTACACAGGAGTGTAAAATTTAATTCTTCATTATTCTTTGTTAATTTGTATTTTTTGATTTTACAGCTAGAAGAATCTTAATGTAGAAGGAAAGTATATAGAGAGCTTTTTTCCGAAATGGCAGTATATCACAAGTTACAGACTTCGAGGTTTCCAGAGGTAAGAAATTGAAAAGCAAGCCAGTATTGCAGTGGGGGCAGTCTCTCCCCGGGAAATCTCAGTGCTCCCTGATACTAATATAGATTCCATATCATATTGGAGCGATGGGAAAAGGTTTTAACTTTAAAAAGTTGTCCCAAATAGGGGACGATTGGTCATTAAGGGGGTACTACACCCCTGTCCAATTTTGTGCCTATTTTTGCATTTTTCTCAAAAATCATAGCACATTGGTGACAAGTAAGATATGTATATTATAGGGGCAAGGACTACAACTACTGCACTGGAAATTTATTTCAGCACAGACAACAGTTGTGGAGTTACAGTCAAAAATGAGGGAAAACCAGTATTTGATCAATAAATCAATAACTACTTGCCTTGAGTTGCTGAATTTTCAGTGCAGTAGTTGTAGTCCTTGCCCTGTAATATACATATCTTATTTGTCACCAATGCGCTATAATTTTTGAGAAAAATGCAAAAATAGGCACAAAATTGGCCAGGGGTGTAAAATTCCCTATAAGACTATTGGTCATTAAGATTTATATTATCAATTTCTGATTCGCGTCTCAAAGAAACTTGCCATGAAAGAAAAAGGAGTTATGTTGTTCGTACAATCAACTATAATTTTTGTTGACATAATTATAGGCCTAAATCATGTACTTCACCATGTTAAAAACTTCACCATGTTATTTGAATTTTATATTGATTTGGGCAATGATACCAAGGCAGACAGAAAGTCAGATGGAGGGATGAGATAGCAAGTTTCATAGGGATCAGGTGGATGGCAAAAGCAAATGACAGGAAACTTTGGTGCCAACTTGGGGAGGCTTTAAGCCCTGCAGTGGGCTGAATACGGCTGATGATGATGATGAAATCAAAATTGTACTTAGCTTATTATTTTACTATAGGACTATTTTTACTTCACTACTCTATGTGCGTGTTTATAGTGAGCCAGATTATCCGGTATTTAGCGTATATTAACATAAATCAATTGTTAGGCCCAAAAAAAATAATTGTTTGTTTGTCCTCCACAGCTTTGAAAGAGGGCGTGCGGGCGGATTTTTTTTTTTTTCGGTTTGGCATATTCCTGGACCTAGCTAGAGCTTAAAATAAATGCCATATTCATAATGGTGACTTTAAAAAAAAAACATTTTGTGTATTTAATATGCAGTTATAATTTGTGTTCATGACATAGTCTTTTAATGATTTCATATCCAATGTATTTTGAAGTCACTAAAAATAATAGACTATGACATGAACACAAGCTATAACTTTGCAAATTGAAGACACAAAATGTTTTTGGGGGGCTTTTTTTTACTTTCAACCATGAAAGATCTTAGTATTTAGCTCTAGCTAGGTCCAGAGATACTCCAAATCTGAAAAAAAAGTTGAATTTTACTTATTTTTATTAAAAAAAAATTTAAAAAAATTGGTCAGGCCTTGATCTGAGGAGCGGGCAGTGGAGGACAAACAAACAACCTTTTTTTTTGGCCTTATTGCAGTATAATAAGTCCACTACAATTTTAACATTATTGAGCCCCTCCATTCCACGGGCACCACCTGCACAAAAGTGATGTTCGCTCCAACTAGATATTGAACATATTATAGACCGTATTTACACTATTTTTGCCCCCCCATCAATGCCCCATCATTTGTTTCAACTTGAAACATTTGAACCAGAAGTCCAAAATATAGTTAGTCATTTTGGTGTGATTTTTAAGCTTACCTATTTTTTCTTGAATTACTGTTGTGAAAAAGACCTAATAAATGCCCCCTCTTAGTACCCAGTACAGACCAAACACTAGAAACCCACAAAGACAAGAAAGTGCTCATATTTGGCGAGGCTAGGCGAGAAAAGGTAAAAGACAAGGTAGCATATTAAACAAGAATTTGTCTTTAAAAAAGACAAGTTCACAGATCAAGTGTATAGTACATGTACTTTGATCTAACATTTAATATTCATATCTAACCTACTCTGCACTTATTCGACAATAAATAAGTGATATGAGGCTTAATAATGATACCTGCGTCTTGACTCTGGAAAAAATATTTTTTAAAAAGCTCATTTTGCATTTAGTTTTTAAGCCACCTCTGGAGCCACCTACAGGATCTCATTTTGCATTTAGGTTTTTATTAATTGCGTTGCAAAGTAGCAAAACTGTCTTTATATATGGCCCAATCCGTGCCTGGAAAAGGCTATCCCCTCTTACAACCTATCAACAGGTCTGATTTCTGTAATGAGGTGTCATCAGGTTTGCAAGAGATATAATAATACCAAATATAAAGACCATGAAATTCACCACATCACAACCAAGCTCACCTTGGGTGCCCATTCCTTTTTTAAAGGAATTTTTATTAACTCATTGCTAGCTTTTGTCAGGGCCAGGGATATTTGTCTTTGTCAATATTATACAGGTTTATACACATGGGTTATTACAAGCGTTAATAAACATTCAATTAGATATAGATAATGGACTTAGTTTTGTGCAATGTAGTTATATTGAACTTTATCTAAAGTAAATAACATGCTACACAGTTTTCTATACAGAATGATGAGGCCTTTTGTGATGAGGCCTGACCTCGACCTGCTAGTTTTGATTAACCAAATCAGTTATGTGTATTGTCAGCATGTGATGGCTATAAGCCAATTACAAACATGTTTCTAAAAAAGGCTAAAAAATTCCTACGCTGGATAGACTCTTGGCTAGGTTAAGTGCTAATAGTAAGTTGTCATGTTGGGCAAGATTAGATAAAGGCATACAAACTAGGGTATGAGATATTGGAAATATTTCCTAGCCTCTTAAGCACATGGTTGGTGGGCTATATAGATATTCAAGACACAGGGTATGTAAGGGACAAACTGTGCATATGAGATGTGGGTGCAAGTGGTATCATTTCACTACCTTGAAAAAAGGCGAGGAATGGCTCAGATTAAGTCTTGCTCAGATCCTGGACAAGTTTGGCAAGGAAAGGCAAGGTACATCCAGCACATCCATACCTGCCACAGACCCTTGTCTGGAATATAAGATTCCACACCACCAAAGCACACCATGAAGGTAAATGGCTGGTAAAAAAAAATCAGTGTTTTTATTGTAAGAACCACACCGGGATTGATTTCAAAAGAATTAAGGCTCACGTGCCTATCTTTGTGATAGCTGTACTTTGTGGATGGTTTTCTCAATATCTAAGCATAAAAAGATTACATTTGTTACAATTATGAAATTTGAGGCACGTTTTTTGTTCTTCTTCACCAGATGACGTCACTACATATAATCAGTGTGCTGTAAGATTGACAGGATGTACATAGTTTTCAACATGTCACTGTGAAAAAATCAAGCTGGCAGCTGCTGCTTACCTACCCAATATTTGTTGGTTATATGGAAGAACATATCATAAACATTAGGTAACATGGTGTTTTGAATGAACCAGGGAGGTTTAACAATGAGAAAACGATCAATTCCTCCATATCTTTTAACACATACATGAATAGGAACTCTATTTGGCCGCGTGTACCCTGTATTTGACATGTATGACAGACACTCTAAAAACACTGTCTGGCAATGTGCTATATTTAGATCACTGAGCAAGATAAAATACAAATTGTCATGATTGTGGAATAGTGGAACACCTGATTTTTTGGCATATTTGTCATGTTTACACATGTCCCAACTTGCACCTAAATGGAATCAGCCAAATTTGTTGTGTTTGTAATTGTAGGTCATCAGAGCAAAGTTCGACATAATGTCATAATTCAAGAATTATGACATTATGTCCTCCTATATAACTGCATGTATAACTGCATGTTAAACGGCCATAATAACCAGCAGGGTTTATTTCACTTTACCTTGTTATTTCAGCTCAAATGGACAGAAACCTTTCCCAATAATTATTATTAGCATTATTTTAGCATTTTAAGTGCATAATAACAAATTTAAAATTTGAAGGAAATCGTACATTAAGGCTTTAAGCTTACCTGAAAAAGTCTTCTTACCATGCTAAAGTACATGTAATTATTAATCAGCTAGTCAAGACCATTCCTCTTGTACAAGATATTAATTAAGGCCTATAAGCCTAAACTGAAAAATTGGGGTTTTGTGGAGTAGGCTAGGTGCTAGTTACTGACTCGGAGACATGACTGAGTTTGGTTTAATGCAGTTGCAGTAATCTGTCTGATTTCAATTTTATTTTTGTTCAGATATGACCATGTATGTGACCATCTGCCATCAAGAAACCTGCCACAAACAAGAAAAGCCATTAAAAGGGGATGCTGTGTTTCATGGGTAAGTCCAACTCACTGAACTATTGCTTTGCCTACTTAACAATATGTATGGTTATATTAATGTTTGTTTCAACTTGTTCTGTGACTCAATTAAAAATATCTGAAAGGCTGAGAAACAAAAAATTAGGCCCTGCCTGATTATCATAATTATCTTAATGTTGCTATCTTCGGTAGATAGCACATGGTTAGCAATACACATGCTGCATTAATTCTAGTCGGCAACTCGGCATCAATACTTAAACTTGAATAATTTCACTTTTAATGGTCGAGATATGTTGAGAAAGGCTACAGATCATGTATGACCCTTTATCATTCAGTAGACATGAATAACAACATTTCATTGGTTTAATAGCCAAATAATATAATTTTGTATTGTTCAGCGTTCATAAATTACCGTACAATATATAGCCGTATTATTCAGCTCTTAATCAGTACCGGTAATTAACGGGCCTGCATACTCGTGTTGTATTGTGCTGATCGCGTATGCGGTAGAGACGGCAATTACGCGCTACCTCACGTTGTGTGCTAAGTGTGCTTCACACGTTGGCACTAGCGCGCTGTATTACATGGCCTGGCGGTAGTTGCATGACAGAAAACTGTAAAGCATGCGTTGAAGAGTTTGGAGTAGGCCTATAACTTGATCACTTTATGATTGTGGTATTATTTAATTATTATTTTTGTTTGTTTGTTTGTTTGTTTGTTTGTTTATTTATTTATTTTTTTGTTTGTTTGTTTGTTTGTTTGTGTTTATTTGTGTTTATTTGTGTTAAGGGGGTACTACACCCCTGGCCAATTTTGTGCCTATTTTTGCATTTTTCTTAAAAATTATAGCGCATTGGTGACAGGTAAGATATGTATATCATAGGGGCAAGGACTTTAACTACTGCACTGAAAATTCAGCAACTCAAGGCAAGTAGTTATTGATTTATAGATCAAATATTGGTTTTCCCTCATTTTTGGCTGTAACTCCACAACTGTTGTCTGTGCTGAAATAAAATTTCCAGTGCAGTAGTTGTAGTCCTTGCCCCTATAATATACATATCTTACTTGTCAACAATGCGCTTTCATTTTTGAGAAAAATGCAAAAATAGGCCCAAAGTTGCGCAAGGGTGTAGTACCCCCTCAAATGTATACTGAATGATAAATTTGTTACCCCCTGTCTGTTCAAATGCAATACGAAAAATATCACTGGTTTTGAGGTCGATCACACGAGGCCGCATTCAGTATTATGCATGAACAAACAGGGGATAACTAATAGTATTTGACATGTATGACAGACACTCTAGAAACACTGTGTGGGGATGCACTATATTTACATGTACATGTAGATCACTGAGCAAGATAAAATACAAATTGTGGAATAGTATATAACCAGATTTGTCTGTTTTGGTGTAAGTTTTTTGCTAATTTGCATTACATGGGGGTGGGGGGCTAGATATGGGGATTTGGAAATATGCTCAAAAATGGCTTCAGATTGAATTTTGAAAGTTAAAGATTTCCTTCAAATTTAAAATTTGAAGGAAATCGTACACTAAAGGAGGATTTCGTGATCCTAGCATCCTCTTTTTATGACATTTTTCAGTACATATCCACGAAAAAAGCCTATTCCCAAAATTTCAGTTGATTCCGATTTTGCGTTTGCGAGTTATGCATGATTATGTGTATTACACTGCTCCATAGACAATGCGTTGTAATTTCGTTCTGGTGCACCAGAACGAAATTCAAATTTCACGATATCTTTGCAAAACAATTAATCTGCAAGAAATATTTTGTACATTTAAACATTATGTAGCCAGAGGTTTCCAGTGATATAAAAATCTCAACTTTTTTTGAGAAAAGTGGGGATGAGGCTGTGGATCACGAAATGCCCTTTAAGGCTTTAAGCTTACCTGAAAAAGTTTTCTTACCATGCTCAAGTACCGTAGAATGGGGTGAATAGGGACACAGGGGTGAATAGGGACAAACATGAGAAAAGTTTTTGAAATCTCATTTTTTCACATTTGGTTAACACTTTTTTTTTTTATTTCCACATATTGAAAGAGCAATCAAACAGTGTTTAGAAAATGGTTCAGCAGATGTCAAAGAATAAATTCAGGATACAGGGTGTCCAAAATACAATTATCTAAAATAGTTCTAAAAAATGGGGTGGTCAAAACTTTACTGCTCCCACGACCACTGTTTTAGAAAATGAGCTGGAAATTTACTAGGACCTAGCCTGTTAGGTCCTACAACTGTCTCTAAAAGATTATTTATTAATTATGACAGGAATTTTTATAACAATTTTTTTAATATTTTTCAGGTAAATGTCACCTAATACGGGGTGAATAGGGACATCCTTGCCACAACCACCCTTACACCACCACACCTTACCCTACCACCCTACCCTGCTCCACCCTTACCCCACTACCTTCATGAACCTACCCCACCACCTTAACCCTACCACCATGTTACCTTTTCTTATACCCCACCACCCTGATCCTACTACCCCAACACCCTACCCTACCCATACTTCCCTACCACCCAGAACCCTACCCAGCCACCCTTACCCCACCACATCCTACGGCATTTCTTCTTGTACTGATGAGCCTGATCAATGTTGTCAAGAAATCAGATTTCAATCAATTATGATGGTATGAATTACCCTGACATGTTTCTATTGTTTTTTAAAACTCACTTGGTGTCCCTTTTCCCTTCATGTGGGGGTAAAAATGCAAGTACACTCCTTCAAAGTTGTACTTTTCTTGTCAAGACCAGTGCTGTCCCTATTGACCCCAAAGTCTGGGGTCAATAGGGACACCTAAAATTTTATTTTAAAAATATATACCCCCACATATATTCAATTTTTATAATGGTGGATTAAAGGCATCATGGGTGGACATAATATGCCCTCAAAAGTTTGGCTCATGGGGCTACAGGAAAAAAACTACAATCTAGAGAGTGCCCAAACTGTCCCTATTCACCCCATTCTACGGGGTACATGTAATTATTTATCAGCTAGTCTGGACCATTCTTCTTGCACAAGATATTAATAAAGGCCTATAAGCCTAACCTAAAAAATAGGGGTTTTGTCAAGTAGCCTGGCCAGGTGCTAGTTTAGACTCTGAGACATGACCGAGTTTGGTTTAATTAATGCAGCTGCAGTAATCTGTCTGATTTCAATTTTGTTTTTGTTCAGATATGACCATGTATGTGACCATCTGGCATCATGATGAAGTTACAGAAAAAATCCTTTGACTATTTACAAGAAAACCGCCAAAAACAAGAAAAGCCTTTAAAAAGGGATGCTGTGTTTCATGGGTAAGTCCAACTCACTGAACTATCACTTTGCCTACTTGACAATAGGTATGGCTATATTAATCTTTGTTTCAACTTTAACATGTGTTCTGTGACTCAATTAAAAACATCTGAAAGGCTGAGAAGCAACAAATTAGGCCCTGCCTGATTATCATATCTTAATGTTACTATCTTCAGTAGATAGCACATGGTTAGCAATACACATGCTGCATTAATTTGAGTCGGCATCAATACTTAAAGCCATATTATAACATTTGCTGAGGAAGACTCCCTCACTGAATTTTTAAAATTCCTTTTTTTACACGATTAAATTGTACTTTATTAAACCAATATACCCTGCAAAAATCAACATATCAAAACGTTAGGGTACCCTAGCGTCATTGATCATTTTCTTATTTCATTCCATTAACAACCGTCCACTGACATCAACAAAATTCAGACATTTTCTCAAAACATTTGTATTACCGTACTAACCCCACAACTATGACATTATTAGTCGTATATCATGCTTCTTCATACCAAAACAAGCATGAGAATGTCCTGCAATTTAAAATCGCATCGAAAACAATGTAGATGATATTGTTTACTCGCAAATAATTTTTATTCACCATCGCCTATGTATTAGAAATGCTTCGATCTCTGCCTGAGATCCGCGTTTTTCAGCTTTTCTACTGCTTTTCTATGTATTTTGACCATTTATCTCAAAACGTTACAACGTCGTGTCACCATTTGTACACCTGCTTCCTGGTATCCAATTGAAGCTTGGGATGTTTCCAAGCTTCTCATCTAATAAAGAATCTGATTTGCCAAGTATCTCACTCGCTTATAGCGAAAAAACTATAAAAGGAGTATATGAACTTCTGAAGCAAAACCCCATATCACCTCTGCATGAACCAGGTATATTGGTCTCTCCGCAATCTGTATACAGTGCGTGCAGTGACACGGTTGGTATGCTGAGATTTCACCAAAGGTTAAGGATGGTAATCTGAGAATGCATAGAGCGTTACACAGAGATCGGGTTTGACCTTGTGATCCCTATAAGCAGTGTTGGAAAGAAGTAATAAGTCGCAGTGTGCAAAGGGTCTCTCACAGCTAAAACGTTTTGATATGGACTCTAGGTGCTGTAGTTTTGTCAAAATCCGAGATTTTTAATAAAACGCCGGAACCGGCACTTTATTATTACGATGGAATTATTAGTCGACCGCATACACGATGTTCATAACACACATTACGTACACGGCGTGCGGGACCGTGATATACACAACAAAGGGTCGTACCACAACACGACCGAAGGAGTGGTACGTATAGGCGACATGTGCGCTGGTAGTAAATTCCAATTTTCTTTGCTTTGCCGAAGTTGTTCGGCTCAAAAATAAAAGGGGATATATCTGACGGTAAAAGCTAACATTTTATGGCAAAGAAATGCTAATCTATTTTGTTTGAAAATGTTATAATATGGCTTTAAACTTGAATAATTTCACTTTTAATGGTCAAGATATGTTGAGAAAGGCTGCAGATCATGTAAAATGGGGTTTTAAGAAAAAATTTAACCCTGCAGATTCCACACCACCAAATCACACCACCAAGGTAAATGGCTGGTAAAAAAAATCAGTGTTTTTATTGTAAGAACCATTGAGCTGCTTACCTACCCAATATTTGTTGGTGTTTTGAATGAACCAGGAAGAGTTAACAATGAGAAAACGATCAAAACCTCCATACCTTTTAACACATAAATGAATAGGAAATCTATTTGGTGGTGTGCACCCATAAGTAGCACCCAATTAACACCTTTGTTATCATGTTGACTCAATTGGTCATCAGTCAAGATTAATAGGTAAATTTTCACGGGAAAATTTTCTGGACACGTGACCAATGCGTATCAATGTAAGTGTAACCTTGAGCCTGATCTCTGACCCCTGGCGGTGACCTCGCTATTAAGGGTGTGAGTGAGTCCCGGGAATTCGAGTCCCGCCCGATAATCCTATTACCCGCCCGGTACCGAAATTAAAAAAAAAAAAAAAATTTAATTTTTTTTTCAAAGTTTTTTTCGGTTTTGTAGTGACTCTGGACCTAGACCTAAATGCTAGGATCATGGTTGACCTAAAAAAAAAAAATTAAAAAAAATGAATTTTGCACATTGTTTTGTAATTTTAATATGAAAATTGATGCATAGTTTTCATGTCATACTCTATTAATGATATCAAAATGCATTCAAATTTTTTTTTAAATTTTTTTTTTTTTTGCAATTTGGTGCCGGTTACCCGCCGAAAAATCGCTGGTACCGGGCACAAAATTACCGAAGATCACACCCCTACTTGCTATTCAAGTCTTAGTTATTTTGATTTGAAAAAGTAGTTTTGGCCGCCGTTTCGATAGAAATTCTAGCATTGCAAAATTATTGATTTCTTCACAATATCATCAAAACGTAATTTCAAAAATATTTACCTACGGAAAAAAATATTTATCTACGGAAACTCTTGTTATAACATTATAAACTTCCGACAAGTAACTTATTTTGCATCCAAGGAGAAGTTCTTCCTATTCAAATACATTGGAAGACCACCCGCTGTGCTCGGGGTCACATTCCATAATGCTAATATGTCTGCGCCCATGGGTATCACGTGAATATTTTCCTATTAATCTTGACTGGTCATTAACAATTTTAATTTTTATTACAGTAATTCCTGCCAGACAGCCCAGGAAGGTTATGACCAATTGAGTCAACATGATAACAATGTGTTAATTGGGTGCTTTACTTATATTCCAGACAAAATGTGCTGGAATTTAGTACCTCACCATTTCTTGCCAAACTTGCCCAGGATGCCATTCCTCACCTTTTTTTAAAATATAAAGAATATGTGACCCGTCACATCAATAGTTACTGATTGCTACATGTACCCGTCCCTATTTAGTATGGGGCTTGTTTGAAACAAGTTTGTTGATGTTCAAATGCCAAATTGACTGCTCAGTGCCAGAAGTGGGTAAGTGCAATAGCTGCCATGTGAAGTATGAGTACAATGTACTGTGTGTAAACTGCCAAATGTTCACAGGGCAGCTATTGCTTCACAGGGCAGCTATTGCGCTTACCTACTTCTGGCACTGAGCAGTCAAAATACTGATGCCCTTGCACATTATTTTTTTTCCATCACAATGCACTCCACCTTCGGGGTTGTATCGTATAGGAAAAAAAATAAACAGCATTTGCATTGATATTTGTCATTTGAACTACAATAAAAATCATATCTAGTCATTAATCTCAAATCAAGAACTTAATTTTGTTAATTAAATGCAAGTTTAAACAAACAACATTACTTAAACTCTTAACGAGAGTAACAAGAGTAAAAACCTATATCATGTATTGTGTTATGTGTTAGACTTGATGATTCCAAGAAAGATGGGCTAACCACTGAGCTGTTATTTTATTAATTTTATTTTCCATAAATCTTCATTTTATCACAGGTGATCATATTCGCCATACCAAAATCACAATGCGTCGAACACAAGAGGTGCAGCTGTTTGTCTCAAAAGAGGAGAATTCCATAGAAGTGATGGGCGCTTGATGACTTGCTAGCCTACCTTATACCGGAAGAAAGGAAGCGTTCCTTGAGAATATTCATATAGGGCTGCTTGGTAGTTTGGTTTTAATAGTCTCATGGAATTAAAATAGTCTATAGAGAACAGAACTATAATCACTGCAAGCTCCTGTAAACTCATCTCCTCAAAATTGATTCACAATAACTTTTATCCCACTAAAAGTAGCACTTAGATAGTCTGCATGCTGTCTACTGAAGCTAATGCTAAGTATGTTTCATATGTTATCAAGATAGTCTGTATGCTATCTACTGAAGCTATGCCAAGTAGTTCATTCCACACATGCTGTCAACTGAAGATCATAGCAATTTTGTAATTTGTTATTAATATGTGATGTGATCAAGCAAAATCAGTTGGAACTCGTAAAAACATTTACAAATCTGGATTTTGCAGAAAACAGCATTGAAATTGAACAACAAATTCCAAAGATATGAGCAACTAAAGAGTTTCCAAAACAACCAGAAACAAAAGGAAATATTTACTTTGTTTGGCTATATCTCAAAATCGATATTTCCGAGTTCCGACTGATTTTGCTTGATCGCATCACATATATTATTATTTTAACATATTCTAGCTACTTGATTGTTTTGTATTACACAGGTGCTACTGAAGATAGTCCATTTTGTTTAGAGGTTAATGACTGTGCATCATTTGTCTTGAGGGTATTGTAAAATAAATTTATTTTAAACATTGTGCTTTGTAATCAAGGAATATCAGGAGCAGTGTAAAGCACAATGTTTAGATATTTTACAATGCCCTCAAAATACCTGATGCAAAGTCATTAACCACATTCATAACTGCCACTTTTCACTTTGCATCATATTTTCTTCTTTTAAATTTGAAAACAAAATAAAGTTTTAACTTTATCACAAAGTTGTCACAAAGTAGCTTCTCAGTCATCAAAAATATGTAGCATCAAAACCATAGCACCTATCAAAAAACAACCTTATTGGTGCAAAGTGGGGGCAATGGCTCATCTAAAATTGTAAACTTTGATAAGGTTGCACCAAGTTGATGTATCGTTATGATACACAAATTTTCATTAGAGATGAGGACTGTACAAGAATACTGCTTGGACTGCTTAAGACTTGCCCCTACTACTGTATGTAGATACCATTTTTCCTTCCAGAAAATGTATAATTTTTGATATTATTAGTTCATGACACATGGCCTTATAGTAAACATTTCACTTGAATGAACATATCCCCGATCTTATTTCAAAATACAATGCGAATGCACAACCTTGCATACTTAATGAAAAACACTAGCCAATCACGAGTGAGTTGGATTCTCTTCCCTGTTAGACACATGCAATAATTAATCACACAGTATACGTGGACAATCATCGCACTGTTGGCAGCTATGTTCATTCAAATGGAATTTTACTTAAGAAATAAAGGGTAATGCATGATCCTTTACGAAAATAATGTGTCGAGGCAGTAAAATAAATAATGGGTGGCGCGCAGCGAACCCATTATTTAAACGTTTTACTGCCGAGGACACATTATTTGCGTGTAAAATAATGCTGCACCCTTTATTTCTATTCTATTACCACAAAATAGTGTGATTTAAAGAGAAAATATCAAATTTTTTGCCCAAATATTTCAACTTGTTTACCTCAAGGTGGAGCGCATACTGCGTAAAAGCGTATGCACATTCAATAACACTACCTAACATTCCATTCTCCCCTATAAGCACATACAATAACACACTCCTGACATTCCATTCTCCCCTACATAAGCAGGTGTGTTGTGCGCTCTGCTGTCTTGCTGTGATGATAGAAGAACATAAAGTTCGTTGCCCTTGACACTTTATCGCTAATTAATGGTCTGTCACGTGACGCGTTTCAACAAATCACAGTGCGCGATTTTGAATAATGGGTCGTGGGGGTAATAGAATCTAAGATAAGATGTTTTGTATTTAACATGTGCTATCTACTGAAGATAGCATTTACAATTGTTTTGTATTAATCTACTGAAAATAGTGTTTAAGATTATTTTGAAATAAACACAGTGCTTTCTACTGAAGATACACTTCCGGGTTTTGTGGTGCAGTAGCTAGAGCATTGGACTCATGATCGTAAGGTTGTGGGTTCGAACCCCATTCTACATGTTATACAAGGATGCATCTGCTAAAGATATCACTTATCATACAAAACAATAATCTACTGAAGATAACATTTTGATTGTTTTGTATTACACAGATGCCATCTACTGAAGATAGCACATATATTGTTTTGTATTACACAGGTATTATCTACTGAAGATAGCACAGGTGCTAGCTATATAAATAGATTCATCAAGGTTATTGGTAGACAATATGAAAGGTTTCTTTTGAACAAAACTTTCACTTGCCATTGACGGTTTCACCTATCATGGTCAGTGACAGCACAATGAATTTTATTGGGGAGGCAAAGTGAATTTCAGGGGTGGGCAAAGTGAATTTCAGTAAGCGGGGTGGGCAAAATTAACAAATTTTGTGCAAAATAGCTGCAAAAAGTGGAGATGTTCTAATTTTGGTGAAATTCCTTCCTGCCCCCTGTAGTTCCGCCACTGATCATGATCGATGGGCATCATCAAAATGATGATTGGTGATTCCTCCAGTTGGATGTATCCTGACTGAAGGTGGTGTCTTATAAGGCAGGAGTAGACCCTTGTCTTTGTTCATGACATTGGGTCCTTGTCTTCTGATCAAAATTGATTCTTGACGGTTTCACCTATCATGGTCAGTGACAGCACAATTAATTTTATTGGGGGGCAGTGAATTTCAGGGGTGGGCAAAGTGAATTTCAGTAAGAGGGGTGGGCAAAATCAACCAATTTTGTGCAAAATAGCTGCAAAAAGTGGAAATGTTCTAATTTTGGGTTTTTACTGTGGTAAAAAGAAGTAAACTCATGTTTGAGGGCTGTAACTAGAGATCTGTAAGGAATCTGCTCACAATGAAAATACCACTGGAAAGAGCAAATTCTACACGTGTAAATAAAAGAAAGAATTGTTGCAATTGCTCACAGCAAACTCAAGTTATGCTCATTTGAATACAAACACCCATTTTGTAACTGCACACGGTTTCACTTCCCAAGTAGGGGCCTACCTATTATATTGATTGGTAAGGTGCGATATTCAAATGCAAATAAAGTTCTGTGGCAGGTGTGGTTTCGATCAATAATTCCTCCACGTTAAAGGGCTCTTTTCATTATGAATTTTACCTCATTGCACTACATTATTATAAAACGGGCCAAATGACAACATGGCACCACAATTTACCGCACGGGAGCGCACCTTTCTGTCGACGAAGTATCATGAAACTAAGAGTCCCACTGACATCTTTTTTTCGTCTCCAATTTCCTGCAGCTAACCGGGTTTCATGTAAGGGAGCAGTGTATAAGAATGTGAACAAGCTCAATGTGCATGGGACACTAAGGAACAGACAGCCGGAAGCTTCAGGCAGACCACGAACTGCTAGATCACAAGTGAACATTGTTAGAGTTAGACATGCGTTACAGCAAGACCAAAGATCAGCTCAATCCTTTAGCCAACATTCCCAAACAAGCTTCTGCCGGATCGTTCGTAAAGACTTGAATTGATATCCCTACAAACTATAGTACCGTCATGGACTTTGTTGAATATTAATTAAAACCAAAAGTTGTCTTTTCAACAATAAATCCTGTTAGCACTTTGCTGATTCGTAGAAATTGAAATCATTTCAAATGGATGAAAATCAATCAGCCGTGTGCAACTACAAAAAGGGATGGTTGTATTCAAATGAGTATAACTTTAGTTTGCTGTGAGCAAGTGCAACAATTCGTTTTTTTATTTAGACGTGTAGAATTTGCTCTTTCCAGTGGTATTTTTATTTTTAGCAGATTCCTTGTAGATCTCCATTTACAGCCCCTCAAACATGAGTTTACTTCTTTTTGACTCAGCCTGTATATTACACATGTGCTATCTACTGAAGATAGCACGTATCAGGCAGATTTTGTATTACACACATGCTTACTACTGAATATCATAACTTAGATTGTTGTTTTGTATTACATGCTTGCTATCTACTAAAGAGAGCACTTGGATTGTTTTGTATTCATGTGCTATCTTCAGTAGATATGAGGGACAATTGATAAGTTTGTGACCTAAGGTAGAAGATGAGCTATACAGTTGTAACTGATATTCTTTCCAGTTCACTGAATGATTACACAGAAAGTTTCAAGTAATTATTTTTTTAGTTTTTCTGTTAGAGACAATTGAACCTTGACAGTCGGCTGTTTCTAAGAATTGTCAATTTAGCCCTTTCTAAGAATTGTCAATTTAGCCCCTGTGGGGATGGTGGCTGGCTTTCCTGGGCAGGGATCGTATTCCAGTCTCTCCTTTCCACGTTTGAACTCGACAGCCCACTTCATGCTGTACGAAGAGGAAGTGTGGTCACTACATCTTAGTGGACCTGCTTGGGTGTTAAGCCTTTGAGATCGAGGTAGTGGAGATGACACTGTGGATTGGCTGATTTTCCCCCAGTTTTTTCCTTCAATTTTCATGGGTTTTTTTTTCAATTCTCAGAAACCGCTGTCAATGGCCCATGGTTCAGCTATGGTGCGGTAACCGCTCTAGTTACTCCATATATTTTGCCTTTTATCTCAATTTCAAATTTGCCGCGTATGGCCTCCATGGACCAGATCATATCACAATTTAAGATGTTCTATAGTGTGCCTTTAAGTGGCCAAGCAGGTTTGCCTGCCTTTTTACAGGTCTACTGATAATTTTTTACTGAATGAATTAAATATAACAATTCAATATTACTGTAGGGGCATATGTGTGTATGTATGTATGTCATTACGAGGGGCAGTCAGTATGTTTTAAGAGTTGACTCGTGATGTCATTTGTGGATCGTTTTCATGGCATTTCTCAATGATTACATAAACACTGTACCTTTGTCTTTCAAACAACACATGTAAAAATTATATCACACATATGATTACGTAAGAGCATTAGCATAAAATCAGTGGTCTAGAGTCGCCTGGTAAAATTGAGTCGTTTTTGTTAATGGAAATAAGAGGCTGAAATGATGAGGTATTGTTGTATTTTCTATATTTTCTATATTGGAGAATGCTGCCTTTTGGAACAGTAATGGAACACAAACTACCAGTTCATTAAACCATGTTTGTTGGGCTGTAAAGGTTTTAGTTTATTTAAAATGTGTGGTCAAATATGTCTTATTTTTGACAAAAACAAGGCTTTTCTTTCTTTAAAAATCTTGATATTGCCAAAAAAAAAGCAAACGTGGAAATTTAATTTTTTTTTGCCACTTCTGTTGACTAATCTCCAAACATTTAAACGGGAGTCTCCCGAAAATATTTGAATCCGTGATTAAAATATAACTGTTATTCTACCATTGTTACATTTATACAAAAAGTAGTAGTACAAAAAGAGAGGCCATCGTTTGAATGAGAATTTTTTTTAAAAACTTTTCTGGTCATTTCAGTTTGAGATCATCCATAAAAATTCATATGAATATTTAAATTACAATTTTCATAGCATTTTGTAATATTTTAGGCCCTATTTACATGGAATTTTGCAATTTTCGTGCATTTCCACCATGTTGTATCGGTCATCCCACCTACGCATGCATGAATTGTTGTTTCATTTGCACCAGTTATCATCGCACTGAGTACCAGCTCTCACACGTAACCAGTCATTATATTTTAGTCTGTTTCATTTTGGAGATAATTGATGTAATTTGTAATAACTGCTTTTTCATATTCGCCATTTTTGCAGAATAATTTCGCTTCCATTCAAGCCCTAAAGTTGTTGAAGTTTCCAGACGTCCTATTTCTATCAAAGTTTACTGGCAAGTCTCAAATTTTACCAAATGCAAACGGAGGACCTAGTGTTTATTCCTGCCCAAAACTAGCCATATGCACCTTGTACTTTTGCTGGTCTCGGACATTGTAAACACGTGTTTTTTCTGTAATTTAAAAGGCCCGCCTTTTTGCGTGATTTGGCAGTGTCCCTAGACTATTAATTTTATGCTAATGCTGTTACGTAATCATGTGTATGATATAATTTTTACATGTGTTGTTTGAAAGACAAAGGTACAGTGTTTATGTAATCATTGAGAAATGCCATGAAAACAATCTACAAATGACGTCACAAGTCAACTCTTAAAACATACTGACTGCCCCTCGTATGTACATAGAAAACCGGACTTACACATCCTTGATGAACAATTGAAAAAGGCATATATAGTTGAATTTCAAAGCCATTGCTAAGTATTTGAGCATCGGTGCTGCCATTGGCTCAAAATTTGTGTAGCAAATGCATGTCTGTGCCAGTGTGTAGCATGGGCCATCACATTGGGGGGCACCGACCATGATTGGGGGCACCGGATCTGATGGGGGGGGGGGGCACAAGTTGTTTTTCGGCAATTTTCCTGTGGGATTTTTTTAAAAACTTCAGCGATTGGGGGGACATGTGCCCCTATGACACTACACCACTGGTCTGTGCGGTCCATGCACAGAACTAGTTTTCGCTCTTCTGGTTGCCATTTGCTTGGCTATGGGTTTGCTCTTTGCCATGGTTTGGATTTTTGCTTTTCATGTGCTTTTCATGGTTTCTCACTTTTTGCTTGTAATTAGCTGCCTGCTCTGCAAGCTTTATGTGGCATTCTCTGTATTTTGTATACAGTGTGGTCCAAAAAGCACTTTACCCAATTTGAAAGCTTAATTTCTCAGAATTCAGAGCAGTCATTCCCAGTATTGTTACATATTTTAGATATATATCTGTCTAAAAATGGGTCGAAAATCACTTTGTCCACACGCAATAAATCAATGGGATGTATCCTATTACTATCCGCATTGCATTAGGCATAATGGGTAAACACCCTCGGCTTGTCATTCAAAAGTAATTTTGTTTAAGTTTATATGCATGAATGAATTACAATCCAAGATTTTAATCCTTACTATTCATGCTAGATACAATAGTGTACCCGAACTTCCAATTCCATGATTGACAACAAATTATGAAATTAACAAATCAATCACAATACTCTGAAAAAGATTTTCATAAAAATATGCAAAAACATTTGAAACGCCATGCAAGGCAAACTGTTGCGTATTATCAGTGGCGTACTGTGGCCGCCCTTTCCCCGGGGGGCTGAAGAAAGCCCCTTCCTCAACAGCCCGAAAAGGTTGCCCCAATTTTTTTACGGTCGATCGTTTGAAAAAGTGAAGAGCCAAAAAAAAAAAAAAAAAAAAAAAGGATTTATAGGCGCTACCGCCCCAAAAGCAACACATTTTGATTTATAGTACAATTTTTTCACATTTTCCACCCTTTTTCTTTACTAATTCTTTTTGCCGCCCTTCTTCTGCCTCCACCCCTCTTTTTGCCGCCCTTCTTCTTCCCACCGTCCCTTGATTTTGCCGCCCCTGCTTTGACCCGGGGGAGCTGGCGCCCCAAAGCCCCCCCAAATCGCGCATGATTATATAGCTTGACTCTGGAGTATGGAGTATTAGGCAGTAGTTCGGCCAGTTCTATTACGTCCACTCAGTCCTTCACATCTATTCAACATAATAATAGTTACTAATAGTAATGTACTTCTTATGATAGGTTTGGGTGGGATTCTGACGAGTCAAAAAAATATATCTGTTATTAAGTATACTTCTGCCAAAAAATCATGTCTTGTATTGTAAATTGCCATATCTTGACACCTTGAAATCCTGTCTAGAAATCCACACAGTCACAATATGCAATCAAATTGTGAGGATTAATATCTTGGATTATAAAAATTCGCTCATGCATGTAAAATTTTGAATGACAAGCCGAGGTTGTTTACCAATATGCATGCCTAGTGTATCCCTGTTGGTAATCGGATACATCCGATTGAATTTCATGTGGACATGGTGATTTTCGACCCTCTGACATAAAACTGCTGCCATTTTGTTACTTTGGCTTCTTTTTCTCATTTTTCCACATATTCTTAGATAGCTATATTTTTAAGATATGTAACATTTTTGAGAATAGCTGCTCAAAACTTCGAGAACTGAACCTTTCAAATTGGGTAAAGTTTTTTTTGGACCACCCTGTATAATTGCACTTATCAAATAAAATACTTGAAATATGTATGTATATATGTTCTAATGTGTTTCCTCATGTAAATTATAGTTACTAAATATGTACTTATTTTTTTACACATGATTAGGCTACTTGTTACAAAGCCTAATGTTTACAAATAAGGGAAAGGAAATAAATAAAGTATGAAGAGATTTGCTTATTTTGGGTTTTGATGATGATGATGATGATGATAAAACATTAGTCTGAAGCTGAAATTATGAAGATGATGTTTTGACAAAGTCTGTACAGAATTCTTATCATCTAATAGCATTTCAGTATTTCAGCTTGATTTTAATGTGCCTTGAATATAAAGTAGATCAAAGCAAAAGAATGTGTCCAGTGCTTTATTTCATTAACCATAATTATATTTATGAGTTCTGAAGACCTCCATTTTTGAGTTCTTGGGACGTAGCGACTTGCTACAGGGTGTATCAAAATGATTGGTACCCGTCAGTTTTCAGGGATTATGGACAGGACTGCCGCAACACAATGCAACATAGATGTACCTAATTTGTGGACAAATAATGTGAACGATAATAAACTACAAATTAAGGCCATTTTACTGTGATCCAATTTGGGAGATACAGGCTTGTCAATAAACATGAAAACGTATGGGTACCAATCATTTTGATACAGCCTGTATGATCCTCCCATCAATGTGTGCATCCAACTAACACATGGATCAAACACAGAACTTTTTACACATAAAATCCATACGTTGGACCATTTTTAGCAGTGAAGCCAGCTCAAGCAGTACCTGTGTCCTTCAGTTCATTCATAACAAACGCTTGGAAAATACTGCACAAATTTTGAGATGTTTTTTGATAACCTAGTTTGTAAATGTTAATGGTTTTGATATATTACGAGCGCAGCGAGCAGGAAATTTTGCATGTTTAAAGATTTCCATACTATTTTCATAAGCTTTTTATTCAAATGGCACCCATAAGTGTGTTCCATATATTATTACATACTAGAAAACAAACCTAGCTGGGGCATGTTGGTGTTTTGGAGGTATCTGATCCCAGCAAAATGTTCCAAAAATGTTCCCCTGGTCATTTGGTTTGTTGTCACCGAGTTTGAGCCATGGGCTCCATACAGATCTCCTGAAAATACAATTCTAAGATTTCCCCCCAGATGACCTTTGATCTGACTCCTGCAAAATGTTCCAAAATGTACCCCTGGTCATGAGGTTTGTTGTCACCGAGTTTGAGCCCTACCTGACCCTTAACCTTGGGATGACATTTGCAGTTTCATACTCCTGAAGTGCGAGGGATTATTTTGAGCAAGTTGCAGCCTGATCGGAGCAACTTGAATTTTGTCCTGACCTTTGACCTCGGATGACCTTTGCGGTTTCATACTCCCCAAGTGTCAGGGATCATTTTCAGCAAGTTAGCAGCCCAATTACCTCCGATGACCTTTGCGGTTTCATACTCCCAAAGTGTCAGGTATCAATTTTCTCAAGTTACAGCCCAATCGAGCAGACCTGATATTTGACCTTGGATACTCCCCAAGTGTCAGGGATCATTTCCCCCGAGTTAAGGCTGATAGGAGCTACTTTAAATTCGACCTGACATTTGACCTCAGATGACCTTTGCAGTTTCCCCAAGTCTTGGGTTCATTTTACCTGAGTTACAGGCCGATCGGAGCAACTATAAATTTAACCTGACCTTTGACCTCGGATGATCTTTGCAGTTCCCCGAGTTACAGCCCAATCTGAACTTTAAATTTCATTTTGACTTGGACAACCTAACAAATGCAAACTTGCTCTGGCTTGGACCAAGTCCCCGGGGGGGTCACTCCCATTGTGGCCTGTACACCATCCGCGATAATGAAAACGCGTAAAAAGGGTAGTTTTTCGTGGGTAAGAACGATCACGCCGTAACGCTTTTAGGGTGTCAAAAACATGAAATATTGGAAAAAGGGTAGCAAAATTGCAATTGCTAATACGCTGAAATGAAATTTAGGGTATGAAATTTGATGCAAGGAATAAAATCCCTGTTTAGGGTATTGTTTTAGCCAAGGGTTAAATCCTTGTTTAGGGTGCTTTTCAAAAGTTGATTATCGCGGATGGTGTACAGGCCACAATGGGAGTGACCCCCGGGACCAAGTCGCACCTAACCACCAAGTTGGAGGGAAGTTTTTCAGGAATTTCCAAAAATAGGGTCGGTATTCTTTTGCACATTTTCTTATTTCCAAAATTAGGGTTGGTCGGTTGAGGGCACTAATCTGATTATGTGCCCAAGAATAAGAGAGTAGCTAGGGCATATACATGTGTTTGTTCTTCTGGATTTTTCCTGAGTTCATAATTTTTTAATGGCCAAAATTTACACAATTGTTCTGCTTGATTTTCAGCCCATTTTGGGGTATTTTAGCCCAATTTCACACTGTTTTTCAAGATTTTCTACTATCAGGATATTTCACAAGCTATCAATCACACCCACAGTAGTAATATTATGGCAAACATAGCACGTTGGTCTATTTAGAAAAAAGTAAGGATGAATATAGGCTATATTTCTTATTTAAATCATTGAATTTGAAAGACATGACCTCTAAATGAGTACTCATATCCCATATGCATGTTCATAGGACAATCAAGTTACTTTATTACCGGTATATAATGTAGAGTAAAATACAGACAATGATCTTATTTAGACCTTACAAGAAGTGAATAGGCCTACTTGCTTAGGCCCAGTATCCATAGGATGTTCCCTTGTGTGCCCTTGTTCCGTGTTCACTTGTTCCCATGTAACCTGCCACACACACAACAAACCTTCAACGAAAGTTCAAAAATTTTGATATTTTTGGGCCAAAATTTCAGTCCAAAGTAAACAGTATTTTAAAGGTGGGTAACCTGATTGAAAATCTCATCCTCCACTTTACCTCATCAAAATGCTAATTTTGGTATGAGATGAAAGCTCATACTTTTCTCATAGACATATTGAAATTTAACATTCCAAATTGGTGTATATCCGAAGAAATCATCAAAAAACTGCTGAATTAGTCTCAACTATGGTATACCATATAGTTGAGACTAATTAGGCAGTTTTTGGGGCGCCCGCCTTAAGCGGGCGCACCTATAGGCATGACTTTGTGAAAAGCTTCTAATTTCACTCTTGCTAGATTTACTTCGCAATTGTTTTGCTAAAATTATGCCCATATGCCCAACTCAGAAATAAAACCACAATTTGTTTGGATTTTATTTTATTATTGTTTTCTGATATGCACGGGATAAAATGTTGAGCATATATTCTTTGTTTAAAATACAAAATTAATGGACTTATAAAAACACCTAATAAATCCAAACCTTTGACCTTTGTATGCCTTCAACCAGTTTACCGTGTGTCTTAGAACCCGATAGACGGTGACATTTGACCATACACTAGGATCCACAACATGCTCATCTATCATGGGAACAGTTCTTAAACCCTAATACATTTGTACATTCATCCTTGGAAGATTTGGGTACACAAACTCTACTCTGCAACTTGAGGTCAAATTTTGCACTATGATTATGTAATTGAGGTTATTGGACTATGCCATTGGGATGAGACTCTTGTGGTCCCTAGTACCAGTAATGTTTGCTTAATTAGATGTTATCTTAATTAGAGCTCTAGTAGGCCAAAGGTTATTATTTGCATGGTATAATTGACTTGGAACGTTTGTTTGCTGGGGAGATGTCAGAGTCAGGATGTAGGTATCATTATGCCTCAAATCACGAATAGATTAGTGCAGAGTAGGTTAGATATGAAAATGGAAAGTTACAACAAATGACTATACACCTGATTCGTGAACTGTGTCTTTTTGAAAGACTCGTCCTGTTTATCCTTCATCTCTATTTGATTTTCAGTGTATTAGCAAGTAGATGATGTATATGTATCACAGACGTTATACATTTATAAAAACTTAACGTTTTCTATTGGTCAACATAGGCGTAGATCCCGGTGGGGATAACCCCCCTATATTTTGCCAGGGAGCTTACTTATTCGTGTCTTCTATACTATTATCATCATATACCCCTGCATAACGAAATTCAACAATATTCAATATCCAAAGCAATATCCTCACTATAATAGGTCCCAAAAACAGAATTTTCCCCACCCCACATAATCGCAAATTGACACGAAAGCTTCATTCCCATTTATTTCATCCAAAACGGTCCTGTCATACATCTTCCCCAATCAAACACATTTCTCTTGCATTTGATCATTTCCTACTCTTCCCTAGAAAAATCATTATAATACCAGATCTACACACCATGGAATTCACCATCACGTCCAAGCTCACTTGAAGCGCCCCCATTCCTTTTTTCCCCAATCAAACACATTTCTCTTGCATTTGATCATCTTCACTTTCCCTAGAAAACTCATTATTTTAAAGGAATTTTTATTTGATGATGTCTTCGAAATCCAGCGAGTTGGAACTTCTAATTTCAATATTTCTGAGAAAAATAGGGCCTTTTACTTGAAATAAATACAATGGAAACTCATTAAGACGAAGTTGTGCGGAATTCAAATTTTACTTCTTGTTATCAAGAGTTCGTGTTATCCAGTTCTAATAACATGTGAAATGTATGCTTGGGAATGTAAAACATACTTCTTGTTATCAGGAACTTCTTGTTATGAGGGTTTGTGTTAACGAGTTGCCACTGTATATTACATTATATTACATTAATAAAAACACTGTAGACTACCAGTATCACACTGTATAAATGTTGGTAATTCCATTTTAGTCACATTTACAAAAAACATTTACATTTTCTTTTTGCATGAGTGCTTGAAAGGGATGACATTTTATGTTATACGCAAGTTTTAAAGAATTTGATTTTCCAAATATATCAGGTCACCTTCCTTTATCATTTTCTACTTTTAGGTACTACACCCTGCCCAATTTTGTGCCTATTTTTGCATTTTCTCAAAATTATAGCGCATTGGTGATAAGTAAGATATGTTTATTATAGGGCAGGACTATAACTACTGCACTGGAAATTTTATTTCAGCACAGACAACAGTTATGGAGTTACAGTCAAAAATGAGGGAAAACCAATATTTGATCAATAAATCAATAACTACTTGCCTTGAGTTGCTGAATTTTCAGTGCAGTAGTTGTAGTCCTTGTCCCTATAATATACATATCTTACTTGTCACCAATGCGCTATAATTTTTGAGAACAATGTAAAAATATGCTCACAATTGGCCAGGCGTGTAGTACCCCCTTAACAAAAGGAAATTTTGATGGTTGTCCCTTAATCTACTTTGAACTTTCATCCAAACTTTAACCATGGGTTTCACTGCTCCTTGTAAACAGACTCAATGCAGCACTCATAACTCATCTAGACCAGATGTGAAACAGACTCAACGCAGCACTCATAACTCATCTAGACCAGACGTGAAAAACCCCTGCGTATTTTAACTCTCCATGTAAAAGCAGCTTTATACATTTCAAACATCAGTTTTCAATTTGGTAGCTTAACCCTAACCCGCCAGGGGCTTTTTGACAACGGGAAGGGAAAGAAGGAAGGAATAAAGAGAGAAAAGAAAGAAAGAATTTGTTTGCTCTGGGTGGGATTCGAACCGAGACCCCTCGCATGCCAATCACTGGGTCGGCGACACTTTGCCATGGGTCTTGGGCTTCACTGGCCAGCAAAACCGTGCCTATCATCACACCACATGGGATGCATGCACAAACAGCGCATATATCAAGTAGTACTCAGACGTGTTAGGGTTAAGCAAAGGGCGGAGGCTCCTGGCTACCAGGGTTTTTTTACCAGCTCATAGAGTCATGCAGTTAATTACTAAAAGTCTGCAACAAATTTGCATGTAAATGTGGAAATGCAGACAAAACAATTTAACATGGCCCTCCTCTTCCTCGTTAGCTAGTTATTGTTTTAATATTATGAAGAAATCCATACAAGGTGTATCAAAATGATTGGGACCCATCAGATTGTTAGTCTAATCAAATACCTGCTTCTTCCACATTCAGCATTAGATCCTCTTGAAATTACTACAATTAATTGTTTAATGACACAAATCTACAAACAAGGTACATGTAGATGTAATGATGCATTTTGATGTAGCAGACTTGGCCATGTTCACTGGATATTTATGGGTACCAATCATTTTGATACACCCTGTACCATATTTTTGCTGAACCATGAAATAGTATCAGCCTACATTAGTGTATCTTACTTACTGACTGACTGACTAATCTTTTGGTCTGAAATGGACATATCTCTAAATGCCACAAAAGTATGATCCCCCCTCCCCAAGTGGTGTCAAATTAAAGAGAAAAAAGTAAAGAATATAATAAAAAATATTTTTCCACCTGGGGTGGCACTCAACATAAGACCGGGTCAATATTCATATTTCCTATCTCAAAAGCCAAGAAGGTATGAACCCCAAGTGGTGTAAAATGAAAGAGAACATAGTACAGAATATAATAACAATGATTTACCCACGTTTGTCATACTCCTCATAGGACCTGGGTCAATAATCATATTTTGGGTCCTTCTCATATCTCGAAATGCCAAGGTGGTATGAGCTCCCGAGTGGTGTCAAATGAAAGAGAAAGAAGTAAAGAATGTGAAAATAATTTCTGTGGGGAGACACTCATCATAAGACTCGGGTCAATATTCCTATTTTGGGTCCTTTTCATATCTAGATAATAGATATCCAAAGAATGTATGACCCCCGGGTGACAGTGGTATACTGCAAAGGCCTGTGGTTCAGCTGTGGTACCGTAACATTCTGGTTTTATATATTAATAATTAATAAATCTGGCATTTTAGACTGCATTATATTCAGGTTTTAATTTTTCATGATACCCTCAAACAATTGGTGCACACTGCACAGTCATTGACTTTATAAACTGTATTAACGCAGTGTGTGTAATTTTCTGTGTGTGAAGTTTCTCAGTTTTTTTCAGACCATGATGTCACCTGCTATGTTTCTGGTAGTTTACTGAATGTCATCCATTGCCTGTTTCGCCAATCATTTTCTTCCTTAGTCTGAGGCACTGCAATAAAATACAGAAAAATGCAGTAATGAAATCAAATTGTTCACATAATAGTACATTCACATGATTTTACCAGCCAGTGGACTTTGAATGAAATCAGATCAAAATAGCCCTCATCATCAAGAAGTATTTTGAGCCCTGCTTGATTCACAGAACTGAAACAAAACTTGGGCAGAAAATGATCATTATCTCAGATTGGATAAATTCCTGCTTGGCAGACATAGCAACCTTCCTTCTTTCCCTTGATGTGCAAATCTTTTGCAAAAGCACTTCTGCATTTATCTGCTATGTATATTGAACTAGAGTGGTTTGTGGCACATCAAAATTGAACCAGCTATCATTGAGTACATCTCGAAATACATGGGTGCTAAATGCAATATGTTCCCAAGTTGCACAAAATAGCTCGTATGAGTATAATACTATGTTCATGATGCAAATATATATGTGACATGTCATGTCAAAAGGAGACACTTTTGGGCAGGTTATCACTTTTAAGGTTTTTACATATAGAGATATTTTGCTCCACAATGCCGTTTTCCCCAATGAAATCAGACATTCCTAAGCGAAGATGCTGAGTTTGTAAGTTATGGTATTATAAAATTGGAAATTGGGATATCGGCCTTTTAAAATATTATTGACAATGTTGAGAGTAGGAATAACCTTGAAAATGTCTCAAAAAAAAATACAAGATGCCAGTTATATTCCGATCTGAAACTATCTGACAATATATTTAACATTAATAACATCACAAATTCGCAACAAACCCAAATTGTAACAAAATCACCCCCGGGCAGATTTTTGGCTATTTCTCCATTTTCAATCCTGCCCAAAAGTGTCTTCTTTTGACATGACACGTCACATATATATTAAAAGTCAAAAATATTCAACAAAACATGATACAATTCTCAGAGCATTGTGCAGAGCGACCATCTCGGTACTGGCAACCAGATATGAGATCTTGTGTGCAATATAGTTGTGAATTAAAGGGCAGATCTATTGCAAAAACAAGTTTATCTCCATTCAAGAGAATAATTATTACATTACAAGTTGACACTCATTGCAATTTTTTTTTTTTTTTTTCTCCTGAAAAAAGGGAAATTGTGTGGGTAAATTTTGAGTTCGTACGTGTTCTTCCCCCGTTTGAATCGAAATTAATTTTCAAGGCAGTGGGCTGATGACGTAATTAAAGGAAGCAGACACTATATCATGCTCTCATTTACTTGTGTGATACAATCACCCCAATCACAATCACTTTGACAAGTTTGACATTAGCAACAATGAGTTGTACCTTATAGACCGTACTATTATTTACCATAACAATGCTGCATAACAATATGCAGACTATTGTTCACATTTGGGAAACAAAGCCTCACATAGTATTTTCACACAATTTTCATCACCCTGTATACATAGAAGCAATCATCGCACCCTATATAAAGTATACATTTTCTGATGGGCATTTTCAAGCTATGTTTGATTTTGTGATCCTCAGATTGGGAAAATACTCCTGAAAGATATAGGCACTCCCACACAATATCACATGTTCATTAAAAAGGTAAATGTTACACCCTGTATATCTTCTAGTACACAGGGCCGTTCCGACCATTAGGCCAGGTAAAGCGGTCGCCTAGGGTGGCAAACGCAGAGGGGCACAAGAAAAAAAAAAAGGCGAAAAAAAAAAACAGGAGTGTAGAAAGAAAAGGGAGAAAAAATGAGGGCGGATAAAAAGAAAAAGTGCAAGGAAAAATAAAAAGGGGGCGAAAAGAGAAACAGAAAACAGGACGGAAAAGGGGGACCTGAGAAAAAGAAAAGAAATGGTTTAGAGAAAAGGAGAGAAGACACAGGGCGGGGAAAAAGAAAGAAGAAACGGGCAGAGAAAATGGAGATGAAAATGGACAGTGAAAAAACAGAAGGAAAAAAGGAAAACAGAAAATAAAGAAGAGAGGAAAAAAGAAACAGAAAACACTAAGTGTCGAAGAAGAATAAAAAGTGGGATAAAAAATACAGAAAAGAAGGAAATCCATAGGCGTAGGGATAAATTTCCCCCAATATTTTGCCGGGGATGGTTCATACAATCATCCCTCCCCCAATGTTGATGCCTGTATGTGGGTTTCTGACAAATTAACCTCATATTTGGCCATTTTAGTCCCCAAAGTGAATTTTTTTCAGGCTTCGCGAGGATTTATTCCATTTTTGCACCACAATTCAACAGTTTAGCTTCTAAATGTCAAAATTTTTCGCGCGCTTCGAGCGCATTTGTGCCACAAATTTATTATGTTGCAAAAGGTGTTGAATTCACTATACTTCAAGATTTGTTTCCAACCCCATCCCTCCAATGTCAAAACGAAATCTATGCCACTAAGGAAAACAGTCGTGGACAGTATACAAATAGGCCAAAACTGATGAGTTGAGATGATAATTGTTGTGATCTAAAATGTTTTTTGAATTCATGGGTATAACTAAAATATTCAGGAGTAACGCATTTATCTTGGTAACGATTATCATCAATCCTTTTGTTATGGCCTCTGTAGCCCAAACGTCCATGGCCGAGTTCAATCATTTTGCACATAGGAAAGATTTTTCTAACATTTATGTTTTTAATTTGATTAAAGAATATTTGTTTTAAAGCCATAAAGTGTGATTTGCTTTACAGCGACGCCCTCAATTTTTTTACTTTTTGCATAATTATAATGCCCAGTGGTGTACAAAAATACGGTACCATATAAGCCTGAAGTGCTTTAATAACAGAAAAATTTAACTTTTTATATTCAAACCGGGGAGACCCGGTTTTATTCAGAGTTCACCGATCGAATGCTTGCTAACATGTCCCTCTGATGTCAGCTTATATGTACACACCTTGATCGCAATCCACAAGCAATATTACATATAATACGATCGGCGAACGTAGTACACGCATAAAGGCGCTGGAATGAGATCGCAATTTTTTTCGTTATACCTCATTTGTTTGACTCGAAATTAAAAGGGGATAATGTGATCAGTGAAAGCAAACATTTAAATAGAAATCTATTCTTTATGCAAATCACACATTATTGCTTTAAGTGGTGCCTTATCTTTGGATTTAACTGTGTTAAAGCCATATTATAACATTTGCTGAGGGGAACAAACTCAAAAAATTTTAAATTCTGGTTTTTACACGATTGTAATGTACTTTAGTCAATAAAGATACTCTGCAAAAATCAAGACTCTGGGTGCTGTAGTTTTGTCGAAATCCTCGGATTTTGAATAAAACGATGGAACCGGTGTTTTATTATTACGATGGAAATATTGTCCAACACGTATGCACAGCACGTACACAGCGTGCGGGATACACATACACACACACCACAAGGATCGTACCAGATTACAACCCTGGGAGTAACATGCATGGGCGCTAGTAGTAAATTCCAATTTTCTATGCTTTACCTCACTTGTTCTGTTCAAAATTAAAAGGGGACATATCTGACAGTAAAAGCTAACATTTTATGGAAAATAAATACTAATCTATATTTACAAAAATGTTATAATATTGCTTTAAAATGCAAATACATTTATACAACAATACGCCCATATGACCAGAGATAGCTACTGCCAAGTGACATGATAGCCATTAATAATACAATTTCCTTTATTAATGATTATAGGTATAGAAGTGGTAATTTTTTTTTAAAAGCGAGATTTTGTCACAGTGTTTTCGTTGGAATCGACCATACACATGTAGCCAGGACATGTAGTAGGCCTGGCCTACATGTAGTGTACATGTTGAATTCCCAGGTGTCACCTATATTGGGTACCTGTACGCAGGGGCAGCTTTACATGGGAAGGAGGACAGGGAAAGAAAACAGGAAGAAATTGCGAAGCAATTCCAGATCTAATATTTTCAACATGAAACTGTGGAAATGGTGTAGAAGATATTGAAATTCCAACCAAATTATAATGGTATTTCCATCCAACCATTATTTGATTTTGAAATTTCAAATCCAATTATTTTCATCCAAATATACGGCATGAAAATCACCAACTGAAAGTGCTGAGTATTTCCCAGAGGCACTCCTACTTTGGAGGTGACGCATATATAAGGCTGTTAAGACCCCCTTTTCAGCATTGCTGTCTCCCAAAGACCCCATTTTCCCCCAAACATATGCACCGTCACCCGAAGACCCTTCCTGAAGTTTGATCTGTCACCCAAAGGCCCTTATTTTTCAATTTGAGAAGCCACTTTCATTTATCACTGATTTTGTTACTTATTTTGAAATAATAAAACTAGAAATTCAATGTTTCAGGCTTCTTTTGGCTCTCACCCAAAGACCCCATTTTAAAAGGTTTCACATTAGGTCCAAAAGTCTGACTCGCTCAATCAATGACTCAACGGTTTTGTACATTTTGCTCTTTTTGGACAGATAAGCTTGGGAGGTGAGCACTTATTTGCTGGAACTGCCCAATGCGTATGGTTTAGGCATGAATTCTACATTCCACCATATAGAGTTTTGATAGATGAGACAAACAAGAAGATGATCATGAGTAATTGTAGATTGATATATTCATAGCTTTATTCTACACTAGGCAAAGCATCCCTGAATCCATGTTTCTGTGCTATGTGGCCAGTGGGCCAGGGTGAACTTGAACTGAACTTGAACTGAACTTGTAATTTAATATGTATGTGTGCAGTGTGTGTGTGCAGTACATATATGCTATAGTATCAAAACATTACACACCAGACCCTAGTAAATCCCTGTCATGGCCAGATAACAATGAAAGAAGATGAGATTTGAGAAAATAAAAAGAAACTTGAGCTTGTTTTGCATCACAAAGCATTTTTGTTCCGCAGGAACTATAGTTCCAGATTGATCAAAACACCCAGTACCAGTTCTCGTCATATCCTGTTTGTAAAACTTACTTCAAGCGTGAATTATATGTGTGAGAAAGAGACTGTTAAGAGGTAAAATGCTGTCTCTTGTACACTAGGTTGTCAAATAGTTGCTTGGTTTAATAGTCAAGAAAGTGCATGGAGGCCAGGAGATGTAGCCGAGACAATTACCTCTGTTTAGCATGTAACAAGGCATCTCATTGGTCCTGCTGTTTTTTACATCACAATTGCCGAGTTCTCAGTTCACTGACTCGTATCTGTATTAATGTTACTGGATCTTGGGATGTGACAGCAAAGTAATGACAGAAATACAATACTCTCATACCCAAAGCCAACGTACATTTTTTACTATTTAAATTGTATAACTTTGCCTTGCAGAGATTCGGCTCAATTTATAAACTGGCAATGATTTATGTGTACTTACTTTTACGCACTTGCCCTATTAAAATGAATAGTGAGTGCACTGCCCTTTCACTTAGTTGGTTTCATCATGGAAGTACAACACAAGTTTGTAAGTAGATTTTGTATTCATGATATACATGATGGTTTAAAGTATAACATTATTTCCCTGGGCATCATTTAAACCATGATATATCAAACCTTGTCAAAAGTGTTTCATTAACACCGTTCACTATAAGATAATTCATGAAATTTCCACATGATTTCAAGTCTTCCACAGAATTATATCTAATTGGCCCAGCCAGTTTGAGACATATTGGATTACACCAAATTTGGCCAATAAGTTCAAAATGTCATTGCCCCAACTGGACCAAATACGTTGTCATAGCAACTAATGGATTTTACAACTTGTTTTGTTAAGGTTTTAGACCTTTTAGCATACTAGTATTACGCGAGTGCACGGTCCCATGCAAGCCATTTAACAACTGCTTTATTATGTGTGTCTACACCCCATGCAAGTAGTTCGACTATTCAGATTATTATATCAATGTTTATCGTTTCAAGCAAAAATGATTTATTTCATGCTTATTTAGTGGGTTTTTTTCGATACATTTATACATTTTTTCAACAACATCACAAAGAAATCAGTAACTGAGCCAATCACTGGTTCCCACTGGTTCCAATAGTTTCATTTCTCGCACACACAATCAGTAACTCTTCACAACTAATGTTGCACACACACAGCAGCAAATGAAACAAAGTTTTCATGTGAGTTAAAAATACTGTCTGGTTTAATCACTACTGCCTGTAATTATATAGTTAGTTAGCATCCTCCACTGATGCTTTGCATCAAAGTGTTCTTGTATATTACTGGATGGACTGGAGTAATGCATATCATATTACAAAATGATTGAAATTCACTGCCATGAGTCAAGAAAGACTAGAGTTACTTTTTTCAATACCAGTAGGCCATTAGCAGAACTTTGTCCTTTTAAGGACTCTTCTTGTTTAACATAGGTTTCAGAACCATGGGGGGGGGGGGCCTTGCGGGTGCTCAGCCCCCTCAATAATTTTGGTTGGGGGGCTCAGGCCCTCCAATAATTCCAGATGAAGTAAAAAATATGACCAGATACCGGGAAAAACAGGTGTTTAAGTTAGGCGGGCAGCCTAACTTATTTCTTTCTTGCCATTTCTTTGTTTCTTCTTCTTCTTTCTCACAATTTGCTACTTCTTCAACATCCTTGATCGGATTTCGACCAAACTCAGTCACAAGCAGTATTGGGTAGCTGGCTACCAAAGTTATTGGTTGTTTTACGTCAGAGGTCATCCAAGGGGTCACAGGGGTCAAAAAAGGTCATTTTAACCGAAAATGCTCCGATTGAGCTGAAATGTAAATGCAATGATCCTTATGACATTCTAAACGTGTTTAAAATATTTTAAAATTTATTTAAGGTCATTAAGGGGTCATAAAGGGGTCAAAGGTCAAGTTTTTCAAAATGCTCCAATTGAGCTGAAATTTAAATGCAATGATCCTTATGACATTCTAAATATTTGAAAAACATTGTAAGATTCATTTAAGGTCATAAAGAGGTCAAAGGTCAAGTTTTCCGAAGTGGTCCAATTGAGCTGAAATTTATATGCAACAATCCTTATGACATTCTAAACATTTGAAAAACATTGTAAGATTCATTTAAGGTCATTAAGGGGTCAAAGGTCAAGTTTTCCAAAATGCTCCGATTGAGCTGAAATTTAAATGCAATGATCCTTATGACATTCTATACATGTTGAACATATTTTAAAATTCATTTAAGGTCATTAAGGGGTAATAAAGGGGTCAAAGGTCAAGTTTTCAAATTGCTTCAATTGAGCTGAAATTTAAATGCAATGATCCTTGTGACATCCTTAAGCCTAGATGTTTAATGTATCTGATTTCAACAAGGTGTCATTTAAAAATTGAATTTTATCCGATAGTGTTTAAATCTCCGTTTTCATTTCTGAAGCCAAGTGGTTGCTTTTTTATGTGATGGGTGACATATACCCTTGTGTAGAATATGTGGTTGGAATTCCGCAATTTCAAGATGAAAGTGGTTAAATTTCCGGGATGTTTGCACTTTTAACAAAGCCTTTGGATTTCCAGGTTTTTGCAGTGGTTATTCATGACTGGAAATTCAGACTTTTGTGGAGGGATAAGCTTGGGAGGTGTGCACTTAATTGCTGGAATAACCCAATGCTCAACATCTCTCAAAATATTTGCTTTCTTTATTTTCCCCATTTTTTAAATTATGATATTCACTGTAAATTACCAACCCTTAACTTTAATTAATTAATTAGTAGATAATTAAATCTGGTCAACCAGAAAAATTCACTTTAGGTTAGATGGAATCACTAACCTTGCAGAGTCCCATGTCCCAACACGACGTGCCATTTCAAGTGGCAACGATTCAGCTGTCTGATGGCAGCGGGCAGTTTTGACATTGACGACGTTGTTATTTTGGACCATGAACCCCGTTGGTTTGAACGAGGAGTCAAAGAAGCAGTGTGGGTACGAGCCGAACAACCGTCCCTCAACAGGAGCGGGGGCATTAGAGTTAATCTGTCACATGGTTGGGATCAGGTCATCAAGCAACTTCCTCATCGATTGACCTCCGATGACCCTAAATCATCCACCCAGCTGAAGGCCAAAGGTTTTGGCCACAACGTTGGTGATTCCATCTAATCAAAAGTGAGTTTTTCTGGTTGACCAGATTTAATTATCTACTAATTGATCAAATCCCAGATGACTGAAAGTATACATAGTGGTAACCCTTAACTTTACTTACAGATTCAGCACACTCAGTTATCTGGTTGCACAGTTGGTCCTGAGGCCATCACTTGAGTGAAATGAGTGAAATCAAGGTGTGTTTTTTTTGTCCTCATTAACTTCTCAGATGCCGCAATACAAACAAGGCTGTTTTCACCTGTAGTCTTGACTTTTCTACAAAAACAATACAGTAAAATATCATAAATGAAACTAAACCTAAATGTAAAGAATAAACTGTAAAGCAAGGTACATATTCTCCATGCATATGTAACAGAGTATAAGTAATATGCAGAACTCTATTAATTAAACTGAGCCTGCTCACAACATCAAAGACAAGATGAATCTGGCCAACATTTCTTGTTAAATGCAAATGAATCTTCTAATATCTAACTTAAAATACATAATTTACTGCTTGAAACATGAAATTAAATGATTAAACAATACAGATAATACATACAGAGAAATCCTCAATACATGAAAGTTCCCATAATGCAGCTATTGCCCAATTTTGGTTGCAACATAAGATTTGAATTGTTTCTATGTATCCAAATGTTGACTATGAGCTTCTATGGTTATTTTTGGTAGACCAATGTATGAATGCTATTAAACCAGATACACACACAGATACACCCCATACATGTGTGTCCGACTGGGGACTTTTTTTGACAATCGGGACTTTTTATGAGTTGTGTTTCAACTGGGGACTTTTATGTGCCAAACTCTTACCAATCAGGACCTGTGTGTTTTCAAGTTTAGTACAACCAGGGACCTCACCCTATCCCTAAATGCTTTATTTTACATTTTCACCCATGGAGCCCTAGCCTAAGTTTTACAACTGGGGACGTCACCACTTGTAGCAAAGTCCCCAATTAGTGGGAAAAATGCACACAAAAGTCCCTATTCATAGGGTTTTACAAACGCACCCAAGGTTCTCTTTCTGGCAACATCAAACTCACACAGTGCACTCACCAAGAGTTTAACAGAACATTCACACTGAATGATGGTACGTTGAGCCTGGAGGTCCATTGGTGAAGACTTTCTGAACTCTCATTATTGACCATCAGTAGTGGTATCTTCAAAAGGTAACTCATTATTGTTGTCCAAGATGTCAGTGGAGACATTGCTCCTGCAAACAAAAAATAGACAGGTTAGTGTCTACCAGTGGCGGCGCCAGGAATTTTTTTTCGGGGGGGCATTAGGGGGGCAAAGTGAATTTCAGGGGGGGCAAAATCAACAAAGTGGAAATTTTCGTAATTTTGGGTTTTTTCTGGGGGGCAACAGGGGGGCAAGAGTTCTGACTGGGGATTCGCCCCCATGCCCCCCGTGGCGCCGCCACTGGTGTCTTCACTGGTGTACCAACGTGTGTTGATGTTAGTCACTGCACGAACGGTAACAAATCAATAATAACAACAACCAGCATTGTGTTTTATGCATTGTGTCATTGCATATGCCACATGATTAGAAACATGGGCGTATAGACGAATCCAACGAGCCAAGTCATGGTCAGGATTTGGTCGGACATCTTTGGGTAGCCGCTAGCACCAACCTGGTGTTTTGAGCGTCCAATTGTGCAAATAAAAGCCGCCTAACACCTAGAGAAGATGCAAGGACGAGGAGGGTTATATATAGGCTAATAGAGATAATTCCGCAGGTAATCCCATCGCATCTATTCATACATTTATGCATTGTAGCCGACGCTACCCAACTAAAGGCTGCTAGTCAGGTGTAGGAATGCGTGAATTTAGATTCGCTCTATATCTGTGATTAGCATGGCTGGTACAAATTCATGGCAGGCAAGTAATGGCGTGACATGAGGGGCAGAGGAGGGCAGTTCCCCTGACTTCTTGCACACCCTCTTGCCTCCAGTATTCTGATCGCCACAACTTTTGTGTATTTTTGATTACTTTATGGAAATTCAACCCCCTTTGAAAGTCACCTTGCACAATGACCTTTAACCTTTCCCCAACATTCCATGTATTATGGAATCATTACATTCATTAACCTCCAATTATACAATATTCCGACGAGCCAAATAATGGTCAGAATTCATTCCGCCATTACAGGGGACCATTCACACCAAACTGATGTTGTAACTGCCCAATTGGGTGGAAAAGCGCTGCTTCAAAATAGTCATCTATATATATATTGTATTGCATTGTAAACTTTCAACATCCTTTTATCGCACAGGTGATAGATCACAGTTTAAAATTCCCGTAAAGCCTGCACCATTTCAAACTTTAGGTGGATGGCCCCTTCAATGGTTGCCATTGAGGTGTATGAATGCGTGGAATAAGATTTGTGTATATCCTTGACACCTACAAGTGAATATCCAATTAAAATTGAACTTCTATACAATTTAAGGTTCATCCTCTTTAGTCATACCACTTTTCTTCGCATATCAATAAATGATGTACTATTCTTTTACAAACATGTCAAATTGGTTCACTATGATGTGACACATTTTGGGTGCATCTCGCTGTATGCACACTGTATCGCATTCCAATTTGTGTGTTGCAAAATTATGATATCACGCTTTCTGCATGACACTTTATTTTCTGCAGAACAATTTCTGCTAAAGGGTAAAAAACAATTGCATGTTCTTGGGTCAACCAAATCCGCTGATTTTTCCCATTTTTTGAAAATTCCCTGAATGGCTAGAAACCCTGTTTTATATCAAACATCTCTTTGGTTACATTTACAGTTACATTTACAGGTATTTTATGGTGTCATTTACCAGAAAATACCATGGCGCTTTACAAGAAATATACACAAAAGTAAAAAACAAGGGAACAGTTAAAAAAACACATGAACAGGGATGGAGTCGTGGCAGATTTTATGTTCACATGTTGCGAATTTCATGCCGTAGGAGCTGCAATGTCAAATCTGCTTTTGCCACTGATTCTGTAGCTATGTCTTGGAATAGCGAGCCAGTTACTGTCAGAAAACGAGCTGAAGGTACGAGCAGGAACATAAACAGTAGATTTTAAACAGTACTAATGAGTACTTATTGGCAAACTGGAAGCCAGTGCAAGGTTGTCAGGAGTCCTCCAACACTGTCACATATGGTACTAGTTACTAGTTGGTGGTAATCATGGTGTGGTAATATGTCACTTATTAATATGTCACTTTTTGGTGGTAATATCACTTCTATCTGGTACCAATCCAAGAAAAGGAATCACAGAGAATGGCAAAAAAGTATGTACTTTTTCAAGGCAGATAGCAATTCTTCTAGGAGTTGTTGACATGGTTCCTTCAGGAAAGAAAGTTCATACTATGAAGACCTAACTTGTGAGAGAGAACTTTGTTAGTTTGTATATTTGTACCGTTATGAATGTATAATGCTCTTACCTCCCATTTTCTCCAATCTTCTCTTTAAAATGTTTGGCTCTTGCACCCAAATGGCTTGCAGAAAAGCTGGGACATCACCTCCAATTTCTTCACTAACATATTTGTCCTTGGCTTTAGTTCACTGTCAAAATCAAGCAAAAATAAAATAATATTCTTTATGAGCAACATGCTGTGTTCGAATTGTTTTGTTTTTACCTTTAGGTGCACTTTTGCGCCTCATTTTGGAAGTTGTCGTGCAATTTTATCTGATGCAGAGCAATTTTTGTAGGATAGGACACTTATGTTCAACATAGGCTTAATATGCAATTTAACATGCACCCCCCTCACACACACACACACCCACCCACCCCACACTGTAGGCCTAACAATGAATACATTTCAGTGTTTTTTAACAGCCTCTTTATACTCTCTTACAAGTATATTTTGCTATGATGCTACACAAAATAACTTGCTACTTTATACAACAAAACAATTTCAAAAATAAAAATAATTGTTGGTATTGATCTGTGCTCTTGGCGGAAACACAAAGCTTGACGTATGTTGCTCATTAACAAGGCACTTGTGTCAATCTGACGGAGTAAGGCCTCGTATCCATAGGCTGTTCCCTTGTGGCATGTGCCCTTGTTCCGTGTTTACTTTTTCCCATGTGACCTGCCACACAGACAACGAACCGTAGCGGCCACTAAGCAAAACAAAGGTTCGTTGTCTGTGTGGCAGGTCACATGGGAAAAAGTAAACACGGAACAAGGCACATGCCACAAGGGAACAGCCTATGGATACGAGGCCTAAGGGACTGCCATTCTTCTGGGCAAGGCATACAAAATGATGTATGCATGTCTGGCATGGGTAGCTACCCGGGGGTAGCTACTGGGAATTTCAATTGAATGAACACAGTTGCACAACAGCGTCCGCGTACACTGTGTGCGTTACATGGACATGAATTCGACCATGTCAACTTACTTTAGCATTTTCCAAGGTTATGTGTTTGTGTTGTATTTTGAAATAGGCACAGATATGATCGCGGTTGGATCTCATACAGTCATTTGCAGAGCTGTGTTCATTCAATTGAAATTCCCCAGCATTTGCCAGTAGGGCATGTATGATGTAGGGCCTTACACATCATGACACAGACTCCGCATTCATTGTAATTCTGCGAAATTTTACAATTACTTCACCCAAAAACTGTTTTCAACTAAGTTTCATCAAAATAGGGGCCTACACTATAGGTGAGCAGCTATTTCAAGAGACAACTGTATGCATTTAATACTCACGCTGACCAGTACAAGTATCCATCTTCCATTTGAGGCTAGAGTCTCAAGCTATCGTGTTTCTTTGATCAGCGGTGACATTTTTTGCAACGCATACGTTTAAATTCCATTTAAAATGTAAAATTTGGATGAAAGTTACTTTGATGAATCAACTGTATCCGGTATTGAGCAAAGGTCGGTTATTTTCAACAGCCTATGATTCAGAGCAAATGTTAGCTATTTTGAACCCCAGTTCAGTCTATAATTTAGTTGAGGTGCAATTATTTTAGCACCAGTTTTGATGTGATCACCCGTCATAATCAGCCATGTTTATTTAACCTCCCTTGCTAACACGGTGTCATGCTTCATCAAATTTTACTAGATTTTGATAGCTCAAGACTCTAGCCTCAAAAGCTATTGGTGAACAAATTTGAAGCTATTTTACCAGTTACCATTGCCAATCCCCTGGGTTGTGTGGGGTTGGAAAATTACACAATGTTCCAAAATGCTACACATTCATTCATTCCACCTGAGCCTACCAACTGGTTAATTCCTATGTATTCCCAGCTTACAGCCTCACATTTTCAAGGATGGGGTACTTGAAATAAATTGCATGATTTTAATATCATTATGATGCATGTCACACACAAAACACACTTGATCGAGAAGTCTATCCTCAATCCAGGTCAATCTCAAATCGGTTGGAATCAGTGAAGCATGGCACCACATAAAGAAGCAAGAGGATGTTTAAAGGCATTCCCATAACCCAATGGGGTTTCTGACCTTGTATGTCTGGCTTTTGTATACATGTGGTACAGTTGATCATACCTTGCATTGGGATTGTGTGCAAATATCTGGTGTTTTCATCCTATTATTTAACATTCAAAACATCGAGACTTAGGAATGAAATTAATGCTGTGGGACAATATGAATGTTTCCTGTAAGAAAATCAAATATCAGTCATAAGTCTCAACTATTAGCTTGTTGGCTGCAGTTTTAAAATTACCATTTTGTGTGTGTGGCAATGGGGACTTTGCCTTTAAAATTAGGTTATATTGATCAAATTTCCCAATCATAGTGCATTGTAGGAATGCCTTTAAAGGGGAAGCCCCACCAGAGCAGTTCTTCTGGGGTGAACCAAACCTACCTGGTTATCAAATTAATCAGTGACAAGGTTATCTCTGAATTTGGCAGGTGCTAATTGATGTTTTAATGTTAGTGCACCTGTCAAATTCAGCAATAACCTTGTCATTAATTAATTTGATAACCAGGCAGGTTTGGTTCACCCCAAAGAACTGCTCTGGCGGGCTTCCCTTTAAGCCTCCTCTGTAAAGAAGCCTAACACCACGTAAAGCAATGGAAATTCTGTTGAAGTAAACAATGCCAATCGCGATGGGTATGTCCAGCGCCCCAAAAAGTTGGTCAAATGACACAGCAGCAAATTATGGTTAAGGCTAATGAAATGAAATGATTAGTTTCCCGTCACATTTTTTTTCAGTGAATGATTTCATTATTCATTATTTTGGAAAATTTCATTATTTTCAAAACTTTCATTCACATGGCTATTACCTTTATTGTTGATAACAGACCATCTCAAAACAGGTATTAATGCTTAGATCATCAGTACAGACATTTTGCAACAGAATGAGGAATGATTTGAATTTGTTTTTATTGATATGAAAAGAATTAAATTTGCAATTTTTGTAATCACTAGAAACATTATGAGGTAATCCTTAAATTTTCATTATTTACTACATCCTCTACCCCTACAACTAAGAAAAACTGCTGATTATGATCAGCAGGGGATATCAGACATTTTGAGAGCTTCAATTTTGATTATTTCCATCTCAATTTCAGATAATTGACTTTTATATGAAAATAATGAAAGTTTTGGTCAAATTGAAAAATTATGAGGGCGGGTGACACTGCAGGAAACTAATAATTTCTTTTCATTAGCCTAATTTCAAATAAAAATGAGCAAACTGCTCTGAAGATACAGATAAGATAAGTCATCAAAACAAATTTCGGTATCATTAAACTTAATGAAGAATAATGTTTTAATGGGGGCACTTTAAGTTGTCAGTCCCGTGTACATGCATATTTTCTCACATTAATGTAGTGTGCATGTTAAAGAACGTCACAGGCTATTCAAAAAGAGCAGGGGATCATCCCGGTACTGTTGACTGTAGGCCTACTTCAAAAATACACTCATCTATTCTAGGTTCCAGAGTAAAAAATAAGTACAGCTTGTCTGTACGCAGTACAATAATACTCATGAGGGAGGCACTTACAAGGAAGAAGAATTGCATTTGAAAAATTACACTGTGACTCATATTTATAGTTCCATGCTCTATCTCTGTCCACACAGTAACTATCGTGTCATCGTGGATAGCAGGTTTCTCGATCAAATGACACACAGACAGTAAGCTTACCAGCTGTTCAGTCTAATATTGAATATTGTGCATCTCTGTGGCAAGATGGTTCCACGGCCATGTTAACATGCATGTAGTCCGAATAATCAGACCCAGAACAAAATATTAATTTCTGACATGATCTTGTTCTGACATGCATGTACCCATTATCATGGCATGCGCGCACAGCACTCAGCCCGTCTGCACGGCATGCCGTGCATAGTTAATAGTACATGCATGGCGGGTCTCGTTTTATTTACTTACATACGAGACCAGATATAAAAGAAGGTGTACCAAGTGCCCAAAATTCTGAAAAATTCAGAAAGATTTGAAACTCATACCGCTGGTGCTGCCTTGTTCATGTGTTGCAGGACGGTCAATCACAACACAAGTCAATGGCAATGCAGAGCTCGGTCCCAAGTCGGGAAACAAGTACAGAATTTGGGTGCAAAGTAAATGTACATTTTCATGAAATATTCATCGCTGATGATGAAACCGAATTAATTTTAAGAATATTTTAGATCAAATAATTACCTTCGATTCGAAACGGTAGTTGCTCTTGCAATATTAACACCTTTTTGCAGCATTATTATTCCATCACGGTTAATGTTTACGTGTGGGTTCGCGAGCATCCATCTTTAAATAATTGCCTCTTTACCAGTCGTTTCTCTAAATCCATGAAATTTTCCTGTCGGGTTGTTAGCGGTTACCGCACCATAGCTGAACCATGTTATTGTATACCAGGGAAGAACAGATTATACCACTGTCGCCCCGGGGGTCGAACCTTCTTGGGATTCTGAAATATAGACCCAAAATAGGCATTTTAACAGAGTTTTATGAGGAGTGTCACCGTGTGGAAATTTATAGAGTAATTTTAATACCGGGAGGGGGGGTAGGCCTACCGGTACATTCTTTATTTTTATTTCTCTTTTATTTGACACCACTCGAGATACAAAAAGATATTTCCTTAATAATCGATGATCTATATGTCCACGCACGTTTTAAAAAGGGATTTGCAAAATATATCGAAACAATTACCACCTTCATCCCAACTTACGGGGGTACCTAACATGAAACATATTTTTATATCTAAATCACCTGCAATGAATGTTTGCCAAAGGGCCTCTAGATTTCGGTCACCGAGGTCACGCTCCAGCTTTAAATACTCTTCAGAACGAATATTATTCAGAGAGCTGCAAGTGAAAAGGAAGTGTCTGAGGTCTTCAATGCTCCCTTTACAAAGAGAACAAGATTTGTCCATGCCCTCATTCCATCTATATATTCTGCCATTTAGGGGAAGGATGTTAGAACGTGCTTTAAATTTCAGTAATGGATATGGAGGCATAGGTAGGCCTATGTCATTTCAGTTTTATCTGGGGTTAACGTCCCTTATCTGGGGTTTAGATTGCTCTATCTGCGGTTTACGACCCTTATCTGCGGATAAGGCGTCTTATCTGCATGGGGTTTCGATGCCTTATGAAGTTTACGCCCCTTGTCTGCTGGAAGGCGCCTTATCTGGGGTTAGACTGCCTTATTTGGGCTTACGTCTCTTAGCTGGGGTTAAGGCGCCGTATGGGGTTAAGATGCCTTATCTGGGGTTTAGACTGTGTTATCCTAGGTTTACGTCCTTCATCTGAAGTTAAGGCGCCAATATCTGGGGTTTAGATGCCATATCTGATGGGGTTTACGTTCCTTGGGGTTAAGGCGCCTTATCTGGGGTTTAGATTGCCTTATGGGGTTTACTTCTCTTATAGCTTTATGTTCCTTATTTAGGGTTAAGGCCCTTAAGGGGCCTTATTTGGGGTTGGGACTGCTTTATCTGAGGTTTATGTCCCTTATCTGGGGTTACGGCGCCTTATCTGGGATTTAGACTGCCATATCTGAGTTTACGTCTCTTATCTGGGGTTAAGGTGCCTTATCTTGGGTTTAGATGCCTTATCTGAGGTTTACGACTGTTATCTGGGGTTTACGACCCATATCTAGAGTTAAGGCACCTTATATGGGGTTAGATGCATTATCGGGGGTTTACGTTCTTATTTAGGGTTAAGGCGCCTTATTTGGGGTTTGGACTGCTTTATCTGGGGTCTATACGTCCCTTATCTGGGGTTACGGCGCATTATCTGCATGCCTTATCTGGGTTTAGCCTGCGATATGCTAAGGTTAAGGCATCTTAGCCACAGGTAAGGAAAGTAAACCCCGCGGATAAGGGCGTCTAAACCACATATAAGGCGCCTTATCCCTAGATAAGGGATGTAAACCCAAGATAAGGCAGTTTAAACCCAGATAAGGGACATAAACCCCAGATTAAGCGGAAACGACACACTTATGGGTGTCATCTTGGACTTCTGGGCAAAAATATGTCATAACGTCAAACTAACTCACCCCCGCACACACAACACCCTTCCTCCTCCCTTTCCAAAAAGATATGGACATGAAACGAATTAATTTTATGTGGCCATATCACAGAGCTGTAGGCCTATTTATGAAACGGCTATTATAGACAGATTATAAACAACAACGATCAACATGATGAAAGAAATTGAACATATGTTAAAGAACTTAATGAATTTTTACACCAAGATAAAAGTAGTGAATTGTTACAAACTTTTTGGTCGGCCGTATAAGTTAATCTATTTCAGCGTGTGTCTTCACGTCGAAATATTGAGGTTAGTCTCAATTATTTTTTGTGTTGAATGACTGTTTAAACCAAAGAGCTTTTAAATAGAAATAGAGTCGCAATAGATAATATAATCTTTGTTCGTTTGATGCCGATTAGAAGTTGCGACAGGCTATTCATAAAAGTGGTATACCATTGTTTCGAATAAAGGGGTTCCGGCATTAAATTGGTCACTGATCCGGCATCATATTAACGCTCTACACAACAGGCGAGTATCAATAAGTGACCACACTACAGTCATGTGTAAGGGCAGTCATGTGTAAAGTGGTACCATTGTACTCACGTATCCCAAATGTGTGCTTGTGTGGGTCTAAAGTCTATAAGGAGGCTTTAGCTGTCGATGCAATCATCTTTACCACCCACCTGACGTTAGGCGTTTCATTTAAATAAATTGAATGCTCTTGCTGATCGATTACACATTAGAATGTATGAAGGCTGCCATGTCCAGTCCATATATCTATATTACACTATAATGGTAATCGCTATACGTATAGGCCTACATGTAAGTATAAGTATAGGCCTATAAAGGTTGTTTTTAAGAAATTTCCATTTAATTTTATTTTAAGAAGGAGATTGGTATAGAAATAGCCGGGAGAAATAGTGGCGTACCCAAAGAGGGGAGGGGGTTGGGGAGGGGCAGATTCACCTCTGTGAGAAGTCTTGGGAGGGAGGAGGGAGGAAGAGGGAGGAGGGATATGGAGAATGAGAGAGGGCTGGAGGAAGGGAGAAATAAAAGATATAATAAAGACAAGTAGATAAATAGAAATATAAGGAAAATTATGGGAATGAGAGAGGGAGGGTGAGAGGGACAATGAGAGCGAGGGAGTGATAAAGTGTAGGCCTAGGAAAGAATAAGTACAGAGAAGGGAAAAGAAAGGAATGATGAATACATTTAATAATAATTATTAGGCCTATATAATAACTAAACACATAACAGCACTGGGCAGCCATTCGATGATGTCAATGCATTTATTCGTTACGTAATTAAAACGCCCAGTCAGATGTATTTCACACCTACCAAACACAACTCACCCAATTTCGCAAACTGGACGTTGAATGTACACTCTCATGAATATTGATTGGCAACATTTTCCAATATGTCAGCGCTCTAATCGGAAACAATAGAACAATAGACCCTGCAGAGCGTTGGTTTAAATAGAAATAGAGTCGCAATAGATTATATAATCTTTTGTTCGTTTGATGCCGATTAGAAGTTGCGACAGGCTATTCATAAAAGTGGTACCATTGTTTCGAATAAAGGGGTTCCGCCATTAAATTGGTCACTGATCCGGCATCATATTAACGCTCTACACAACAGGCGAGTATCAATAAGTGACCACACTACAGTCATGTGTAAGGGCAGTCATGTGTAAAGTGGTACCATTGTACTCATGTATTCCAAATGTGTGCTTGTGTGGGTCTGAAGACTATAAGGAGGCTTTAGCTGTCGATGCAATCATCTTTACCACCCACCTGACGATAGGTGTTTCATTTAAATAAATTGAATGCTCTTGGTGATCGATTACACATTAGAATGTATGAAGGCTGCCATTTCCAGTCCATATACATTATCTATATTACACCGTATAATGGTAATCGCTATACGTATACATGTAAGTATAAGTATAGGCCTATAAAGGTTGTTTTAAGAAATTTCCATTTAATTTTATTTTAAGAAGGAGATTGGTATAGAAATAGTGGCGTATCCAAAGAGGGAGGGGTTGGGGAGGGACAGATTCACCTCTATGAGAAGTCTTGGGAGGGGGAGGAGGAAGAGGAGAGGAGGGGATATGGAGAATGAGAGAGGGCTGGAGGAAGGGATAATGAAAACAAGTAGATAAATAGAAATATAAGGAAAATGATGGGAATGAGAGAGGGAGGGTGAGAGGGGACAATGAGAGCGAGGGAGTGATAAAATGTAGGCCTAGGAAAGAATAAGTACGGAAAAGAAAGGAATGATGAATACATTTAATAATAATTATTAGGCCTATATAATAACTAAACACATAACAGCACTGGGCAGCCATTCGACGATGTCAATGCCTTTATTCGTTACGTAATTAAAACGCCCAGTCAGATGTATTTCACACCTACCAAACACAACTCACCCAATTTCGCAAACTGGACGTTGAATGTACACTCTCATGAATATTGATTGGCAACATTTTCCAATATGTCAGCGCTCTAATCGGAAACAATAGAACAATAGACCCTGCAGAGCGTTGGTTTAAACCACCAACACGTATGAACATTCACTCAAAAATTACTATTATTATTAATTTTGTTCTTGTACCATTATAGCATGTCAATTAGGGAGCCTATATCGCAACTTCAGGAATTCATAACGTAAGTTCCCGGGACTGGAAAGCGTACGATATAGATACAATACACGCAAGCACTGTCGTCATGCACAGTGTATTGGTGCTGTTTTTTTAGCTTTTAACATGCATTTTCTTCGTCTTCAGTAAAACTATTTTGCAGGATGATGCTTAGTATTGAAATGGTGGATTTGCAGGCTAAAAAGTAGCCTCACTCTCCCATGACATGATTCATTTACCTATATATTCAGCAGTGAATTTTTGACTTGACCCAGTGATGAAATAGTAACCTCATGTTCCTAATAAAGCTGTGTTCATCAGTAGTGATTGTTTTTGACCCATATGATGATGAGTTTCAATGAGTGTTGAGTCTTGACAGGTTCATACATATGTTTAAAAAAAAGCATGCTTTTGTTTCCAAGATACATTTTGCCAAATGCCAATTGTATCCCCCGGGCTCATAATTATTGCACATAACCTTTATATACAGTCAGCCAAAAAATTAAGGTACCAGTTACGTTTACCCCCTGTATATCCTAAACAAAGAAAGAAATGACATAATTGGAACCAGCAGCCAATAGCTGCATCTTTTAGCTCGAATTTAAGACCTCATTCGTTGAAATTGTTCAAGAAACAAAGACACGGCGATCCCAAAACCCAAGGAAGATACAAATGTAAAAGTTGCAGTTTGCTGCATTAAATGCCCTATTGATTTGTACACAAAGCGTTCGTGAACATGAGAACTAGTGCTGCGCTTCCATTGACTAGCACGTATAACTAGCGTCATGCTTTCATTGATATACAACACAAAAGTGCAATTTTTTAATTCGTCTTTTCGGTAGGTTTTAGATCACCGTTTCTCTAATTCTCAACCAATTTCAACAAATAAGGTCTTGAATCAGAGCTAAAGAGTTGCGGTATTACCTACTTGTTTAATTTTGACATATTTGTCTTTATTTAGGATATACAGAGGTGAACATAACTGGTACCTTAATTTTTTGGCTTACTGTAATGGAGCAATAGGCCATATAATCATGCATAATTCAAATGAAATTTTGGGATTCAAATCAAATGTTTTTAGTGGATATCTATGACATGATATCTTTATTGGTTTTTGATACAAAATGCTATAGCTGCCTGAAATATTATGTATTTGAGCACAAACACACATAGGCCTATATGGCAAGTACCGGTATATTGCATATAGAACAGAAAAACCTGGATTTTCGTCGATAAACGTGATTTTTCGGCGAAAAACAGGTTTCTCGGCCGATAAACTTGTTTTTTGGCCGATAAACTTGGTTTTCACTGCAAAACCTGGTTTTCGATTTGATAAACCTGTTTTTTTCAATCGAAAACCAGGTTTTTCGAATCGAACACATGTACAGGGACATACATTGTACAAGAATGGAAAAAGAACATCCCTGAGCCCAAGACATACCAGCAGGCAAACTCCAGGGTCAGTACGAAAAACACTCCAACAGCACCCCAGTCACCAAAACCACTGCAGAGACCTGAATGAAACCCTGACCACCACCACCGCTCACCCCACCCACCGGAGCACACCCACGGGCGAGTTACCCACCCTTATACGCCACTGGCTAAACACGATCAAGTTAACGGAATCACTTAGTTCTTCGGAGGAGTAGTGTACACTCTAAGAAATAAATGAAATAGAACCTTTTTTCTTCTCTCCTCTCAGGAGAACCCTCCCTCTTGAACTTCTCAATAAGGTTCTTTAATTTGGAGCACCCTTAAAGGTTCTCTGAAGGACCGTAAACGGTACTGTATATCACATGTTTTTCGAGTATAGTAAAAAAAATTATAGATTTAGTTATACCTAAATATTAATAAAAATAAGCTCATCCCACAGATTAAAGAAAACTAAAGTTTAAAAAAGTAAAAAGCATTCACTTTGGGAAGGGTTTTGAGACGAACTATTAATAAGATGACCTTTTATATTTTGATGAGGAGGTGCAAGGGAGACCCCCGGAAGAAATAGGCCCTAAAGGAGAATTCCTAAATATGTAACAAAGTAAATGTCACAAAATAATGATTTGACATTATCGTTGATAACTCTTATAACTTTAATAGCATATAAACACGGTAAAAAGAGCATTGTGTGTGGATGATTGGAGGGGGTGGGTGTTTCTTGTTATTTCATGTAGGAGGTGCAAGGGAGATCTCCGGGAGAAATAGGCCCTAAGGAGAATTCTTACATGCTAATATGTAACAAAAAGTAAATGTCACAAAATAATGAACCAATTTGACATTATCGTTGATAACTCTTATATAACTTTAATAGCATATAAACACGGTAAAAAGAGCATGATGCATGTGGATGTTTGGAGGGGGTGGGTGTTTCTTGTTATTTCATGTATAATTGAAACCTTGGCATCTTTGTCACTACCATATAATATAGGCCTACATCAGAAAAGCTAATATAAAAGGTGCTGGGGACAATGGGGGGAGAATTTTAGCTCCCGAGTCGAAAATTATTATTTGTTCTTGTCCCGTTATAGCGTGCCAATATCAGAAAATATTTCCAAAATATTCATAACGAATAAGTTCCCGGGACTGGAAAGCGTATACACGCAAGACTGATGCACAGTGTGAAATGTGCTGGGGTTTTGCTAAAAAAGCCAAGCATCTCATTTGTTTTAACATGCATTTTCTTCGTCCTCAGTAAAACAATTTTGCAGGCTAAAAAATAGCCTCACTCTCCTATGACATCATTTAGCTACCGTACCGTATTATATTCAGCAGTGCACTATTTGACAAGACCCATTTATGATGAAATATTATACCGGTAGTACCCCATTTTCCTAATAAAGCTGTGTTCATCAGTAGTGATTATTTTTTGACGTAGGGAGTGGCGTACCGTGGCCGCTCCTACCCCGGAGGCTGAAGAAAATTCAATTTTGCCGCCCCTTCCCCAAAAGCCCGACCCAATTTTTTTTTCGGTGGTTTGAAAAAGTGAAGAGCAAAAGAATTACTAATTCTTTTTGCCGCCCCTTCGTTTTTGCCGCCCCTTCTTCTTCCGCCGCCCCTTCGTTTTGGCCGCCCCTGCTTTTACCCCGGGGCTGGCGCCCACTAAAGCCCCCCAAATACGCGCATGGTAGGGATGATGAGTTTCGATGAGTGTTGAGTCTTGGCAGGATCATAGTGTATGGAAGTTTCAAAGAAACATGCTTTAGTTCCCAAGATAAATTGCCAAATGAATGCCAGTTATATCCTCCGGGCTCATCTATTGCACAGCCCCTTATATGGAGCAATATACCATGATACCATACAGTAATCATGCATAAGGGAACAACCCAAAAGTTCGATGAACCCCTATAAACGAAAGTCTTTTCGTTAGAAAGGCTAACACCCTCCCCCCTCACGTCTAACGTAAGTTTTCAAATATCGAAAATTCAAACCCGGATTCATCCGTCGCTATAGTGGATGGGGATGTACATGCAGGAGTGCAACAATGCAATGATATTGATCACGTTTATGGAAGAAACCAATATTCTATTATTTTAAATTATTTTTCTTCATACCTTTTTGGGCACGAAAAAAATTATGACTTGCTGGATTTTCAAATAAAAAAGAATCAAGGTGCGGTACAGCTGATTAAAAAATGAACTTACAAATTGCAGGTTGCGAGTACTGATTCAAAATTATTTTGAAGCAATCACTGTTGGTTAATGTCAATGTCGTATTTCAGAAATTATATATTAAATCCTTAAAAAAGATCAACTTTGACCGATGTTTTAACTACTTTTTTTACAATGTAATCGGACTTTTTGACACCCTCCCTCCGGCCTCCCTATAACGAAAGGACTTTCGTTTATAGGGCTTCATCGAACTTTTGGGTTGTTCCCTAAAAAGACTGGTTCTTTATCGATTTTGATACAAAACGCTATAGCTGCCTGAAATTATAAATTTGAGCACAAACACACCTCCGTCAGGCACCGCTTCGACTCGCAGCCAGTCTACCATGCAGGGTGGGCAATCTAAAAAAAAATCTTGGCATTTTGAGATAAGAAAAAGGACACATAATTATGAATATTGACCCGGGTTTTATGATAAGTGTCACCCCCGGTTGGGGAAATAGAGGATGCGTCAAACACTGAGTGCAATAGAGAAAGAATCCATTCTTATTTAAGAAACGAGTTGAACTTTTTAGGTTTAAAACATTTCATAAATAACATATCCATTAGTGATCTTGTGTGAAAAAATCAAGGAATTATAATTTACCGCTTTGTTTTTATGACACATTTTGTAGCGATACCCAATTTTAATGTTTATCCAAGATACATCTAAAAAATGTCAGCCCACTCTGTGTAAGGTATAGATTTGGAACAGCTCCCATTTTCTTAACCTAATTGGCATTGCTGAGTAAGGACGTGAGAAAGACTAAGACCATTTCATGGTTAGCAAAAACTAAAGTAAAGAGAAATTCCTACATGCTTGCATGAAATAGGCCTATGTAACAAAAAAAGTGAATGTCACAAAATAATGAAGCAATTTGACATTATCGCTGATAATTCCTATATGTTATTTCATGTGTACGTGTACTTGGCATATGTAACTTTTCACTTCCATAGGCCTACATCAGAAAAGTTAATACAAAAAGTGCTAAAGGGATGGACGGGAAATTCGAAAAGCCAGCACTTTTCAGAGGGTAATCAAATGGGGGGGGGGTGTAAACATTGACAAAAATGGTCAAAATTTAAAATGGGCTGGGCTAAAAGTACAAAAAAGGCCTAAAAATCTTAGATACCGGTTCACGGGGGGCGGGGCTTTGCTACACCACTGCTCCTGAGTCGAACATAAGGCCGTATAAAATTAATGTTTTGGTTCTCGTCCAGAGGATTTTCATGAATTGATGAGGGAGGGAGGTGTTGTTTTTTTTTTTTTTTTTTTTCAATGTAAAATGAGCATTGTCAGTAGTTTTCGGTCTTCTCCAACAGTGCTCGAGGAAACGATGAGGCCCTTTTTTTTTTTCAAATGTGAGATTCTGAGGATAAACCCCTAGAGTACCACAAAAAGACTTGGAAGTGATGCTTGTTCTCTAATAAACTTATTTATATGTATGAAGATTTCATAAATCATTCCAAAGTCTAAAAAAATTGAAAAATCTAAAAAAAAAAAAATCTGACAAATCCCAGAAATTGAGGAGGGAGGGACGAGAACCAAAATATTAATTTTACACGGCCTAATTTGCATTTTAATAGCAACTTTCAATTATCACTTATTGTTTTACCTATTTTTAAAAACAAAGTCAATTTATGTTTAGGGTTCATTCAGTGACTTTACTTGCAGATTTAGCATGTTTAGGCCTATACTAAGCAAAATAACGTCAAACTTACAGGGGGGTGTCCTATGTAGGAATAATGAGCCATATGCCTACTCATCTTGCATAATTCAACTGAAATTTTGGGAATAAACGTTTTTGTGGATATAGGCCTACTCAAACATTAAGAGGATGCTAGAATCACAAAAATACTCCTCACACACGCCCGGGGTGCACGCGTTATGAAATGAATGAACGTGCCTAGACCTATCCCGTATATATGCTATGCAACCCGACAGGATTTTTCTGTACTTAATGTAGCGCGAATATAGAGGGCGGTATGTTTCTGATGAAATGAACGTAAAACGAGCCCACACTGTGTGAAACGACTCAAACGAGTAAACGAGCCGTAAGCCTATATCCCGTATGCTATGCTACAACACGACAGCGCGAGCGCGAAGAAACCCCTTGTGTTATGTTGTATTTAGGGCTATCCCAGCAAACACAAAATATTCCACAAAAGGTTAGAAAATTGCTATTTAATTAAGTGTTGACAAAATATTTGGCAACAAATGTTTGCAAAAATATTTTACAATAACATAACATTTTGAAAACATTTTAAAAACATTGTTGTAAGCTCTGTTGTAGGCCTACATGTATAGGCCTATAGTGTATCATCGGAATTTCAAACGAAACGTTTCATGACCCCTGGTCCGACATTATAATGTTATTTTAATAACATTAAAAAAAACGTTTTTATCTAAACCAACCCCCAAAATATAACTTGTTTGAAACGCTGCCCGGGTTTGCTGGGGGACAACATTGTAATTTTTGAGACGATGTTTTGTACCATATATACTCTATACCATTACCAATTATATACCCGGTACTTACAGCTGGCGAATAGAAAAAAAAGGGCATTTGAAGTAGCCAATTTGAAAATAAGGCCAAGGGTTGAAAATGGTGACTGTCCGTCGTTTTATCTTTTCAGTTTCTGTTTCCGTATCCGTAATAGTTTTTGTAAGTCATTGTTATTCTGAAGTGGTAGTCTCCCAGGTATGACCAATCTTTTATTCTAGCCTTTTGTTAGTTACTGAAAATTTGAAGCTCGTGAATTTCAGTTTTCGTTTTGGTAAGTTATATTGATTTTTTACATAAAACCTTGAGATGTGCGGTTGGGTGCCAATCTAGACAAAAGAATAGTCTAAATTTTACGGTCCTAAATTCGCGGTAAATTGTACGGCTTCAATTGACTTGTGTTTGGTGTATATGTACTTACGCCTAGACGTAAGTGCCTCGTAAAAAAAGTCTTGCATTGAAATATATACTAACCATGTTGCCAAGTTATAAGCAAAAGTCTTTCATATTGGTGATGAAACGAGCGTCTAAAATATCCCAATGAGGCGCGTACAAGTGGTGATTTGGTAATCATGTTTTATATTGAAATGCAATACAAAAGAATTTGCATTGGAGCAAAGATAATGCATTTTATTCATGGCAAGCTAATCTGATAATTGGTTGGGCCTATATGCAAGACTCGGGTTTATTTTAAATGTTTATTTTTGCAGAGCTTATTTTCAGTCATGGATCATACTGATAAATTTCGCGAGGGGAGGGAGGGAGGGAGGAGATACTTAAGTTGAGACTGAACAAGCGAGAGAGGGAGGGGGAGGAAGAAAGAGAGGAGAGGGAGAGACGGAAATACTAGAAAGAGAAGAACTCGAGAGGAGAGAGTAGGGGCCGGGGGACAGGGAGGGAGTGGGGAGACTGATCATGGGGGTGGGGGGGGGCAGGTGGAAGCAAAATAGGGAGATAGACATTGATACGAGGGAAGGGCGACACTGTGGCCCTGCACAAGTGCATTGGGCTGCGATATGCTCATAAGCGGGCCTTTTGTGATTTTAGGGCTTATTTGCAACGTTTTTACAGAAAAAAGTGGACTTTGTCATTCGGATTGGCATGCATTTTGTCAAATCAATGTAGATCAATTTACCAAGAGGGCGCTAGGCCATTAAAACACTGGTGTTAACATAATTTTTTTCTCTCCCGATTTTATTGACATTCGCCACTTGCACGGTTCCGCCATTATGCACTATATGCGGGGAGAGCCTCGAACTGGCAGCATACATGAAAGGAAGAATTACGTAACCTTACACAGAATGTTATATGACTGGTTCAATTCCCATTCATGTATGCTGCCAGTTCGAGGCTCTCCCCGCACATAGTGCATCATGGCGGTACCGTGCAAGTGGCGAATAAGCAATCCCCTCTATTGAAATAAGCTGATTGGTACTTCAGAGTTAACAATGAAATCAGATTACAGTAACTTACTGAATCCCTTGCGTTTTCGTATCTGAACAAAAGACTTACGGAAACTGAAAAGATAAAAAAGACCCTGTGTAATTTTGTGGCAAATTATATTTTTTTTATTTTTGAGATTTAAACAGTCCTCGAAGTAAACTTTGTCTATCTATTGATATAGGCCTATGCCTATGTACTTATACAGTGAGCTACAGTGTATGTAGCTGTGAAGAAACGTTCCATTTCTGGTCATAGTTTAGCTTCGAATTGGTAATCATGGTAATAAGTATATATGTGCGCATTCGTTTGTAAAAAGTTAGGCTATTCTATGAGCAAAAACACTTGATTCACTGTACTTAAGGGATCGAATAGCAACGTTTGCATATAATACTTCAATATGAAATGTCAAGATTTTTAAAGTATTTTAAGTAGGCCCCTACATAAGTAATGTTTTCGAGATATTTAATGTAGAACCAAAATATGAATATTGACCTCTTTTAAAGGAATGTTATTGACCCAGGTCTTATGAGGAGCGTCACCTCTGATGGTGAAAATATTTCTATTAAGTATTATATTCTTTACTTTTTTCTTTCATGTGACACCACTCGGGGTCATACCTTCTTGGCATTTCAAGATATGAACAGAACCCAAAATATGGACATAGTTGACCCGGGTCTTATGATGACTGTCATATAGTGATATAGTTTTATTATATTCTTTACTTTTTTCTCATTCATTTGACACACCTTGGGTGTCAAATTTAAATTCTTGACATTTTGGAGCTATCAAAAGGACCCACAGGGCCTATGAATACTGACCCGGGTGAATACTACCGCTGCGCTAACTCGGGAGGGCGAGTTAGCGCAGCGGTAGTTCCCCGCTTTGCACCACTGAGGTCCCGGGTTCAAGCCCCGGCGTGGCCCAAGGACTCATGTGCACTTGGTTTATCCCGATCCATGCTCGCTCTCGCAGGTTTTCTCCGGGATCTCCGGTTTCCTCCTGCTTTCAAAATCGGTGATTAGTTGTTTCGTTATCAAAAACTTCCTTCACCCAATGGAATTTGGGGAGCTGCAGAAAATGGGTGGATGTTACAATCTAAGTGCGGATAGGTTTGCGCCAGGTTCGGCTGCAACTAGCCTAGTTGATGCGATCTGATTGTGATGATTCACCACGCAGCGAAATTACAGCGCTTTGAATCCTCTGGAAAAAGCGCTATATAAATTCAGAAATTTATTTATTTATTTATTTATTTAAAATGAATGTCACCCCGGGTGGTGAAATATTGTTATTATATTCTTTACGAAAGTTTCTCTTTCATGCATGTGACACCACTTGGGGGAGGTGTCATACCTTCTTGGCATTTGGAGCCCGGGGGCACTTCAATATAAAATGGATATAGGGCTGGTACTTTGGCAGTAAGGGACATTTGGTGAGAGCAAAATATAAAACTAGAGCGGTTACCGCACCATAGCTGAACCATGATGCTTCAGCAGTATATTATGGATAGATCACTGTAACCCGGGGGGCTCATACCTTCTTGGGAGATATGAAAAGGTTAAAAGGACCCAAAATAGGAATATTGACCCAGGTCTTATGAGGAGTGTGACCCCCTAGTGCATGGGGAAATAATTTTAATGCATTCTATACTTCTTTATCTTTCATTTGACACCACTCAGGCCATACCTTTTTGGCTTTTCGATATATGAAAAGGACCCAAAATATGAATATTGACCCGGGGCTTATGAGTGAGTGTCACCCTCGGTGGGGAAAATAATTTTAATACATTCTTTACTTCTTTCTCTTTCATTTGACACCACCCAGGGGGTCATACCGGTACATTCTTGGCATTTCGAGATATGAAAAGGACCCAAATTAATATGTATAATTATTGACCCATGAAATTATCATATTCGTTAATTTGTTCTCTTTCATTTGACACTGCTCGGGGTACATACCTTCTTGGCATTTGAGATATGAAAAGGACCCATATAAATATTGACCCAGGGCTTATTATGAGTGCCACCCGGTGGAAAAATATTTTTAGTATATTGTTAACTTCTTCCTCTTTCATTTGACACCATTGCGGGGTTCATACCATCGTGGCATATAAAGATAAGTCCATTTCAGACCAAAAGGTCGATAAGTAGGCCTAAGTATTATTTAAGTAAGCAAGTAAGTAATAAGTAACAGACACTAATATAGGCTGATACCATTTCATGGTTCAGCATAATATGGGGTCATTGGGTGGGAGCATGCAGGGCGTCGCCAGACTTTTTTCATTAGCGGGGGTGTAAGAGTCAACGATTGTCTATGCCGACGAGCCATCTGTGTGCCGACATACCAAATACTAGAGCGGTTATCGCACCATAGCTGAACCATGTTGCATTAGCCGGGGGGACTTTGTTATATTTCATTTGACACCTTGGGAATCATAGGCATACCTTCTTGGCATTTCAAAATATGAATACTGACCCAGCTTATGAGGAGTGTCACCCCGGTAGGAAATACTTTTTAATATATTCTTATTATGGGGCATTTAGGCCTACTTACTTTTACAGAGATTTGCAGGCATGATTTATTAGGGGCGTGATTATTAACTAATTATTAATTAATTAGTTAATTAAGTTCAAACAGGCAATTATTGTTGTATCTAGAACGTTGTCAAACCTGTGTTAGGAGCCCAATTGTGCGACTTCTGATTTTATAATTATATGCCTAGTAATTGCCTACAATTTAACCCATGAAACTGTATAACAAGACAAAGAAAATAGCTGAATAAAACAGTATAATGTGGTCAAATCGGTATACATGAATAAATACTACCAAGAATTTTTATCCATAGCCTATTTGATTAGAAACGAAACGTCCGTTAAATGGAAAATTATTATAAAATTAGGTTAAAAAATCGCGTCGCGCTTGTGCGAAAGTTTTCCCTATTATTGTAGACCTTTTTTTTTATATAAATTGTGTTAAACATAAATTTTATTGGGAAATGTCGAAAGTACAAGCGAAAATGGCCATTTGTTTGACCACAACGCAGGAGTGTGTGTGAGAAACTTTTGCAAAATGAAGACCTATTTGAAGCGATTTGGTGGACCATATTGACACTTTTATAGAGTGTACAATTTTAGTTTGAAAAAAACCGAAAAAAAAAAGTGAAATGAGTGGTCAAAGAAGCCTTTCGCACGATTTTTGTGGACAAGTTTTCCCTATTATTGTAGGCCTATAAATTGTGTTTAACATAAATTGGCAAATGTCAAAAGCAGAAGCGAAAATGGGCATTTGTTTGCCCATAACGCAGCGGTTCTCTGAGGGGGATGGGCCCCCTCAGAAGTAAGAAACTTTTGCAAAAGACCTAATTGAAGCGATTTGGTGGACCATTTTGACACTATTAGAGTGTAAAATTTAAGTTGGAAAAAGCCGAAAATTTGTTAAATGAGCAGTCAATGAAGCATTTCGCTCGAATTTCGTGGACAACTTTTCCGTATTAGTGTATAGGCCTATAAATTGTGTTTAACATAAATTGGCAAATGTCGAAAGCAGAAGCGAAAATGGCCACTCGTTTTGTTTGTGCACTACGCAGGGGGTGTCTGAGGGGGATGATCACCCCTGAGAAGTAAGAAACTTTTGCAAAATGAAGACCTAATTGAAGCGATTTGGGCAGGGCCGTTCCTAGGGATTTTGCCGCCCTAGGCAAAGCCTCTCCTTGCCCCCCCGAGCATACCAAAAAGTGTTAATCATTTTTTTTCAGTGGCGGAGCTAGGGTTTTACCACTAATTAATTTGGGTTATAATGATATTGACTATCGGTCTTAAATTGATATTGCAAAATAATGAACTTGTACAAACTGCGCGCGAAGCGCGGGAAAATTTGACTTTCAACACTTGGAGGGGCGCAGAATCGATCCTGAATTGGTCAATTCGGCGTTCGGGAGGCGCTGTCATTTTTTCTTCACTTTTCTTTCTCCATTTCCGTTTTTTTCCTTTTTGCGCCCTCTACGTTTGCCGCCCTAGGCGACCGCCTTACCTTTCCTGCCTGGCCTAATGGTCGGAACGGCCCTGGATTTGGTGGACCATTTTGGCACTATTATTAGTGTGTAAAATTTTAGTTTGAAGCCTTTCGTGGACAAGTTTTCCCTATTATTGTAAGTGTATAAATTCTGTTAAACAAAGGGCCTAAACCGGCAAATGTTGAAAGCAGAAGCGAAAATGGCCATTTGTTTATCCACTACGTAGGGGGTGTTTGAGGTTGGAAAATTTTGGAAAATGAAGGTCCAGTTGAAGCCATTTGGTGCATCATTTTTACACTATTTAAATCATTGCTTTACAAGACTTGAGACTCACAATTAAAGCATGCATGTATCGATGTTGAAGTCAGCTCGGAGTCCGTCTTAACACTGGTCTTAATACTGACTTTGGCGACAAAATGTGACGACGGCCCTGCATATCGGCGGGCCGGCAGTAATTTTCACATGTTGTTAGGACGAGGACCCGCCTTCAAGCAATGCCTAAAATAATTGCAGGCCTATTATTATAAGACCTACTTCCGATCAACCCGACTGAGAGGCCTACTATACGTGCAATGTAACTTTTTTCTCTCCTTCTCTTCTCCCGTTTCTCTTATCTATTTCTCTTTTTACCCTTTCTCTTCTCTTCTCTTTTCTCCTCTTTTTCTCCTTCTCCCCTCTTTCTTTCCTTTTCCTCCTCCTACTCCCCTTTCCCGGAACGATTTTGCCGACGGATTTGACGATTGGGGGTGTCACACCATACCCCCCTCTAACGGCGGCCCTGGGTGAGAGCATGTTTTTGTGGCATTCAGGTGCATATCAATTTGTAAGCGCTCTTTTAGCAAAGCCATAGTTCATTGAATTTACAACCGTATGACAAAACAGGCGAAAATAGTAACTTTTTGCACAAGATTTGCAATTTAAAGAGAATTGGGCATTGCTCATTCTAGTGACGCTAGTGTATGGACAATATAAGTGTGCTTTTTCATTTATTGACATAAAATTTGACAAATATTTTAAGGAACACTTGAGGCTTTGACTTTTAAAACCTACATTTTGGTGAAAAATTGTGCTTGAATAGGTAGTTTTCAACAGATTTACCACATTCGCCTTGCTATAACATTGAATTGCATTATCTGTTCGACAAAAACCAATTAAAGAGGCCCATTTTCAGCTAGAAGCTCCACAGCTCTCACATTGCTATGCACTCAACCGCGTAGTGTAATCAAAGACTGTGGTGGATACATTCACTGCTTGTTCTCTGCTTGGAAGCTCTTGGACGAAAATGTGTGCTCAGGTGTATCGAGGTGGAAACTGAACGCATGATGGTTGAGAAACGTTAGAAACCTTTCCATATGAGAGCAAAATGTAAAAACTATGGGGTCATTGGGTGAGAGACGAACCGTTTCTAAATTAGGAGGCATTTGGTGAGAATATGACCTTTTTTAAAATGGGGTCTGGGTGAGAGCAAAAAAAAAAGCCTCAAAAATTGAATTTAGATGACTCGTTGGTGTTCACATAGAAGTATGGGTGACAAATCGAAAGGAAAAATATGGGGTTTTTGGGTGACAGAGCATAATGTACCGTACATCAAAAAATATGGTGTCTTTGGGTGACAGTGGTGCTGAAAAGGGGGCTCTTAACAGGCATGCGCGTAGTTGGGGGGGCTTTGGGGCGCCAGCCCCGGGGTCAAAAGTAGGAGGCGGCAAAAACGAAGGGGCGGCGGAAGAAGAAGGGGCAGCAAAAACAGGGACGGCAAAAACGAAGGGGCGGCAAAACGAATTAGCAAATAAAAAGGGCGCAAAAATTGATAAAGCATAAAAAAAGGTTGCTTTTAGGGCGCTAGCGCCTAAAATCCTTTTTTCTTTTTGTTTTTTTGCTCTTCACTTTTTCAAACGACCGTGAAAAAAATTGGGTCAATCTTTTCGGGCTGTTAAGGAAGGGGCGGCAAAATTGTTTCTTCTTCAGCCCCCGGGGTTGGGGCGGCCACGGTACGCCACTGACAGGCCTACATACGCGTGCAGGCGTCACCTCCAAAGTGGGAGTGCCCCCTCCCGGATTTGGAGATATGTCCATTTCAGAACGTTGTTGACTACGTCAGTAAGGAAGAAAGTAAATTAGAATAATAGGCTGAGACCATTTCATGGTTCATGAAAAATACATGTATGTGCTTGACTCCACGGTTAGCTCTGCCACAAAAACCATTTTGAATTTGATGCGTCCAGTGGTGGTGGGGGGAGGGTGAATCCAAAAAACATTCGAAATGTCTCCTTCCCCCATCTGAAAAAGTCCTGGCATCGCTGCTGCTTGGTGACAAAGCCCATGATTGAGGGAAATGCTAACTCCTTCGTAAGCGTCTCTGGATCATTGTGTCCATTCCTCCTGACACTTTGAGAATTTGTTGGACCAATCATTTTCGAATTTGGATATTTTCCTAAAAACTTGCCACTCCGGGCCCCCAACCCCCATCAGAACAAATTAACCTTCACTGAAACTCATACTCTGCAACTTGAGGTCAAATTTTGCACTATGATTATGTAATTGAGGTTATTGGACTATGCCATTGGGATGAGACTCTTGTGGTCCATAGTGATAAGATCAATTAACGAGGCCTCAATAAACTGATGGCTTTTGTTTGCTAATTACCATAGAATCTATATAGCGGTTATTGCCATGGAGGTAGTACTAGCTACTACCTCCATGATTGGGTTAAGTAAATAACTAAAGCCTGTTATCTACCCAGCAATGTTTGCTTATCTCAATAATTGTAACAAATTGTAGTGTAATATAAAATGGTACAAGACCAATGAAGACAGAAAAGGCAAACAGACAGAAATTTAGAGTTTTAAATTAGAGAGTTGACAGGAAGTTGTAAGAGTTAAATTGTTATGGATATAATTGGTGTAAGCGCGAAAATGTTGAATGTCAGATCAAAGTCATCCGAGGTGAATTAAGTAATGTCAATCACAAATTGTTACAGGTCATTTGAGGTGGACTAAGTTTATATTTGGATTGTCAGAACACCTTCCCCAATCAAACACATTTCTCTTGCATTTGATCATCTTCTACTCTTCCCTAGAAAAATCATTATACCAAATCTACACACCATGGAATTCACCATATCACGTCCAAGTTCACATTGGGCGCCACATTCCTTTTTTAAAGGAATTTTTATTTAGGATCACGCTTACATCCATGTTACATGACAGTTCACCAAACCATCAATGGTGAGAACATGCACACTGAAACAGCAAAAAACATTAACTCCTATAACTCCTGTCAACTCTTTAATTCATTTCTCCAAATTGTTCTGTATTTTTGTCTTTACTGCTCTTTACCCATGCTTATTATTAAAATCAAGAAATACACTGCAGTTGTTAGTTAATGCACTATGTTAACTCAACTTACATGCACATTTTATTTTAAAATAATTTTATATTATTTCGCAATGTATAGTTTACTATAAAGTAGATAGTGGCAAGCACATGATAAAGGACTGATCATTCACTACAATCTTCACTTTTAAACTGTATTTTTTGAAGGGTAGTTGTAAATTTAGTAATGTATCGAAACGTATGGAAATGGATGGAAAAGGATGGAAATGGGTGGAAATGGATGGGAAAAGGATAGGAACGGATCGAAAAGGATGAAAATGGGTCGGAATGAATCAAAATATGACTTGAACATCTCGAAATGAGTACAATAAGAGCTAAAATTCATCATGTTTTCCTGTTTTATATTCCCTATTTTTGCATTTCTTTCTTTCTTGCTTTTTCTTTTCATGCAAATAAAATTCAAATACTAGTAATCATGGTAATGGAAGGAAGAAAGAACAACTAGGCCTCGATTTCCTTTTAATTAATCAATTAACGCAAGAAAGAAAGAAAGAAAGAAAGCACAATTCTTCTTTAATTTTAGATTAATATTAAAAGATATTAATTAATTAAATAAATAGTTGTACTTTATTTTTCTCAATGACATTATTTTTAAATAAAAACTCCATGATTTCAATTAGGTGTAAGCTGGGACATATGACTTGACAAGCATTACAAAAATTAAAATGCCAATAAATCAATTTTGGAAAAAAATGACCAAATTAAAAGATCGTATGTACATTTATGGCTTTAACTTTTGATTTATATACATTTTATAGGCCTATTCCTGCATATTGTAGGAGGATATCGCCAGTATGGGTTTTCAATTCCCCTGTCAAATCATGGTCAAATAGACCTTAAAATGTGTTTAAACTTAATCTGAGCATAAAATTCTAGAATTTGATTTAATATGATTTAGATATCATATCTATAGACCAATTTGGTGAATGAATTGTGGAAAATAAACAATTTTTATCAAGACAATTTTCACCAAACTTTTTTATGATGCAGTTCTTCTCCAGGATTGTTACTTTCTATTTATAGTACTTTATAATAGCTGATGAACTACTTCAAAAAAGGATTTTAAAAGATTTATATTTCAATAATTATCTTGAAAAGTTTGCAACTGGTGTATGTATGATGCCATGAACATTTAATTACACAAATTATGTTGAAAATTTGTATTATGTGGTAATATTACATTATGGCCTTGACCTATTGAGATCTGCCAATGTTTCATCACAGATATTGGAATGTTATCATAGTATCTGTGGTTTCATGCTGCTGTGGCGGCTTTTACTGGCCACACTGTCCTGTGATTTGAGCATTTTGACCGACCGGTGTCTGAAACACATTTTGACGAATTTTAGCTCTTATTGTACTCATTTCGAGATATTTGAGTCATATTTTGATTCATTCCGACCCATTTTCATCCTTTTCGATCCATTCCTATCCTTTTCCCATCCATTTCCATCCTTTTCCATCCATTTCCATACGTTTCGATACGTTACTAAATTTACAAGTACCCATTTTTTGAATGTGTTGATTGTTAGTCCGAAACTCCTGCAAAGCTATGGACAAGGCATCTTACCTACTCCATTCTGTAATAGTCTGCATTGTGTGTTTTCTCAGTCTTCAATCATTTTGTTGAATGTAATTTTATGAATCAAATAAAAAAGATAGAAATTGGCCTCACTTTAGTTATGTGTCATTTTACAGTATTTATAATTTATAAAGACAGACAATATTTATTTTCTATAAGTGCATGTCAAAATATGGTATATATTGTTCAATATTATAGCTAGCCCCTAAAAACTTTATTTTCAATCGGATTTTTCCCGTTGAAAAGACAAAACTGATGTTAAAGATAGCAATAATATCATCAATAACATTGAGTCAATTTTATCCATAAAACGATACAGGATAGGATAGATAATTACTTTGACTTCAATGTGGTCCATATAATGAAGATTTTGATTCTACAACATTATTAGATCTGTTATCAACATATCAATTATGCACTCACAGGCAACCAAACATCATGCTATGCTCAGTAGTCCACTGATATGACCTCGTGATCATCCCCCCCCCCTTTGACCATGTCATTTTTTTGATGTGCTGATTGCTGAACAAGTTTATGTTTATATGTGTAGGCCTAACCTATGATAACTTTTAAGTCATAATTAATTCAAACATAACTTTGGCAATACTCAATCGTTTTCGTTCGTTGAAACGGCAACACATACTTTCTTTTCCTTGCAAATCGAATTAGCAGACATCAAAAACATTTCCACCACGAGAAGTAAAAAAAATAATTCATACCAATAGAAGAAGGCTATAATCTTAGCTAATCTTTAGTGTACACAAACCCCATCTCAGAATTAGGTACCAGCCCTATGGGCTGGCGATAACGTAGATACATCAAATATTATACGTCTAATACTCGACGGTCTGCATACTGCCTAAACACCCAGAAAAACCAGTCACCATGAAAACAAACACATAGATACACGCTCCTTTGTATTCTTATTCAATGTCATTTTATTTTTCTAACATGCAAAAACACACACAAAAGTAACTATTGCAAAATTGTAGTCAGTGTATAATAATTCAAACACAAAATACTCAAGTTTGCCAAACCTAAAACAAGTGATACATTTTTATATTAGAAATGTATTTTTAAAATCAATGTCAATAGGAAACTAGGAAATATGCACTATCCGCTGATACAAAAATCTCCATTTTGATGGGGAGAAGTGGAGATGCCGTTGATTATACCATCCTTTTTTAATTCACAGAACTAGAGGAACAAAAGAGAATATTTTGACCACTATACGCTGGCAGAAGTTAATCGGATTAATTACCATAACAATAGGTGAGAACAATTTTGAACATATCGCGCTGCACTACAAGCAGGATACACTCATCACTGAATTCAATTCTGGTCTTTTCAAAGATACTATTTCAGGTGCAAGTGATCAGCATGATGTGGTTCAATGCAGAGGTACCATGTGAATGTATCAGTGTAGCGCGGTATATTCAAAAAATGTTTTCACCTATTGCTATGGTAGTTAATCCGATTATTACGTAACTTCGCCAGCGTATACAATTTTTCCCAACTTAACCCAGGGGTCTAACCAGCTTGGTTGATTGGTTTCTATCTTGTCTACTATTCTGCCAAAGTAGAGATTTTTAGCAGTGTGCACAACTGTTGCAATTTTCCTGTTTGCACTACCATTAGACCATAACTTCATGTCCAGAGTCATGAGAACACATTTTAAAAACTTTCTTGGTACTAATATTGCTGGCAAAAAACCCCAAATAAACATTTGATTTTTGAAAACAAATCTGGAAAATGTTCAGAATTATTTTCAGTCAAAATCAATACATTTTGGCCAAAAAATGCAAAAAATTAATTGAGTAACTCAGCAAGATTAAAAATAAAAATCTTTCGAAACGCCAAATCTAGGTCGGGCCACCTACAACATGGTCACATCCGCAACTTTTGTCACATACGCAACCCTAAACTAGAGCGATAACCGCACCATAGCTGAACCATGTGGCTTCGACAGTATATTGTGGTAGGCCTATAATACCACTGTCACCCGGAGTCTGTAATGGACATAATCTCGAAATGATATGAAGGTATGACCGCCCGAGTGGTGTTAATGAAAGAGGAAAAGTAAAGAATATAAAATAAAGTGTTAGGCGGATGACTGTGACGATCTGATCAAGCAGCAATACTGTGCTGGATAGTATCAATTTTAATAAGACTGTTTCATTAATTGCCGTTTTAATATACCTTGATCGTGGAAAGCTGGCATTTTGAAAACTTGACTTTTGACCTCTGTATGACCCCTGAATGACCTTAAATGAATTTTAAAATATTTAAAACATGTTAAGAATGTCATAAGAATCATTACATTTAAATTTCAGCTCAATTGAAGCATTTTGAAAATTTGACCTTTGACCCCTTTATTGCCCCTTAATGACCTAAATTGAATTTTAAAATATTTTCAACATGTTTAGAATGTCATAAGGATCCTTGCATATAAATTTCAGCTCAATTGGAGCATTTTAAAAAACTTGACCTTTGACCCCTTTATGACCCCTTAATGACCTCACATGAATTTTCAAATATTTTTTAAATGTTTAGAATGTCATAAGGATCATTGCATATAAATTTAAGCTCAATCGGAGCATTTTCGTTTTGAAAAACTTGACCTTTGACCCCTTTATGACCCCTTAATAACCTTAAATACATTTTAAAATGTTTTAAACATGTTTAGAATGTCATAAGGATCATTGCATTGAAATTTAAGCTCAATCGGAGCATTTTCGTTTAAAATGACCTTTTTTGACCCCTGTGACCCCTGGATGACCTCTGACGTTTGGAAATATTTTTATTATATTCTTTCTGTTTTCCTCTTTCATATGACACCACTCATGGGGTCATACCTTTGTGGCATTTAGAGATATGGCCATTTCAGACCAAATGATTAGTCAGTTAGTAAGCTAGTAAGCTAGGAAGCTAGTAACATACACTCATATGGTTCAGCAAAAACTATGACCAAAGAGGGCTAGCCATTTTTTTTAAATTTGATAGTGGGCCAAAGATGTACATTGTATTTCTAATTAAAGCTTTCGAAGATGTTAAATCTCAAAATAATAACAGAAATAGCATTTTTTTGGTTGCAGGCTAGATGTGGCATACTTGCTTACATACATGTATGTTGTTATTTTAAGATCATTTCTGCATTATATCAAACATCAGTATATTTGTAGATTTCATAATTAATATTGTCCAGCATCCACTGTTACATACATTACAGGTACATGAATAACCCACAACACATCTATCTCTGCTAGACCTAAAGTTCCTTGTATAGACCCTATCGAACAACCTCACCTGGAAGGGTATAACAATTGAAATAGCAGACATGTTGGTGGACAGAGGGAAAGGTCTTTAGTTCGATTCCGCAACCATTCTTTCGAATTGCCCTATGGTACCTTATGGTTGACAAAATTTTATTTAAATGAGGACATAACGTAGTTATTTGAATTCTTCTATACGCTCCCTAAGAATTGAGCAATGCAATTTTTGCTAAAGCTCACTACCATTCGCAAGATGCTGTGAACTACATTTTTTTGCTGCTTCGACCAACAATACATCATATACCCTTAAATGAAGCAACAGAATTTGTGGATCTAATAATTAATACTAGCGAGCTGGTTCCAAATGGGCACAATATGCTGTAAAAAGCCCATCTTGTGGCACTCAGTTTTAGAAAGCTGATTTACCAGTAACAAAGGATAAATGAAAATCTGGTGGTACTGTGGGACGGTCTTTGTTAATTCCATTAAAAACTACATAATCATCTAGATTAATGTCATATAATCCCAGATTGCACTTATACATGTATATATTGAGATCAACATATTCTCTTCTAAAACTTAATGGAAGAAGACTTAGTTCTGTTCACGTTTCTTTGTGCTCAGCCTTGGGATAAAAGTTTAACAGCAGGTGACTACTACTAGCTAGTCCTCTAAGCCTAATTGATAGGTAGGCCTACTGTACATGTACCGGTACATGTTTATGTTTACATGTAGGTCCTACCAGCCATTTTGTTGACAAGTTGTCTATTTCTGTCAATTGTTTTCCCCTCAAATTTTAATTCGCTTGAACCTAGTTGAAGTGCCAACATGCTATATGGCACAGGTGTTTGCATTTACTTTACACATCATCATCATCACTCATCACTACAGTATCATCATCTCGATCTATCTCTTGATTTAGCTTGTTGATGCAGATGATTCCTTCCAGTACAAGTTCAAATTTCATCTGTAAAGAAATAAACCAAAATGTAAATTAAAAATTTAATTTTAAAAAATCAGATTGTTCAAAATTAAATCCAATATTTTTTATTTAGATCCGATTCTTTTTTATTTATATTGATTTGTTTGGTTTTTTTTATTCCAAGAACTATACCCCATGATAGAGTCAAAAGAGACCAGTGGAAAGCTAGACATAATGCGCAATTGAAACATTTTTTTACATGTGAAAATTTCAAAGAAAATATTTGGTAAAATCATGGGAAAAAACCTGTAGCATTCTACATCTTGAAGGTGAATTTTTAGCAATAGATAAAAATGACATCATAGAGGTATTTTAATTGTATCCAAAAGTTGTAGAAGCATTAGGGATGAGGTAAAACCATCAATTTAAGAAAGAAATTAACTTACATTTATCAAAAATTGTTTTTGAAACAAGTCATGTGATTTAAATTGCGATTTGATTCAACATGATTTAAATCACAAAACCGGAATGATTCCATGAAATTTGATTTGTTTTATGATTCTCAAAACAATTATCCAGTAGCTGAAATTTACATAGTAGTTGATTTACAGAGCTACAATTCAACTGTAAGTATGTAGCTGCAAGTGTAACTTGAAACAAGAATTGTCTTTAAAAGGCATTAAAGACAAAGTTCACAGATCAGGTATACAGGCTGTATCAAAATGATTATGGACATGACTGGACATAACAGGATGCGTTATGTGTCATAGGTCATACAACGGGCATGTTATGTGTCATAGGTCACATAACAGGGCGCGTTATGTGTCATAGGTCATATAATAGGGCGTGTTGTGTCATGTCAGGTCACATGTAATAGGTCACATAACTGAGCGCACAGAATTAAAGACAGAGAATAGGGATTTGACCACCATATTAATACAGGCATGGAGCAAAAATTTGGGGTATTCGGTTTCCCTTGGAATGCACTCGAGGCATTCGTTGTCATGCAAGCGCGACATGGATGAATGGAGCATTTGAGAGACGCACTTGATGCGACCTGCACACGAGTACCAAGACGCTTCAGGTGAGATGCCACATTGTTTTCGTTCGTCTCCGCGCACCGTCGGCAAGGACCCGAATACCCCCAATTTTCTCCCCATAGCTGATGGCGCGATTGTACGTGGCGGTATAGGGAGTCCCGGTTCTCCTTCTCTAATTCGGTGGCCATAGGTCATATCCGGGGTGCGTTATGTGTCATAGGTCATATAACGGGCACGTTATGTGTCATAGGTCACATAACGGGTACGTTATGTGTCATAGTTCACATAACAGGGCACGTTATGTGTCATAGGTCATAATTAGCACGTCATGTGTCATATATCGGGGTGCGTTATGTATCATAGGTCACATAACGGGGCATGTTATGCTTTATAGGTCACATAACGGGGCGCGTTATGCATCATAGGTCACATAACGGGGCGCGTTATGTGTCATAGGTCACATAACGGGGTGCATTATGTGTCATATAACGGGGCGTTTATGTGTCGTAGGTCATATAACAGGTGTGTTATGTGTCATAGGTCACATAACGGGGCACGTTATATGTCATAGGTCACATAACTGGGTGCTTTATATGTCATTGGTCACATAACATGCCGCATTATGTGTCATAGGTCATATAACGTGGCATGTTATATGACATCATAACTGGGCGCGTTATGTGTCATGTCATATAACGGGATGCATTATGTGTCATAGGTCATATAACGGGCGCGTTATGTGTCATGTCATGTAATGGGACGCTTTGTGTCATAGGTCACATAACATGGCACATTATGTGTCATAGGTCACATAACATGGCACATTATGTGTCATAGGTCCAGAGGAGAGAGAAAACAGAGCCCATGCCACCAGTCAAAGTCTCCGCATCATCTGATAATGAGGGCCGATTGTTCCATGATGTTTCATGGTGTATCGCGTAATCACGAAAGCACGCAATGCTCTATTATCGCGTACGCGAAGGGACGCAGCGCTGGCGTGATTGTTTGACACGGCACGATCGAACAATCGGCCCTCATGAATATGCGAGAACTCAGCATATACAATACACGGGGACTTTGACTGGTGGTACGCTCTGTTTTCTCTCTCCTCTGTGCATAGGTCACATAACGGGGCACGTTATGTGTCATAGGTCATATAATGGGGCGCATTATGTGTCATAGGTCATAACGGGTCGCATAACGATGATAACGGGTGCGTTATGTGTCATAGGTCATAACGGGGCGCGTTATGTGTAGTAGGTCATATAACGGGGCATGTTATATGTCGTATGTCACATAACCGGGTGCATTATGTGTCATAGGTCACATAACAGGGCATGTTAGTTGTCATAGGTCATATATCAGGGTGCTTTATGTGACATAGGTCAGATAACTGGGCGCGTTATGTGTCATAGGTCATACAATGGGGTGTGTTATGTGTCATAGGTCATATAACGGGGCACTTTATGTATCATAGGTTATATAATGGGTGCGTCATATATAGGGCGCGTCATATAACAGGGCGCGTAATTTGTCATACGTCATATAACGGACCCTTGCCTTTGAAATTTCAAGGGTCCTCCCCAATTTTCAAGGGTCCTCCCCTGGACCCTTTCCTTTGAAATTTCAAGAGAGAGAATTAGCTACGACAAGCGTTGAAAAGTTGATGGGAAACTAAAATGAAAGTGTACTCAGGGAGCTGTACGTATTATGTGAATCAGATGTTCCAGTGGAACGACAAACTAGGATTTTCTTCTCTTTGCTTGGTTCAATTTTTACGTGTCACACGGACCCGTACCGTAGGAAATTTGCGGGTCACATATGTCACATAACAAGGCGTGTTATGTGTCATAGGTCACATAACGGGCACATTATGTGTCATAGGTCATATAACGGGGCGTGTTATGTATCATAAGTCATATAATAGGGCGCATTACGTGTCATACAACGGGGTGCGTTATGTGTCATAGGTCATATAACGGGCACGGTATGTGTCAGTTCATATACTGGGGCACGTTATGTGTCATAGGTCATATAATGGGACGCGTTATGTGTCATATGTCACATAAAAGGAGCGTTATGTGTCATACGTTACATAACGGGCACATTATGTGTCATAGGTCATATAATGGGGTGCGTTATGTGTCATAGGTCATATAACGAGGCGCGTTGTGTCATAGGTCACATAATGGGGAGCGTTATGTGTCATATGTCACATAGCGGGGACGTTATGTGACATATGTTACATAACGGGCGTGTTATGTGTCATAGGTCATATAACGGGCGCGTTATGTGCCACAGGTCATATAATGAGGCACGTTATGTGTCACATATAGGTCATATAAACGGGTGCATGTGTCATAGGATGCATAACAGGGCGCGTTATGTGTCATAGGTCACATAATGGGGTGCGTTATGTGTCATAGGTCACATAATGGGGTGCGTTATGTGTCATAGGTCACATAACCGGGTGCATTATGTGTCATAGGATGCATAACAGGGCACGTTATGTGTCATAGGTCACATAACGGGGTGCGTTATGTGTCATAGGTCATATAACGGGCACGTTATGTGTCATAGGTCACATAATAGGCATGTTATGTGTCATTGGACACATAACAGGGCGTGTTATGTGTCATAGATCACATAACGGGGCATGTTATGTGTCAGAGGTCATATAACAGGCCGCGTTATGTGTCATAGGTCATATAACGGAACAACTATCATAGCCTAACCTAGCCAGGGAAGATGAGAGAATTTAATGGAGGTTATGGTTAAATCATGTTCAAGAATATAAACTAATTTTTATTTGACCCCACCTCATAGTGGCCCGGCTTTCGGTAGTAAATTGGCTTAGTGAAAAGTCCAGTGTATTTCTCCTATATGCCCAGCCTCATTACTTTGTAAATAATTACTCGCCAATAAGTAAAGCCTGTTATAATCATGTGATGGCCAGAATCCAATAGTAAATATGATTAGAAAAAGGCTATTTCATACACTGTACAGTCACATTGCTAGATTAAATGGGATAAATTGTTCTTGACATGTGAGGCAGGATTAGAAAAAGACATTCAAACGAGGGTATGAGATATTAGGAAATATTTCCCAGCCTCTTAACCACAAGGTTGGTGGGCTACAATAGCTATTCAAAGACACATGGTATATAGGGGATAAATTGTGCATAGATGTGAGTGGAAGTGAAATTAGAAGTTCACTCCGTGAACAAAAACTAGGTATAATTCTGGACCATTGTTTGAGGTATCATTTATTAATCATTCTGTACCATTTTGAGGTCTATTTGCATTAGGCTGTATGACCTAATCCTTTTTTTCATCCAATAAAGCAGTTACGCATTGTACATACCGGACTTTTGATGTTCAGTGGAGTTCATCACTAAAACAGTAAACATTCTGATTTGTAAGCCAGTTGCTGCATTACTAAACAGTTCACTTCAAGTTGACATCACTGATATCACCTAGTGTGGAAATTCAAGAAATAAGATTTTATAAAATGGAGCAACCTTTTACAAGAACAAGCATTTATCCTCCAGGTTTCTGAAAAGGGCTTCTCCATGCTGCACTTACATGTAAAAGAATCCTAGCTCCAAAGTTACATGGGAGGTGGGTCTGATCAGTACCAAATTCAAAATGTATTAGTGAATTGTTTGGCTATTTTAATATTTGCACGCTAAAGTAAACTGCGCAGTGAGCACCCTTTCATGCTTTGGATAAGTGCTGCAAATTTCTTCATGCACACATATTGTGTATACATCCCAGCTGCGCGATGCTTGGTGCAATATAAATAGATCAATGTAATATGAACAGCAAGCTAGATACACACATTGTAAGCGCTGGAGTGAAATCATAATTCTTGATATTACCTCATTTGTTTGGCTCAAAATTAAAAGGGGGCAATGTGATGATAAGTGAAAACTAACATTTAGGAATCTATTTTATGAAAATCACACATTATGGCTTTAATAGTCCAGTGCTAGCACTCACTTTATCTGACCCATATAATGTTTCATACCGTCCAGTGCTGGTCGAGATTTGCTGTGAACATACCAGGTTGGATAATCTGTGTCTGTAAAGGAGAATCGTTGAAGCACTTTTTCACCAGTTATCTAGAGCTGTGTAGCCTGTGTTGTGCCATGCAACACCCCCGGCAAAACCAGACCGAAGTGAGAAACAAATCCCTGAGAAAAACAAAAACAAATTGCAACAGAATAATCATTTTATAGGAGTTGAAAGAATAACTTTTTCATACTAAGTAAATACCTATAATCTAAGTATTCTTCTTCCTGGTCCTGGTAAATGTGTGTACGTGTGGTAGAGTTTGAAAAACATTGAGGGTGTCCCTATGAACTATGTTACAATATTGCTTTACCTTAATTGACATCTCTTTTTTAATATATGGCGCTGCACTAGTACGCTCATGCGGTTTGTACCACTGCAACAGCATTGAACCACAGATGTCAAAGAGCACATAAATCATATGCTTTGGAACGGGGAGGGGGCTCAGCCCCCTGAATATTAATTTTTGTGGGAGCCTGAATACCTTTCAGCCTCCCCCCAATAATCCTATTGGTGGAGTTAACAAATTGTGATAAAATAGAGGAAAGAGTGTTTGTGACCTATATTTTGCAAAATTTTCTGACTCCGGGGGTGGAAAACCCCGTCTGCCACCGCAGGGTGGCCCACTAAAAAGTTTTAAATTTTTAGCTCCCCAAATGTAAACAAGAGCACCAATGGTGCTGTAGTAGGTTTGTTATGGGTTATGGTCAGGAATTGAAATTCATTGTGTTGGTGGTTGTGTGCAGGTTTTATTTGTTATGTTGTTTGTAAGTGCAGTTGTTAATTTTTATTAGTTTGTTGGCAGGGCTGTGATAAAGAGTGTAGTTTAGTTTATCATGTTTATTACCTTCATTGCACATAAAAATATCAAATTGTGGTGTGTGCTGCAAAAGGGCAACCCCGAACAGGCACGCAGGCCCACTAGATGGGGTCCCTTATACACACACCAAATAAAAGAACTAAAATTACACAGTACATAATTATAAACACATTTAAAAAACACTATAAAATACATTAGAAATACAATATTGTACTAAAATTGAGTTGCCAAATTACTTCAAGACATCGCAGAATTCAAATAAGCACCAGTGAAATTGCACAAAGTAGGTATACTGACAAGTTAATTTGAGATGTAGTGGTTAGTGGTGTACCTCTCTTATTGATTGTAGATATTTGTTAGTGTATTTGGTGCTGTTGACAGGTTTTTGGCTGGTTGCATTGGGCAGGCAATGTAGATTTGGTATAATTGGATTGTTTCATGTTTGCTGGTTTGTAGTTTATAGTTGAAGGTATTAGGGTTGAGTTGTGTGGAGTTGGTTGCTGGGAATGTTAGGACTTTTGTTGTGTAAGTGCGTATTTTTGAAGTTGTGGAGTTAAATGTACCATCTATAACCAATATATAGTAACCAATATACAGTAACCTATATACAACTGCGCCATACAAATAAATATATAATATATTGCACAATAATCTGGAAAAGTGTAGTTTTGCCAGAGGTAAGGTTCAATAAAAATTGTAGCATATTTGTTCATTTTATGTCACATTATGTTAAAAATATGCATAAACTAGGTATGTGGGAAGTGAACCTGTGTACTTTGTGTGCCGCTAAATATGGGTGGTTTTATTCTTGGGTTTGCTGTGAGCAGTTACATCAATTTTTTTTATTGAAACATGTAGATATTTTCATTTACAGTGTATTATAGATCTGTAGTTACAGCCCTTTATACATGAATTTAGTTTTTTAATCACATTGTAAATGATTGGAATTAACTGATTGGAATTAAGGGTATTAATTTGCTCCACAGATAATTCCATTATCTGTGTTTGCTCAGTCATTTTATTGATACCGAGAAATGTACAACAACTTAAGGTGGTTTTAAATGCAAATTAAAGATCTATGGACCGTTTTTATCTTTGGCACAGAAGATAATATAATCAGATTGTAAATGATTGAAATTAACTGATTGGAATTAAGCATATTAATTTGCTCCACAGATAATTCCATTATCTATGTTTGCTCAGTTATTTTATTGATACTGAGAAATTTACAACTTAAGGTGGTTTAAAATGCAAATTAAAGATCTATGGATCGTTTTCATCTTTGGCACAGAAGAAGATAATTATTTTTAAAATTTTCGGCAGTGTTTTCAGCACCCTACCTCCTCTGATTATTGCTCTCCAGGGACCGAGAAATTTCAGACCTGGATACTGCTCTCATATGGTTGAAATTGCACATGTCCAAATAAATTAGGAAATGGTGTCAAATCATTCAAGAACATCAAGAATGACCTCCCTGCTGATTTTCCCGTAAAAAGTTTGTAAGTAATGTGGAATCTGTGGACAAAAAACAAAAATTTCACTTTGACCCCCAGGGGGAATTCCACTGGTATTTTTTTACGGGAAAATCAGTGGAGGTGCGCAGGAACATGACTCAACATGTGAGTATACTTTTATTGGGACAAATGAAGTGATTTGCGACTCAAAAAACAGCAAAAAACTTTCAATGTGATTGGTCAGAAGCCAATAGCGACTGCTTGGTTACCATGGCAACAGTTTTATTACCTTCATAACATGGCCAACATATCCCTACATAAGTACAAACTGACTTGAGATTGTATCATGAAAGGTTTGGAGATATTTGCAAAAATGTTGGAATTCATGATTTCCCTAAACCTTGCCTTTAACACCACCTTAACAATTGACCTAACAAGTAGGTGTTAAGGGTACTACACCCTCGATAAATTTGTGTCTATTTTTGCATTTTCTCAAAAACTAAAACACACTGGTAACAAAGTTGTGTATATTATAGGGGCAAGGAATCCAATTACTACACTGGAATTTCAGTGTCCCACGACAAGCGGTTTGTTATTTATGATAAGAAATAAGGTACCACTAGGATGTACCTCATTTCCTATCATATATACTGAACCGCTTGTCTTGAGTCACTGAAATTTCAGCGTAGTTATTTGATTCTTTGCCCCAATAATATACATAACTCTTGTTACCAGTGTGTTATTATTTTTGAGAAAAATGCAAAAATAGTCACAATTTACCATATAAGTGTAGTACCCCTTAATATGTTAAAAGACATCAAGTCTGGACATTAATTTCTTACATGCTATAGTCAATCACTTTTCCTCACATTTCTAAGTTCATATTTACAGTGTACAGGATATGTTCAAGACCAATAAACGATTAAATGTTGTAGCACTAAATGTGTTAATTGAAAAACTAGAAAGGTGTTAATATGTTACAAAGACACAAAGTCTGGACTAGCATTAAATGTGTCAGTGCCAATGATATAAACTAAGTTTTGCTACAATCGTTCTGAATGTGCACTAATTTGGAGAATTTGAGACATTAATTGCTCATGACTCGCGCACAGAAGTAGGGGCCTATAGACAGCACGAGCCCAATTGGTGCTTTATCTATTGACTTGCCGAATGCAAGGCAAAGCAACACTGAAAAGCAAACATTGTAGCCGCATTGAAGCAGTAAAGTTCAACATCTCTTTTACAAAATCGCCAGATCAAGGAGTTTGTACAGTGTTTGTAATATGAAAAGCACCACAAACAGTCTGCATAGGAGACTATTCCATGAAATTTGGTAACAATTTTCGTAACAAAATGCTCCAAAAATGACACTTTCCGTCCGAATTTTCCTAGCTAAATAAGTAACAATCATGAACGATCATGCAAAGATCGCTGCCTCAAATTACCAGATCCATTGCTCAAAACGATGTAGCAAGAGAAAGAAAAAACATACAGAAATCTGGACCATGACAATAGCATCATTTGCGTTGCAAATGTGCTAAAAATCTTCCTAAGCCAATGCAAATGTTGATTTACCTTGTTTTGCAGATGCAATCAAAATTCAGTATCTTTTGTCGCTGTCATAATTCCCATTCAAAAATTGGTGGACCAGTACAATAGATTTCTCAGCCATTCTAAGTGTATATAAAGCAAACATAATGTAAAACATACAAAATAAATAAAAGCATATTATTATTGTATCATGAGCTGGACAATGGTCTATCTTTAGAACTCTTTATAAAAGTAGTGCTATTTTTATTAATTCATATTAATCAATTAATTGTGATCCCATGGTGGATGCCATTCCTGGGGAAGATATTTGGAGAGTTTTAATATGTTAAGATGTCACATTAGGAGTTACACAAACATATTTGATGAGATTTGGTCATGGCATAGAATGTTGGGTGCAGCCTGTCACTCAGAAGACTTGGTAGTCAGAAGACCTGCTATTCAGAAAACCCATTTTTCAGAAGGCCCGCTATAGTCAGAATTTTCTGAGCAGCAGGCCTTCTGAATAATGGACTTTCTGAATAGTGGGCTTTTTGTTGTATTTTATGTAAAGAATTTTTTTCCGACTAGCATTTTTTGGCTAGCGGGCTGTATCCGATCCTTTACCCGCTACTCAGAATGCCCACTATGACTATAATATAGTGGCCTGCTTTTATCATTTGAAAGAACTGAGTTAGCCCTAACCTTAACCTAACCTCTTAACTCTAATGATACCCTGAGAACTGGGTTTTCTGAGTGGCAGGTTGTCTGGGTGTGATTCTTCAAAAGGGCTCATTAAATTTCGTTAATCAGAAGACCCGCTACTCAGAATATATTTTCTGAGTAGTGGGCCTTCTGATTAATGGCTTTTCTGATTAGCGGGTCTTCTGTTTAGCATGTCATTTTTTAAAAGGAAAATAAGCCCACAATTCTGAATAGCGGACCTTAGGTGATAGGTTTTCTGTTTTCTGAATAGTGGGCTTTCTCACTGAGTGGGGATACAAAAAATGTAGTCAATGTGAGTTCAAATATGGTTGTAATCTTCAGAGTATTGGAAATCAAGAGTTAGCTAATGTAGAAGATTGGATATGTAGCATTTTATGTTCATTGGTTATGGTTAGAATCGGAAGTGAAAGAACCTTATTAGTGTGTTCTTAATGTGGTGAGTTAAGTCAGAGTACCATACTGGAGTTGTGTTTGGTAAAACTGTGATGTATATCATGCACAGGATATGTTTGTAGGCCTACTTTTAAAATGTGGAGGGTCATTTAACTTGAAAGTTACGTGTGGTGAGTTGTCAGCAGCAGACTCAGACTTTTATTTGATTGTATGTATTGAAAATTGATCAAAAAGGAAAGGATATTTTATGATCTGATTTTGGCAACTCACCATATTTGACCTCTCAAAAGGACCTACTCCCACTTAAAAAATACACTAATAATGGGAACATGCCCCATGAAAGCCTTTCCAACATGGCGGGACTGAGCCCTCATCCATGGACCAAAGTTCTGCGTAACTTGATGGGCGTCCAGGGAGTGTAGACCCTGGGGGGGGGGGTCCCATACCTCACTTCGATACTTTTAAACATGCTCACAGTTGACAGGAGTTCAATTTAAACAGTTTGACATACATGTTTGTAACATAAATGTGTGTCAATCAAACCATGAAGTTATTTCATCCTGACAACTGTGTGCATGAATTTAAACAATCATCATTGCAGTATGACCAAGATTGTGCACATTGTAAAGTTTTTGAGTTTGGCAATCTAACAAATGCTCTGTCACCGGAAGACACCCTATTTTTGCATTTGATCTGTCAACCAAAGTTCAGTTTGAACAGCAGCTTTCATTTATCACTGATTTTATTACTTTTAGCCATTTAGATTTAGATTTAGAACTAGAAATTTGATGTTTGAGGTTTCTGTGGCGCTGTTTCGGCTCTAACACAAAAGTTCCATTTAAAAAATTGTTCTCACCCAATGACCCAAATTTTTAACATTTTGCTCTCACCCAACGCCAAAAATCATGCTCTCATCCAATGGGGGCATTGAGTGGCAAAGTGAATTTTTTTTTTTTTGGGGGGCAAAACCAACAAATTTTGTGCAAAATTACTGCAAAAAAGGTAACATTTTCGTAATTTTGGCTTTTTACTGGGGGGGGGGCAAGGGGGTTGCAAGAGTTTTGCTTACCGTATGAGAGACGACAGGCAAGACCAATATTTTGCGTAGTGGATGCCGGCGCACACTACGATAAAAATTGGACCTGTCTGTCGTCCATCATACGTAGAGGATAGTAAAAACAAAAATTCCTATCATTTGTTGTCATTCTTTAGTCAGTTACCATAAATTACACAGCCGTGACGTTTAGTCACGGCTGTGTCTTTTTTCTTACAGGTTCTTTCTTCTTTCTTTCTTCTTCTGTCAACCATTACATTTGCTCTAGCACTCACATGCTTACATCGATTTTCACCTACTTTGGTCATAATAATCATTGACCGTGCCCCTACATGTCACATGAAACTCGTTGGGTCAAAGGTCACCCACGGGTCATAGGGGTCAAAAACGTAAATTTAACACAAAATGCATATTCTTCTACAAATTACATAGGACAGTGATACCACTTGCACACGTGCATTGCAATTACCCAGTGTCTATAAGGTGTTCACAGATTTGGGGTCAAAGGTCATTAAGGGGTCACTTTTGGTATAAAACGAAATACCTTCAATTTTTTTTATTAGCTAATGTAAACATAGGACAGTAACAGTATATTCACATATGAGTTGCAGTTACCCAGTGTATATGTGGTTTTTTTTTTATTTGGGGTCAAAGTTCATTAAGGGGTCACTGCCGGTATAAAACTAAATACCTTTAAAATGCATCTTCTCCCACAAATTACGTAGGACAGTGACGCCAATTGCACACATGTATTGTTATTCCACAGTGTCAATGTGGTGTACACAGATTTGGGGTCAAAGGTCATTAAGGGGTCATTTCCGGTATAAATCGAAATGTCTTCAAAAAAAATTATTAGCTAAGAAAAACATAGGAGAGTGATGGTATGTTCACACATGAATTGTGTTTACCCAATGTATCTATGGTATTTTGTTATTTGGGGTCAAAGGTCATTAAGGGGTCGTTTCCGGTATAAAACGAAATACCTTTAAAATGCATCTTCTCCCACAAATTACGTAGGACAGTGATGTAACTTGCACACATGCATTGTTATTACACAGTGTCAATGTGGTGTACACAGATTTGGGGTCAAAGGTCATTAAAGGGTCATTTCCGGTATAAATCGAAATGTCTTCAAAAATTTTTATTAGCTAAGAAAACAATAGGAGAATGATGTTATGTTCACACATGAATTGTTATACCCAATGTATCATGTGGTATTTTTTTATAGGGTTAAAGGTAATTTAGGAGTCACTTCCGGTATAAAATGATGATAGACATGTAACGCCATTTCACCTACCACAGGGGTGCTCCTCTTGAAAACGGGCTCTCCTTCAAGCACATGATACAATGACAGCCTACGTGGAAAGTACGTACGGAGAATCGCGACGTGTTTGTGTGGTATAAACATTGTTAAAGGACCCAAGCCTGGTGGTGAGTGTTGACTAAAACACATTAGTAATATTTTAAGGTCACATACATGTATAATATTGAGAACCGATTGCTAATTGTAGAGGTTTATACATGTAGACGCGTATTAAAAGTTAGCAATGTGAATCACATGCAGTGCAGTGCATGCGGTAAGCGTTGGATTCCTGCACTTCGAAGGAGGTCATGAATATTTATGTTATGACGTTTTCAATAACTTCGGAAAATTTAGCTCAACTTAAAGGGGCATTTCGTGATCCACAGCCTCATCCCCCCACTTTTCTCAAAAAAAGTTGAGATTTTTATATCACTGGAAACCTCTGGCTACATAATGGTTATGTACAAAATATTTCTTGCAGATTAATTCGTTTTGCAAAGATATCGTGAAATTTGAATTTCGCTTCTGGTGCACCAGAACGAAATTACAACGCATTGTCTATGGAGCAGTGTAATACACATAATCATGCATAACTCGCAAACGCAAAATCGGAATCAACTGAAATTTTGGGAATAGGCTTTTTTTAAGTGGATATGTACTGAAAATGTCATAAAAGAGGATGCTAGGATCACGAAATACTCCTTTAAAGCCATATTATAACATTTAAAAAATAAAAATTAAAAATAGATTAGTATTCATTTTCAATAAAATGCTAGCATTTATAGTACTATACAGGGAAACCTCAGTTATTGGTTTCATACTACCTTGCCGCTGAGCGGCGTGGCGTACACGTATTGCAGACAAATGGACACAATCAAGGCATGTCATTGGTTGAAACGCAAACAAAAGTATGTTGGAGGCTTAAAGCAATATTATAACATTTTCAAGCAAAATAGATTAGCATTTCTTTGCCATAAAATGTGAGCTTTTACTGTCAGATATATCCCCTTTATTTTTGAGCCGAACAACTACGGCAAAGCAAAGAAAATTGGAAGTTACTACCAGCGAAAATGTCGCCAATACGTACAACTCCTTCGGTCATGTCGTAGTACGACCCTTTGTTGTGTATATCACCATCCCGCACGCCGTGACGTACTGTGTGTTATGAACATCGTGTATGCGTTTGACTAATAATTCCATCGTAATAATAAAGCGCTGAATCAGCCTTTAATTCAAAATCACGGCTTTTGACAAAACTACAGCACTTAGAGTCTTGATTTTTGCAGGGTATATTGGTTTAATAAAGTACAATTTAATCGTAAAAAAGGAATTTTAAAAATTCAGTGAGGGCGTCTTCCTCAGCAAATGTTATAATATGGCTTTAACCAGGGCTGTCAACTTTTTGGAATTGCTTGACAGTACCGGGATTTGCCAACTCAAAGGCAATGTTCATTTTGTACCATGATTACTTGAGCCACGGCGCCGAGAATGTGAAAAGCGGGGGAGCAACAAATTATTCATGACGATGCGTGAGATTTTACACATTTTCGAGCTTTTTTATGAGATATACTACCTTGGCGTGAGAAAGTGACCCAATGCGTGAGACTCACGGCCAATGCGTGAGAGTTGACAGCCCTGGGCTTAACACATTTGCTAGTCAGCCAAAATGACCAAAACAGGCAATACAAATTTACATTGAAATTTAAAATAACCGCTTGCTCAAGGAAACCTTCATAAATATGTTGTCTATACTTCACTTGACCCAAATATATGATTTTTTTGCTGATGAGAGACTTGCACATGGAATTTCAGAGGGATTTTGATAGCAGTTCCATTAAAAAAGCTGCTATCGTCATGAGACTAAGATCTAGAAACACCCCCGTAATGCTGTTTTGGGGAATTTTGCTAGCAGAATCTTTTTTGATGAAAGTCGATCTTTGACTAGAGCCTAACTTTGCTACGGAAAGTGCTATGACAAAAATGTTTTCAGTGTTGGCTTAATTTCTTTTATACTCAAGGGCTTTAATTTGATATATAAAATGATGCAGTTTGATGGCAAATTTGAATTCACCTGGCATACATGTACCTACATTTACTGTCAGATATCACTGAGATATGGTATGTCCCCTTTTAATTTTGAGCCGAACAAGTGAGGTAAAGCAAAGAAAATTGGAATTTACTGCTAGCGCCAATGCATGTTACTCCGGTGGTTGTAATATGGTACGATCCTCTGGCATGTGTGTGTCCCGCACGCCCGTGTAATGAGGGGTGTGTTGACATCGAATACACTTCGGTTCGAGTAATATTTCCATCGTGGTTTATTCAAAATCTCGGATATGATTTTGACAAAACTACAGCACCTGAAGTCTTTTTTGCAGAGAATCTTGGTTTACTAAAGTACATTACAATTGTGCAAAAACCTGAATTAAAATTTTTTTGAGGGCGTTCTTCCCAGCAAATGTTATAATATGGGTTTAACTAAATCTTAACTATAAACCTTCAAAAGTCTTGACAAAATTGTGGCCTCTAAATATCATATCAGACCACCCCCACCCCTACAAATTACTCATCATACAGAAATGTTTGCAGCCGATGCTCAGAACCAGGACAGTGACGTAGTGTATCAATATTCATTACCTCCTTCTAAGCGCAGGAATCCAACGCTTACCTGTGCATGCAGCATGTATGTAGGTATGCCAGGCAAACCTTAACACATGCTAATCAGCCAAATTTGCCTAGAACACACCTGGGGGGCACATCAAAAAAATTTGCTCCCCCGGAAATTTGAGGTGGTGGGTCTTTTGGAGCTGCGAGCAGTCAAAATCTAGGGTCTTTCTTGGCTTCGTATAATATGACGGGCAAACCTTAGTAGTTAATACTTTCTTTATCTTGTATTTTTAAGATATTTGAAAAAATAAAAAAATTCTGGTCAAACTCAAAAGTGTTAGCACAGCCTTAGACATGTTAAGACTAATACTATAATATTAAATTTGTGTACATCGTGGAACATTCAACTATGCTTGTAACTCCGCGACTAATCATGCTAAGTACACACGCGTACAGCCGTACAACGCTACTCTATGCGTCCATATAGCGAGGCTATCTGCGTACAACTGCTTACTACGCACAGCAAAGAGTATGTTCCACGATGTACACAAACTTGATAATTTTTCTATAGTACGGTAATATTAGACTCATCATGATTTGATTTACACTTTGCAAATTCCAAAGTTCAATATTATTTAAAACCCCATTTCTTTTCAATTTTTCAAACATTTTCAGGGCCCCCTTTTTGCATCAGGCCCCCCCTAACAAGTGTTTGGTAATGGTCCCTTAATACCACCATTCTTTCCCAAGAATATCAGGATTTGCTTGATATTTTCAGATAAAGTGACTTTACAAGAATTGTTTTCAGTTACCTAAGGGAGTGTTCATAAATTTATACTTTGGTGGCAGTGTTGTTGGAAAAGTTGGAACCTTGGACATCAAAAATTGTTGATCCCCTTAAAAAGGGTGGATTTTTTATCCCCAAAAATTTGTTGATTCCCCTTCATGTCCTAAAAAAATATATATATACCGTACGTCATTAACAGTGGCGTAGATTTCTTTTTGACATGGGGGATGGAGTTGGAGAAAATTTCTTAAAGTCTAATTGCACCTTTTGGTTCCAAAATAAGATCATGGTACAAATGTGCGAAGCGCGTGAACATTTTTGCCATATTAAACCTAAATTAGCGATATATGTTAGAAAACTGGAATGAATTCACGCGAAGTACAACAAATTTGGCACTTTTTAGCTCAATTTGCAAGGCAAATTGAACTATACACCTATCCGACTTCGCCATTACTGCGGTGTCCCCGATGTAAAACTGCGGTGTCCCGAGGTCCCGAGGGGTTCCATCCATTATTTATTGTGTGCTATACAGAATTGTACCCGGGAATTGGACACAACAGTGATATTCAATACACAATCATGAGTATTGAATTACGAATTAAATCTCCCGCTCTGGTACATCTGTGTTGCCGTCAATAGAGGGCCAAATACAGTAAACGCTTCTCGGATTGGTGTATAGGCATGATCCGAATTTCCCTATGTTTTTTACTTTCTCTTGCTACATCGTTTGAGTAATGGAGCTGGTAATTTGAGGTGGCGATCTTTGCAAGTTTGTTCATGAAAGTTACTTATTTTGCTGGGAAAAAATGGACAGGAAGTGTGCTTTTTCGAGCAATTTGTCACGAAAAAATTGTGCAGTTTCACAAGAATAATCTCATTCCTAGATTTCTTACATGCTACACCAGGTTTAACCTAGGTGTTATAAGCAATATAAGTCATCTGTTACATGTTTACATTTTAGCTTTGCCAATGATGTTACTGTGTTTTATGGAGGTTTAGATTTGGAGCATGTGTATTTTTGCAGAGACCTCTCAGATATTTGTGAGGATAGTTTTACATAGTAATTATTTTCTGTGAGATTGTAAAATTCTAAAGCTCTTAAACATGCATAAACCACTAAAAACCTATTGTCAACAGTAGAGTGTTTGTTTAAGAATTAGTTCAAGTGCTTGACAAGGACAAAGTAATCCGGGTTGCCAAACTCATAGTTCGGTAGCCCAAATGGGTAACTTTTGAAGATTTACCTTGAGACTTTCAACAATTTCCTGTCCCACAGAAACAGATGGTTAAGAAAAAAATTGGGTGGCTTTTCAGCAATGCAGGTGCAATTGGGATGTCTTGAAGGCCTACATTTATTCAACTAATTAACAGACACAGATAAATTTGGGGTAAACTTAGTAATTGGAATCCTTGAGAGCGTTCACATGGTAGATTTCCCCCAAGTTTTTGTCCGAGAACCGCTTTGCTCAAGCAAAAATTCCTTTAGCTGTGTGGACATGCCTAAAGACAAATATTTATTACTGCTAATATTCCTGTCAGTTATACCTGAAGATATTTGGTGGCCATTCATTTATTTATTATTCATTAACAATTTATATGCAGAAAAACCTCAGCACCTTGCCTCCCTCCTGAGCAGTGGCATTGGGAGCTAGGGGAAAGTTGCATCCCCAACACAGAAATTTCCAGTGATGAAAATGGAGATGGGGATCGGAGTAAAGTGTCATTAAAATGACTGAAAAAGGTCAAAAATTGACAAATGGGGACAGAGTTTGGCTTTACTCCCACACACTAAAATGCTGGCTATGCTGTTGTTCCTAAGGCCACCTTTGTTTCAGATGGACATTTTATTGTGAAAGGACCTATATGTCATTGCACAAGAAAATGAAGAGATAAAATAAAAAAATTCCACATAGCCCCTGAATTAAAAGTATTTAATTATTTTTGTAATCACTCAAAAGCATTTTGTGAGAATTTTACATCCAAACTAAGTGCTATTCAATTTTTATGGGCCTTTTTTATTTTACATGTAAAGTCTATGGGGTTAGAAATGGACAGCAATATTGAAAAACCCTCATTTTGGGCCATTTTAGTCACTAAAATGACCATAAAAAAGAATAGCACTTGGTTCGGCTGTAAAATTCACACACAATGCGACCTTACTGAGTACAAACATAATTAAATACATTTCATTTGGGGGCTATAGCAAACAAAATTTCCTATACCTTAAATGGTTATGGAACAAAGGTGGAGGGCCCTGTTGCACATAAATGACCTTTATATACATGTACATATGCCACATAAAATTAAAATTTTGTTTCACATCCCCACCATGAGAAGTGGATCTAATGTAAGTTGTAACACCAAGATAATTGGATTCATTTGTATGATCAAGCATGTCATATTGTTGAACTTGGTAAGAATGTGAGATGCACCAAATACTATATTATTTAGTTTTATTGTTAATGTTGAGAGTTAACTCGTTTTTATAAAACCAACTAGCAATATTCTTGACCAGTATCCGAAATAATGAAAATATTAAGGTTATCCCGAGGATAACTAAAGCATAAATTCTGCTTGTCCTCAATACATTTTGGTTATCCCCAAAATGTGTCATACTTTTGGAGGTAAAATATACATAATAGTGGTTGTCCAGGGGATAAGTACATAGCTCAATATGGTTGTCCCCAGTGATTTTTGGACAAGAGGATAAGTGCTTATTTCGAACACTGTTCTTGACATAAGTAAATAAAGAAATGTTATAAACACAATTAAATACCAGTGTATTAAAAAAAACACCCCAATTTGATATATTCAACGGTTATACATATATCTGAACATTATATTTATTTTTAAAATTTCAAATAACAATTGAGCTACAGCACCCTTGGTGCTCTTGTTAGGTTTTAAAATGGTCAAATTGCCCGAATCAGGGTTAATTTGGTCAGAAACCCATATAGGCCTACAGGCGTCACCATTGGGGGATGATTGTATGGACCACCCCCTCTTTCAAAATGTTGGGTGGGAATTTATCCCCCCCCCCCGTATCTACGCCTATATGGTCATTAACTCATTAGCTAAAAATTACAATTTGAAGTTATTACTCATTGCAGTCATAGTGATAATACACCAAAATTGTAAAGTGTGTATGCATTACACATTTTGTTGTAAAAAGTTGAGAAAATTTGAGCTTTGACCTCTGTTAACAGTATCTATGTGCGCCATCAAAATCCCAAAAACTTGTTGCTGCAAAATTAAACTTATCCCAAGTCCAGGCCCGTACGCAGGGGTGTGTGGGGGTGCGACTGCACCTCCCCAAATTTGCAAAATTATACAAAAAGTCCCAAAATATAAGAATTTGCGATAGTAGCGAGAAAAAAAATCAGTTTTTTTACCTTAAATTTGGAGAAGAAAGTCCACTTTTCACAAAATCGCCCACCCCCCAAAAAAAAATCCTGCGTGCTGGCCTGCCCAAGTCTGAACAAGTTTGAAATTAAAGACCTCCATGGTTATGATGCTTAGAAGTTTGCACGAGGGCACTTTTGATTCAAACATTGGATTTGCTGGTTTTTTTTGCGCCATCAAAGATCACATTTTTTCCCCTTGGTTTTTGTGATGTAATCATTTGGTACTTCAAAAAATGCAAAATGCAGGTTGGGATGATGATGGCTCACAATGTTATACATGTACATTATGCACCTCCAAAGTTTATCATTTGTAAGTAAGGCTCAGAGAGGCTGAGATTTCATGATTTTTTAAGGTGAATGAGGGCGCTGTGCACGCTCATACTGTATATAATATATGTGAGTTGTTGGTGTTAATATTTAACAAAATAATTTTAAACTTTTTTTGTATCACAGATCCGTACATAATAAGTAAGATTGGCTCTTAAAAACTTATGAAATGTATCTTCCGTTCGTGAACTTCATGCACATTTAATATGCGATCTTTAGTATGTGAACTTACGTGGTGATTACATGTGCTTGTTTGCGTGTTTAAAAGAAACGGGACGCATAAGCGGATTATTTATGTGAGTGATTGGAACAATCACATTTAAATTGTAATTTAATTTTTATTTTCCCTTCATTCACAGGCTAAAATATGTCTGGGCTCCTTCAGCATCAGCACAATTTGTAAAAGGTGTGTAGGATGTGTGGCAGAGATTTTCGTAGGCCTAGATCAAAGTTGGCTGGAACAAGTTTTGACTGTAAGGGTGTGGATAAGTTATCAAACATCACTTGGAATACAAAACTGTTGCAATACTGCAATGTTGACATTACACATAACAACATTCACCCACCACGGTTTTGTCATAACTGCATCGATTTATGAGAACCTGTGAAAAGAAGGAAGCATGTAGACAGACGTGGATATCAAGTCGCACATCATCAGGCTATAATGGTGAGTTGCTTGATAAGCCTACCTTCAAATACCAGTTGGCTATATCAAAGCCAAAATGACTTTTTGGTTATTTTTGTTTCTAAACAGTTTTTTTTTGTCCTATATAATCTATCTCAACATGAAATGACAAAATTTTTGACCTCGTGTCCGAGAAAAAAGTGTGCAGCACCCTCTTGTGTCACCATACCTCATCAAGACCCAAGATAACAATATCATTAAAATCCAAATTTAAACATGAACAGGGTATTTAACATATATGCGTAATGCATTGCAAAAAATCGCAATACTGATCTACCGAAAAACCGATAGCTTTGGACTCTAGTCAAAACTATTGTGTGCAATTTTGAAGCTGGAGTTCTCGAGTAAGGTGAGTGTCTGCCATGTAATACTAATTTTTATTTTTGGCCATGTGTGGCCAAAAAAACTGACCACCGCCCAAAGTTTGACCTTTTTGCGTATAACTCAAGAACGGTAAGTTGCAGGTAGGTCAAACTATACTTTTTCTGAATCCTTGCAATGAGAGGAATAATTTGGTGTGCTTGTTAACCAGATTTGAGCAACTTTGAAATTTGACCCCGGTGTTGACCTTTAACCTTGAATATGGCTGGAGTGCCGGGAAATATTTTTTGTTAACATTTTGAATGTGTTATAGGACCATAAAAGGAAGCTAAAAAAGTTGGTTTGGTAGAGTCCTGGGGGGGGGGGGATGCACATTAAAACCTGGTAGATACCCGACTTGCTGAGAATACTGCAACGTGCATGGAGTCACCTGCACAGCAATGCATTCGAAACCTGGTCGATAGAATGCAGAATCGTTGCAATGAATTTGGTGAGAATGAAGGTGGACCAACACATTACTAAAAAGGAAAACAAAACTTTCACATTGCACAAGTCACTTTGAACCTTTGTAATCTTTCACATCCAGGGTCAGAGTTTTGTTTCACAGCACGAGAATCAATCTTGATTCTTGCAGACTAAAGTTGCGGGAATAATTTGATTCTTGCAAATCAACTTCTGTGTAAACTACAAAAGTTTATGAGAATTTACTTTGATTCATGCAAATCTGTTTGTCAGAATTTTTCCGAGAATCGATTCTCGCCAAAATTTTGACCCTAATTTCCCACTTCTGAATATGATGTTTGTGTTTTGTTCATAATGTAGTATTATTATCTTTTGTTTTTACACAGACTGCCCAAGTTGACCAGACAAACCAGGACACTAGTCTCTATTATATTATGTTACTCAGGAACCATTCTGACGTTCAGAAAAATACTTTCTAGCATCCAACATTCCATATGAAACAGATTATGTTCTGTGCATGGATTTGGTAATAGCATTTGCCAATATTGTTGATCAAAGAGGCAGCAGGATTCCAAAGGATCACAGCTGCTGTGTTGTGTTCACCTTTTAGTGAAACTGAACTGTTTGGATTTTAGATTTATTCTCTCAGTAAGCAGCATCTATAGAGAATAGAGATTGATATTTTTGATCGCATTATTAAAGAAGCAACAGGATTCTCAAGGATGTCATCTCTTTGTGAAACTGAACTGTTTGGATTTTAGATTTGTTCACTCAATAGCATGTACAGAGATTGCACCACCTTTGCCAGGCAATGGATCATGTAAAATAGCACAGAATATCTAGATAGAGATGCTATAGTATAGCAGGCCGTTGCAGCACATGCCTGCACCCTCAAACTATGCCTATGAAAGCTTGCTAACATGAATGAATTACATCAACAAAACAAATTGCAGGTAGGTCAAACTATACTTTTTCTGAATCCTTGCAATGAGAGGAATAATTTGGTGTGCTTGTTAACCAGATTTGAGCAACTTTGAAATTTGACCCCTGTGTTGACCTTTAACCTTGAATATGGCTGGAGTGCCGGGAAATATTTTTTGTTAACATTTTGAATGTGTTATAGGACCATAAAGGAAGCTAAAAAGTTGGTTTGGTAGAGTCCTGGGGGGGGGGGATGCACATTAAAACCTGGTAGATACCCGACTTGCTGAGAATACTGCAACGTGCATGGAGTCACCTGCACAGCAATGCATTCGAAACCTGGTCGATAGAATGCAGAATCGTTGCAATGAATTTGGTGAGAATGAAGGTGGACCAACACATTACTAAAAGGAAAACAAAACTTTCACATTGCACAAGTCACTTTGAACCTTTGTAATCTTTCACATCCAGGGTCAGAGTTTTGTTTCACAGCACGAGAATCAATCTTGATTCTTGCAGAATAAATTTGCGGTAATCATTTGATTCTTGCAAATCAACTTCTGTGTAAACTACAAAAGTTTATGAGAATTTACTTTGATTCATGCAAATCTGTTTGTCAGAATTTTTCCGAGAATCGATTCTCGCCAAAATTTTGACCCTAATTTCCCACTTCTGAATATGATGTTTGTGTTTTGTTCATAATGTAGTATTATTATCTTTTGTTTTTACACAGACTGCCCAAGTTGACCAGACAAACCAGGACACTAGTCTCTATTATATTATGTTACTCAGGAACCATTCTGACGTTCAGAAAAATACTTTCTAGCATCCAACATTCCATATGAAACAGATTATGTTCTGTGCATGGATTTGGTAATAGCATTTGCCAATATTGTTGATCAAAGAGGCAGCAGGATTCCAAAGGATCACAGCTGCTGTGTTGTGTTCACCTTTTAGTGAAACTGAACTGTTTGGATTTTAGATTTATTCTCTCAGTAAGCAGCATCTATAGAGAATAGAGATTGATATTTTTGATCGCATTATTAAAGAAGCAACAGGATTCTCAAGGATGTCATCTCTTTGTGAAACTGAACTGTTTGGATTTTAGATTTGTTCACTCAATAGCATGTACAGAGATTGCACCACCTTTGCCAGGCAATGGATCATGTAAAATAGCACAGAATATCTAGATAGAGATGCTATAGTATAGCAGGCCGTTGCAGCACATGCCTGCACCCTCAAACTATGCCTATGAAAGCTTGCTAACATGAATGAATTACATCAACAAAACAAATTAAGAACTTAGTTCATTAAGGGGGTACTACACCCCTGGCCCAGGGCCTAGATTTCGCTCCTGTTTGCGAGAATCAAAAGCCATCAGAGCCGCTTCACTTACTGCATGATTCAATGAAAGAAATTGATTCTCACAACAAATGTTAGGAGAATCATTACGAGAATCGATTCGGCGATTCTCGTCGAATCTGAGGCCCTGTGGCCAATTTTGTGCCTATTTTTGCATTTTTCTCAAAATTATAGCGCATTGGTGACAAGTAAGATATGTATATTATAGGGCAAGGACTACAACTACTGCACTGAAAAATCAGCAACTCAAGTCAAGTAGTTATTGATTTATTGATCAAATATTGGTTTTCCCTCATTTTTGACTGTAACTCCACAACTGTTTTCTGTGCTGACTGCTGAAATAAAATTTGCAGTGCAGTAGTTGTAGTCCTTGCCCCTATAATATACATATCTTACTTGTCACCAATACGCTATAATTTTTCAGAAAAATGCAAAAATAGGCACACAATTTGGCACAGATATAGTACCCCCTTAAGTATCTGCTAGCCCATTCATCATGTGATGCATTCAAAACCAGTAGTAACTAGTACTACATTTCAAACAAAGCAGTTGCTGCTACTTACTCCAATAGTACTTTCAATATAGATTATCAGCACAATTTGCTGAGCAATGAAGTTTACAAGAAACTGAATGAATTCCGAATTTAAATAAGACTAAAATCATCAGAAGATAAATGTCTGGCTTTAAGTGGTGACATCAGTACATTAAAGGCTTTCACTTTACTTATGGTACATTTAGAATCAGGTACATGAACCATGAAAGTACATACCTAAGCCATCGGTCACAAATACAATTAGTTATTTGTTGATGATCACACAGTTGAAAAGAGTAATGTGTTAACCATGATTGTCATAACCTGGCCTCACTTTATTAGACGTCCATACATAAAAAGGCACATAATATCGAATGAATGCTTCGCCTGTTGTGTTTTACAATGTACACCGCTCTGTTAGAACTTAGACATAATAACGTCCCATGATGGTATAGAGCTGATGTTCTACGCTGATGATACACAACTGTTACATGATCTTCAATCAGTCAGAGACTTCAACTGCCATCTCCAATCTGGAACACTGCATCCATGATGTGAAAAACTGGATGTGTGCAGACAATTAGATGAAACTGAATAGAAGCAAGACCGAATTCCTGCATATTATTTCCAAGTTCTTACGTAAAAGTAATACCATTCCACGTCTTCATATTCTCTCGGAATCTGTTCATGCAGTTTCTTCAGCACAGAACCTTAGTGATTAGTGTGACCATTAATAAACACCTTAGTATATATCCGCTCATGTGCATAAAATCTGCAAAGCATCTAACTTCGCTCTACGCTAAATTGGTCAAGTTCGAAAGTACCTCGATCATGCATGCACTGAGAAACTCTTCCATGCCTTCGTGAGTTCACTCTTAGACAGCTGCTGCAATAGCATAATTCTTTATGGACTACCGCATTATGAAATCGGTAACTACAGGAAGTGCAGAACACTGCAGCTAGGATGGTACCTCGTGTGAGAAAGTATGAACATATAACACTGGTTCTGCAACAGCTTCTTTGGTTACCAGTACGGAAGCGTATTATTATACATAAGATCTTGCTAATAACTTACAAATCACTATGGGTTTGCAACTTTGCACCGGACTATATCTCTTAGTTGATTGTGGAATACAAGCCCACTCGCTCGCTCAGGTCCGGTGCCAAATACTTACTCCAGTGAAGACATTTAAATTGTATGGAAGCTGGTATTTCGCTGCTACAGCACTAATGCTATGGAATGAACTGCCTTTACAAATCAAATGTTCTATGTCAGTGACTAGTTTTAAAGCATCTTTAAATTAAAAACATACTTGTTTTCATTTTAATTATAAATGTGTTTCAGTGTTTTTACCTGCTACATGTATGTATTGCCTATTGACCTGTGCTGTTTTATATGATTGTTTTACTTGCTGAGTTGTTGTATCACTAATTGGGACCTTTTCATGTTATGCTTTTTATTACTCATGTACCGGAATGTTATGCGAGGCCCACTGACTGGCTCCCTGGAATCATGTTAGTGGGTCCTAAGCTTCCCCTGATGCTACTGATTGTGTGTGCTTGAGAGAGGTCTCACTTTGTGCAATGTTTTAATATTTAAAGAATGTATTATGTGTTACTTTGTATGTGAGGTGCACCGACTGTCCCATCATCAGTGCTCAGTCGGTGGGCTTTTCATACATGATCATATTTTTTACTGCCATTTATAAGAAATATTTCCTTATAAATGTCTTAATTGCTATATTGTGTATTAATTTACTCGATTTGGTCCTGCGCGATGAGTTGGGATACCTAATTTGACGTTGGAATAACACTTTTCCAGTGATGATTATGTCATATTTTCCATAATACTAGTTATACAATAATAAAGTTTGTGTCATTTTAAAGAGTAATCTATACTCTTTCCATCGCAATAAATAAATGCTTAGGAAAACAAGCCTCATCAAGTAAGATGTTAAGCCATTGTAATGTTCAAAATTTCCCATGTGTTACCGAAAGGGGCCCCAACTTATGACACATGACCATTTATTAATTTTGTAATTATTGTTTGATGAATGGGGGCTGTGCACTGTTCCTGCTTTCTTGGAGTTGTGATAGTGCCCGGTGATAGTGGACCTCTCATTTCATGATTGTTGGACTCACACAATTACTTCCTAGCAGCTATGTTGGGAAATGGTTGTGTGAATGTTTTTATTTGTTTCTCACATTTTGTAATTGTTGTTGCACTTATCTATTGATTGTTATTATTTGTACACATGTGTGGGATGCATGGCTGTAGCTCTCAGGAGCCATATCTGTGCATCTACACTGTAGAACTCATGGTATGGTGTTTGGGGGTACGTATGCGCGGTTGTATACTGTCGTGTCCCAGCCCTTTGTTTGGATACGGTCGTGTGCATTTCACCACTCTGTTATGATCATTGATATGATTCTATGTTTTGTGTATAATTGATCTGGTTTGAATGACTTTGTAATGCTTATTTATTATTAATATGAACAAGGCCATAAGACAACTGCATTCATCATTTGCAATGTCTCCGGACCACACGCGCATAGCTTTTAAAATGAGATTTAGCACAATGCGCCAGTGCATTTTTTTTAAATGATAAAATCATTGAAGTTTCCAAGAAAAATAACATTTTGGGCACAAAACAATTTCCAATCATTTCAGACAAAATGTCAAAAATAAATACTCCAAAAACTGTATCAGAATATCGCTCTGAATATCGATCTATTGAAAGAGCATACAAGGCATACAAGTCTTGGCTCTGTGATCGAAATAGCGGGAGAATCAACTCTACTTATAATAGATCTCCGCCTTTTATAACACCATCAATTTTTTACTGCTCGATTGATATTGAGTTGATCCAACCGTTAGCCAACGTTGACCCAACCATTAGCAAACCAGCTCAATGAGACAAAAATCTTTTTTAGATGAGTTATTAGTGTATACTATGCTTACATTTAGTCTTATATTCTCTATTTTACAACGAAGACAAATTGATTACCGTACCTTAATTTTACACAAGTCATTGAGCTAATGGGGTGTTTATATGACTATTAACCACCCAAGTCCATCTTTTTAGGGATATTGATCAAAGTTTCTGTAAATATTGGAAACATTTACTATAAATGTTGATTTTTTTTCTTAAAAAGTAATATAAAATAGAATTCTCATTTTAAGGTTGGCACAACAACGTTGGTATGCCGACTGTCATTTTAAGATTGGCTGGCTACATTGGCTCGATGTAATAGGCATACTGACCATCATCTAAGGTTGGCACAACAACGTTGGCATACCAACTGTCATGTTAAGACTGGCTGACTATGTTGGCATACCGACCATATTATAAGGTTAGCATAACAACATTGACCCAACGTTGGCCAGATGTTCCCAATCTAGTCATTATTTAAGGTTGGCATGTCAACGTTGGTTTAACATAGGCTTGGCATCGGCTTACCGACTGTGACCATACCGACCATTGTCAACGTTGGGCCAATGTTTTGTCTTGATATCAAACTTGAATTGATGCTGACCGTCAGTGGCGTAGTGTGGGGGCACAAGCTGTGTCTTGGCAATTTTCCTATGGGATTTTCTAAATTTTGTAATCGATGGGGGGGGGGGGGCACTTGCCCCTATGATGCTACATCACTGCTGACTGTCATTTTAAGGATGGCTACTTGACGTTAACATACCGACCATAATGTAAGGTTGGAATAACAACCTTGACCCAATGTTAGGCTGACGTTCCCATTGCAACCATAATTTAACAATGGTCTAACATTGTCTTGGTGTCAGCTTACCGACCGTGACCATGCTGAACATTGTTAATGTTGTCTTGCTATCTTGGGAGTTGCCTATTGTTCCTGAATTGTAGATAATCTCTTTGACAAGGGAGTTCCGTCGGAGGGGGGGCACTCAACTTTGGAAGTGACGGTGATGTCCGGATAGGTTTTAGAAAAAAAGGGTCTTTCGGTGAGAGCCTAGACACCGAAAAAGTGGGTGGGGTCTTTCATTGGGAAGGTCCCAAAATGGGAGTCTTTCCATGAGAAGGTCCCAAAATGGGAGTCTTTCCATGAGACTGGAAATTTGTAATAAATATGACCAAAACAGGAGGTTAATCAGTGAGACTAGGATAAACTTTGGGACATGATTCATGTATATAAAATTATATACAAAATTTTCAAAAATTCATCAAAATTTGAAAAAGTTGCTGGGACAGCATTCAAACTTTGACTTACTTTTGGCAGACACACGTGTGAAAAAAATATTTCAGGGTGAAAACAGTCAAAATTATTGATTACCTGGTACGGTACTTAAATGTTTCTAGGGGTAAAATGTCACATATTTTCAGATTTTGGCACTTAAATCCCCTTATTTTCACTGATTTTGAGGAAAGAAATCATTTTTTGGTCCAATTTTGGCCGAAAATGGCCGATTTAGGGTGAGAAAAATGTTCACATGCTAAAGTTCCTGTGAGTGTATGAACATGAAAACTACTGAGTAGTGCCTAATTGTTTATGCTAATTATGTGACAAGGGCACATTTGTGATATTCAAATCATTAAATGGAATAAATCAATTTCTTTATTTTTGTAACAGGGTTAGAAAGTTGGGGTCAGGGTGACCATTGATTTGAGAAAAATGCAATTTTCGCCTAATTTTGAGCTTGAAAAAGCCATAACTCAATGGTATGAGCTATTGAAATGCTTTTTGTGTCTTTTTGTTCAGTATTTCAATAGTTAAATAGTGGTATAAAACTTGACTCGGTTAAATGTACTGACAAAAATAAATTAGTAATATGTTACTACCCCTAACATTTCGGCGGGTGTGAACAAAATAAAGGCCTTCGCAAAAAATAAATAAAAAGCCCTTCAAAACTGAGGTTTAAAGCTAAACAAATATAAACTTGCTATAGCCAAGACCTCCTCTAGAGCAAGTTTATATTTGTTTAGCCCTGAGAGTCCCAGTTTTGAAGGACTTATTTTTTTTGCGACAAGTTTCGCTCAAATTTGAGGACTTCGGGCAGAAAATCATGCCTGTACAGTGCTATGGGGAAAATTTTCAAGTTGATAATTATGCATTTTTTTAATGTCAGATCCAGTTTCTACACAAAATTTCACCCTAGAAAATGTTCCTTTAAGAAGGATATCTTTCACTTCAAGTTCCCACCATTCTGACCACCAAACGTAAGTCAAAAGCTTGAACGCTGTCCTAGATCAGCGACAATTTCATTCATGTTATGTTTGTGTTTGTTATTGTTATATGTGACATGGTTATCTGCAGGCCATTGTGTTGTTTTTGTCCTCGTTATATGTCACGATTGCAGACGAACCACAGAGTTACCTATTGTTCTTGAATTGTAGGTAATCTCTTCGACAAGGGAGTTCTGGGGTCCGTCGGACTAGAGCTGGAACTGGACCTTGCACCCAACATAGATATATACGAATTGAGACTAAATGTGACGAATTGAGACTAAATGAGACGAATTGAGACTAAATGAGACTAATTTAAACGAATTGACACGAAGTGAATTGAAGTGAAACGAAATCGAAGCGCATTGAATTGAAATGAAACATGAGTTGAACTGAATTGATAATGAACATGGCGAATGGAACTACCCAATTTATTCCATTACAATGTAAGTACATGTAATTTTAAATTACAATGATGTACCAAAGCATCATCTCAGGTAGGCAACCAAATAGACAAATAATTAGCAAAGCACAGTCAATCATAGGTCTACCATAGCCAAAAATACCCAAGTAAGGCCTCGTAAATATTTATTATCAACATATTGATAATTTGAATTTCGTAATTTTTACATGGAACAGTTACCAAACACATAATGAATATGAAAAATTAAACGTAAACTAGCTTTTTGATTGCATAACAATCATATTTAAGTAGATTTTAATTACAGTATATAGCCAAGTCAAGGATAGTAAAATAGCTAAAGATTATTAAGCATAGGCCTACCCAAGCAATCTCGTAATTCTTACATTCATGAAACATTAACCAAAAACCTAATAATCAACATGGACAATGAAACAATATAAGTACATGTAAATATTAATAACAATGATATACCAAAGCGTCGCCAAAGAATCAGGTTGGCCTAAACAAATTCAAGGAAAGGAAAATATATAGCAAAGCACAGTCAGTCATAGGACTATCCATACATAGCTAAAAATACGCAAGTGAAGCCCCGTTATGAGTAACATTGATCATTTGCCTCTCGTAATTCTTACATGGGATAGTTACCAAAAACCTAATGAATATAGATAATTAAACGTAAACTAGTTTTTTTAGGATAGTAAATCATAGTCGAAGATGATTAAGTATAGGCGTACCCAAGCAATACACAATAACCCCGTTAATATACATTATTATAATTCTAATGCATCTTGTGATTCTTTCATGCTTACACCAATGGATATGGATTATTAGTCATGTAATACCAGATTTAATTAACTAAAATGCGTAGTTATATTTTCTGTACAAATTTATTGTTTATGATCAGATGTACATCATGATGTGTTTTCAAATATTAATTGTATCTCATGTATTTGATCTAATTTGTTGTACCAGCAATTAAAAAAATAAATTCTCATCCAGAACGTCTCTTTTGCCTCTTGTGAGATTATCTTAAGTGTGAGTACATCGTGATACAGGGAAAACAACGTCACTAAGTTTATTAAAGTTGCGGGGAAGAATCCGTTGTTTCAAATCAATACGGCATGATAGAAAACAATCCATGCATATGATCGAGCTCGTTTCAACAAATGGCGTTATTGAAGAATTCAAGCACCCTGGAAGTAGATTTGATTAGCAACACGAATAACATTAGGATTCGTAACGTACTATCTGCTACTATGTATTATACATGTGTTTCGCTTGACAAAGTTGACCCTAGATTGAAAATATCGGCCGAGTTCTTTTACAGTGCACCAAATTCGATTATACTCAATTATCATTGATTCAGAGCTTACGCAACAATATTTCACATCTGCAGAAAGGTAAAAGACATTATCGCCGTTCATATTTCAAGAATTGCTTACTAATTTACCGAACGCATGTAAATAAGGCACATTGCATAAATTAGTTAATTGAGATATTTACAGTTTCATAATTATAAAGCAGTAAGTGTGGATTAAAATGATACCTTTGGGACATGTAGTTACAAAGTTATTATCAGTCAAAGGTCATGGAACTTGAATACAAAATACAGAGAAACAAACATTTAAAGTTGCAGCATATGTAGAAAAAAAGACATTCTCTGTTTTGAACATGTTAACGTGGATTTCAGAAGATAAAATATGGTTTGAAAGAGATATCAAGGTATTTTCGGCCAAAAAAATGAATTTTTGAACACCTTAATGACGATTTATGGAAGTACAGTAAATTTTACATTTGCCAACATCAGCCTCAACCACTGGTGTTCAGACACACAGTATCTTCGACTGGAATAACAATGTTAAACTTTTTCTTCAAAAAAAAAGATCAATGAACATAATTATTATAGAATTTACGTTCTGTATTGGAAGTTAAAACCGAATTTGAAATATGACTTTGAGAATAAACCAAAACTCAGGCCTAACTATGAAATTATTTTAAAACAAATGCAAGTACAACAATAATGTGAACAACACGGTTCTATTTATTGTCTATGGGGTCTGTAGATTGGTTCCGTATGATATAAAACAATGTTTAATAAGCGTACAACCGACCCTGGGTAATGCTAAAATCTACATTCGTACTTGACACGGAAAGTGAATATCTAATACTAAACGTTAACTAGCGTTCTGTCTAAACTAGTGTTCTGTTCAAAGATAAAAGTAACAATTAACGGATAGACCTTTTCTTGAGTCTTGACTCTTCGTGCAGTCCCGTTAAAGTAAGAATTTTACAGAATCATAAACGTTAACGACACGAATACGAATCTCTTTTGTAGAGCCGAATTACTTCAAAAACCAGTAGCTCAAAGTATATGTTGGACAATTTAAATTGTTTCATCATAAAGTAGTCCGATATTTCGGAATTTCCTTTTGTATATCAGTTACCATATTAAACCGTTAAGCGTTATTAACAATTCCTAGTTTTTATAGTGTTCTATTTATTATATACATAAACTTGTTTGTTTAAAAGTTACCTTTCATTGTTAAAATTGTTGTATTCTTGTAGTTATAATTTTCTACTTTTTACGTATTTTAATAGATATCGTAAATATTTTTGCCGTTATATAGCATTAAAAGTTTCATTGTTTGTGTTTATTAAACTTACACTAATTAGCCTAAACGCTATTTATCACTTTTTATTCAATCACATTACTTCTTTGAAAATGCCTAAGCGTTCTAATAAAGCACGTGCCAAATTGGCATTTCACCAGAAATTACAGGATGACAATAATCATGATAATCCAGAAAGTAAAATCAAATGCAGCAAATCTGTGAGCTCAATTGACAAAAAGCCGGATGTAACGAAGCCTACTGGTGGCATTAGATTAACACGTGCTAAATTGGCATTACACAAGAAATTACAGGATGATAATAATCATGATAATCCAGAAAGTAAAATCAAATGCAGCAAATCTGTTAGCTCAGTTGACAAAAAACCCGATGTAACGAAGCCTACTGGTGGCATTAGATTAACACGTGCTAAATTGGCATTACACAAGAAATTACAGGATGATAATAATCATGATAATCCAGAAAGTAAAATCAAATGCAGCAAATCTGTTAGCTCAGTTGACAAAAAACCCGATGTAACGAAGCCTACTGGTGGCATTAGATTAACCTATACAAACAGAGTTTTGGCAACCTTTAATCAAGGAGATGTCCAATTCAGCGAAGAGTCAAGAGCTGTACAATGTTCATGTAATGCATTAGTAATGTTATGCTACATACCGATTATTTCCCACAAATTGACATCCGATGATTTAGACCAAATTCTGATATATGGCGATGAATTGTACAAGATTACATCTCGGGAACTAAATGCAAATGGCCAACTTGATCGTAACAAGTATCTAGATAGTGAACAATTGCCGACGATTTGTACCTTTGGCAAGTCATCTTTCCCGATTCAATATCTGGTTCAAAGATGTGGAAGATTAGACGCTACTCCAGACAGTGCGTTAGGACCACTTGATGTTGAATTACAGGACGCATTCCATGTATCAAATTTTAACATTTTGATATTTGAACCTTACATGATGGCGATTTATAAGGACATTACCTCAGGACAATATGTATTTTTTGATTCTCATTCTCGAGATGAATTCGGTTTTCCAACATCAGAAGGAACTGCTGTGGCATTGTATTTTGAAAACTTTGAAAACCTTCACCAATACCTGCTTTTATTGGCTGAGAAATTGAATCTAAGATACAAAACGTTTGTCATTCAACCATTATCCATAAAAATCGATATATCTGTGACTGAAACCTACATTAGAGATAGCAAGACTGTTAAAGTTGGCGTGGAAAATGAACCAGGATGTTCGACATGGACTGAACAAAATATCAAACCATGTACAAGTAGCCACGATAGTTCCAGTTTGCCCAAACCAAGACAAAAACTAACAAAACATCAAAAATGGTTACAAAATCAACCAATAGAAGTACAAAATGAAATTCGTGCACAAAAAAGGAAAAGATCAAAGGAGCAGTACTCATTACCTGGATACGCCGAAAGAAAACGACAAAAAGCGTGGGAGCAATATCAAAACCCTGAAAAGGCCGACATAAAACGACAACAAGCACGACTTCAGTATGAAGACCCTGTAAAGGCTGACATAAAACGACAACAAGCACGACTTCAGTCTCGACTACAGTATGAAGACCCTGAAAAGGCTGACAAAAACGACAACAAGCACGACTTCAGTCTCGACTTCAGTATGAAGACCCTGAAAAGGCTGACAAAAAACGACAACAAGCACGACTTCAGTATGAAGACCCTGAAAAGGCTGACATAAAACGACAACAAGCACGACTTCAGTCTCGACTTCAGTATGAAGACCCTGAAAAGGCGAACATAAAGCGACAACGTGTTCAGTCTAATAGATTAAAGAAGTCATCAGATATCGATACTGTTATTGCAAATTTCAAAAGATCGTGCAAAGAAGACCAACAACTGATATACATATGTCAAATATGCCAGCGAATCCTTTTCAAGCAACAGGTTAGAACATTATATCGAGACAAATATAATGAACGCATCCTACTCAAGAGTATACCAGCAAATGTTGCAATTGCAGAATTACCTCTTACAACAGATAATGATAACCAAAACAAATGGATCTGTGAAGCCTGTCATAGAAATATGCTATCAAATTCTGTTCCTAGATTAGCAACAGTAAATAAGCTTAGCTTACATGAGCAGCCACCTGAACTGTCTCAGTTAAATATGCTGGAAAGACATCTCATTTCGCCTGCCATACTATTCATGAAGATGATTTCACTTATAAAGGGTGCTCAAAAAGGAATCAATGGACAGGTTGTATGCGTCAAAGCTAATGTCGATAATACTGCTCGATGTTTACCAAGACTACCAACGGAACAAAGTCTGATCAGAGTCAAACTGAAAAAGAAATTAGAGTACAAAGGACATCACATGTGTCAGGACGTAAATCCAACAAAAGTAAGGCAGGCTCTTGTCTGGTTAAAACGAAACAATCCAGAGTATGAAAGTATAGATATAAATTTCGACGAGTTTGACACTATGTTAGACGATCAGTTACTTCGCAATGAAGAACACCAGGCACAAAACGATGCGTTGGAAAAACAATGTCGGAATCAAGTCCCCACACAAATGCTTCTGATGAACTTTTCCATGAAACATCGAAGAACGATGATGAGTCATTCATACAAAGTACCGACTATGACGGAAGTTCTAGTGAATGTTACGATGACCACGTTATTAATGAGAACAGTGATCATGACTTCCATGATGAAGATCTGACCATTAGATTAACCTATGCAAACAGAATTTTCGCAAATTTTCATCAAGGAGATGTCCAATTCAGCGAAGAATCAAGAGCTGTACAATGTTCGTGTAATGCATTAGTAATGTTATGCTATATACCGAGTATTTCCCACAAATTGACATCCGATGATTTAGACCAAATTCTGATATATGGCGATGAATTGTACAAGACAACATCTCAGGAACTAAATGCAAATGGCCAACTCGATCGTAGCAAGTATCTAGATAGTGAACAATTGCCGACGACTTGTACCTTTGGCAATTCATCTTTCCCGATTCGATATTTGATTCAAAGATGTGGAAGATTAGACGCTACTCCAGACAGTGCGTTAAGACCACTTAATGTTGAATTACAGGACGCATTCCATGTATCAAATTTTAACATTTTGATATTTGAACCTTACATGATGGCGATTTATAAGGACATTACATCAGGACAATATGTATTTTTTGATTCTCATTCTCGAGATGAATTCGGTTTTCCAACATCAGAAGGAACTGCAGTTGCATTGTATTTTGAGAACTTTGAAAACCTTCACGACTATCTGCTTCTCTTATCTGAGGAATTGCATCTAAGATACAAAACGTTTGTCATTCAACCACTAGCCATAGAAGTCGATACATATATATCTGTTAGTGAAACAACAAACATTAGGTCTACCGATGTCAACCAAAATGAATCAGAATGTTCCAGTCATCTGGCCATTGACAATAATATGAGTAATGTTGAAGATCAACACAAAGATGATATTGCTGATGATGCAAATAAAGATAGCCAAGCTACTAAAGACAATTCTGATATAGATCCTATGATGATAGATGAACCTTCCGAACACAACCCTCCAGATGCATCACAAAATAATGTACAAGCGGAAACTGACGATGTTACAAATACCTCAGCACCACTTTTTTCGTTTCTACATCCAGTAGATTTTGCTCAATATGTTGCAGACAAACATGATGAATCAATAATGTGTCTTGCTCCTGGCGAAGGAAATATACCTGAAAAGGTTTTGGAAATGGAATCAAAGAGTTTTCCAACTGAATTTCCTGATGGCAAAAACACCTACATGGAAAAGAGACAGAAAAAGATATCACCTTCACGATACTTTAATGCTCGCTTATTTTCAATGGACAACAGATTTGTCAGGAATCCGGAATACATATTTTTTGCTTTGTATGCAACAGAGGTTCACCAAATTCACTCCGGTATTTCTATCGCAATTAGAGTAGGTAACACTAAGACAGCAGGAGGTAGAAAGATAACTGCATCTATGTTGCGAGACAAGGAACAAGTAAAAAACCTAATCAAAAGGGACGAAGGATATAGATTCCTGACACAAATAAGAGGAACACCTGCTTATTGGGAAAGATCAAAGCGAGATCTGTTTGCAATGATACGTCAATTAGGAATCCCAACATTTTTCATGTCATTTAGTGCTGCAGACAGACGGTGGATCAGAAATAACCAATGGTATCCTAATATCACAAGGCAAACCACCAATGACTGAAGAGCAACATAAGAACATGACATGGGAAGATCACTGTACTATCATCATGTCTAATCCTGCAGCAGCAGCCAGAATGTTTGAACGAAGAGTGCACACTTTAATTAAAGATGTAATGTGCTCATCAGCTAGCCCAATTGGTAAAGTTGAGGACTATTACTACAGGACAGAGTTCCAACAAAGAGGTTGGCCACACATTCACATGATGGTATGGGTTAAAGATGCACCGAAGTTTGATGAAGATTCTGATGAAGATATTACAGAGTTTGTTGACAAGTATATATCTTGTGAACTACCCCCTGAGACTGATGAAGAATTACATGAACTAGTGACCAATGTGCAACTACACAGTAAAAGTCATTCGAAATCATGTCGGAAAACTGGAAAAGTATGTCGGTTTAATTTTCCAAAACCACCATCCAACAGAACATTTATCTCCAGACCAGTTGAAGGGATAGAAGGAAATGAAGAAGATCTCGAATATCAAGAAGCTCTTGAACATATAAAAGAAGATGAGACAAAGGCAAAGGAAACTTTAAAGAAGATTTGGGAACTTGTCGAAGGTAACACTGACGCAGATTTTGAACAAATACTCCGTACCGCACAAGTTACACAATCTGAATTTGAAGAGTACTTGGCATTGGTTACAAGAAAAAACACAATAAACCTGAAACGACGTATCCAAGATCAATGGATCAACAATTACAACCCACACTTGATTCGATGCTGGAATGGAAATATGGACATACAGTTCGTGTTAGATCCATTTGGTGCCGCCATGTACATGCTTTCCTACATTACCAAATCTGAAAGAGAAATGGGTGATTTGTTAAGAAATGCACAGAGAGAAGCAAGGGAATTGGGAAATGATGATGCTGTTTCGCAATTGAGAAAGCTTGGAAGTGTTTATTTGCAACATAGAGAAATCAGTGTCATGGGCGCCATCTACCTAATCTGTAGCATGCCTCTACGAAATAGTACCAGAAAGGTCATCTTTGTTCAAACTGATTTGGACGGACACAAAATATCATTGCCATTGAAAGAGGTACAAGCAAACGCAGGGAAATCTGAACAAGTTTGGAAAACATCCCAAATTGAAAAGTATATAGGTAGACCAAGAACCTCAAAGTATAATAACATGTGCATGGCTACATTTTTCTCCAGTCATTATCAAGTATCAGGCAAATCAGATAATATCAATGCCAGTCCAGATGAATTAATTGATGACGAAACAGACAATGAAGAAGATAACGAAACAGATGCTGGAGATATTGAGCAAACTGAACCCGAGAATGAACAAGATGTACGTAATGACGAAACAAACAATGAAGCAGATAACGAAACAGATGTTGAGCAAACTGAATCAGAGAATGAACAAGATGTAGGTGATGAAGCAAGTAATGAGAAACAAGCAAAATCTTGCCAACGAAATAAACCTATCGAACTGCAAAATTGCTCCATCAAGATGAAAGAACGTACAAGAGGAAAGCCAGCTGTTATTCGTTATCCAAGAGTATCAGTTAAGAAAGATAGTGAGCGTTATCATATGAACATGCTACGCTTATATTTGCCACACAGAAATGAACAAATCAAGCCAAATGCCTTTACCAAATATGAAGATTATCATATGAAGGGTAATGTGAATATCAATGGCAAAAGAGCACGAGTCAAAGATATAGTTAAAGAAAATATGCAAGAGTTTGAACCAGCAACTGATCAACTAGATGAAGCATGGGATGCGATTCAACATGTTGCAGACCTTCAAGATGCATGGGCAGCAATTAATCCACAAGGTGAACAACAACGTCTAGATGACCAATTAGACCGCAATTTAGTTCAAGATTCAGATGATGAATTTGCCGAAATTGAAGTTCCTGAACTGCAGTCACGACAAAATATACATCAGGGAGATCAACCTAGATGTGCGATTGAAACATGCGATCCTGAAATAACCGAAGAACAAGCACAACACATGATGCGCCAACTGAACGAAAAGCAACGTCAGGTATTTAATCATGTTTCAAAATGGTGTGACGATAAAGCAAGAGATCAGAGTGTCGACCCATTTCAAATGTTTGTTACTGGAGGTGCAGGAACCGGAAAGTCGCATGTTATCAAATGCATTCAGTACTATGCAAAAAAAGTATTTGCACGCATGACAGAATCAGCCGAAGATATGACAGTCTTGTCACTTGCTCACCTTGGAACAGCTGCATTCAATATTTGTGGTCAAACAATCTGCTCCGGATTAAAAATTAATCCTAAATCTCAAAAAGAATACAAACCACTTGGTGAAGAATCACTAAACACTTTACGAGTCAAATATCGGCATTTGCAATTAGTAATTATAGACGAAATTTCAATGGTTAGTACAACTCAGCTGACATATATATTCGGACGGTTGCAGCAGATTAAAGGAACATATACTGACTTTGGCAATGTGTCAATCCTAGCAGTGGGAGATTTCTATCAATTGCCACCAATTAGCCCACCTACACCATTATGCTTTCCACGACGAAATTTTGAAAGATATATGGAACCCACTCTTTCAAATAGTTGAGCTCAAAGAAATCATGCGCCAAAAAGATGATGCTATCTTTGCTCAAATGCTTAATCGGCTACGTGCACGGAAAAAGAAGCAACCACTGCAAAAGACAGACAAAGAATTGCTCGAATCACGAAGAGTTGAGGAAAATAATCTAACAGCGCCTCCTGATGCATTGCATTTGTTTTACCTTAACAAAGATGTCGATAGCCACAATGAAAGAAAACTTGCGTCACTGAACACTGAAATGTTCACCATTAAAGCTAATGACGTTGACCAAAGAGGTGGACGAATTATCCAAGTGCATGAAACGCCACATAGAACAACACGTGCAGATGATACTTCTTTAGCATCTTACCTGAAATTAGCAGTAGATGCTCGAGTTATGCTCATAGCAAATGTAGATGTTTCAGATGGACTATGTAACGGAGTTCCTGGCATAGTGAAAGGAATCGAGTTCTGCAATTCTCAAAATATGCCAATTGTTGTATATGTCAAATTTGACAGTGATCGAGTTGGAGCAAAAACACGAACTACCCAGTTTATTCCACCACACTATGCAGGATGTGTACCAATAAAGCCACGTAAAGAATCGTTCCAGGTCAAAGGTAGAACATTCACTACGACAAGAGAACAGATGCCATTGAAACTTGCATGGGCTGTTACTGTTCATAAAGTGCAGGGCCAAACGACAGATCAGGCAGTGATTTCTATGAAAGGTCTAAGAAAATCGATGGCTTACGTGGCACTCAGTCGAGTCACTCATCTTGAAGGAATGTATTTGATGGATTATGATGAATCCCGCATCTTTTGTAATGAAGATATCGAAGCAAACGTCGCCAAAATGCCTACATGTGATCTTTCCAAAGCAAACCCTTTGACAGAAATCGACCACAACACAAATTTTGTAATCGCTCATCACAACATACAGAGTTTACATCGACACATAGATGATATCAAAAAGAACCCAGAAATAAGAAAGGCCCATGTGATCTGTTTGTCTGAAACATGGCTTACCGACGACAGTAACCTCGACTCTGTTTCAATTGAAGGATACACATTGGAAGTAGTTAACTCTGGAAATGGTAGAGGTGTCGCTATGTATATTCAGAACGGCATCCGTTATACAGTAGTACCACTTTTCAGTAATGAATGTGATATACTTGCCATAAGAACAAGTGGAAAAACAAACTTGCTGGTTGCGACAATATACAAGCCTATGGCAACAAGTACAAGCACGTTTAGCACAGAAATGAACAATATCACAGCCCAAATGGAAGTACTAGATACAGATTACAAAGTACTCGTCGGAGATTTCAATCGCAACTTGTTCAAAGAAACCATTTTACCCGCTTTCAGACAATACCATCAGGTCATCTCCAATTCTACCACCGCTAAAGGAACTCTGCTAGATCACATTTATGTCAAGCCCAAGCCCAAGCAATACCAAGCATCTGTAATGACAACATATTACAGCTACCATCAGCCAACATTTATTGCCATAACGTATTAGCCATTATTTTCAGTTAAACCGTACAAACAAAGACGATTCCCTTGTACTGAAACAAAACAATAAAGGTGAAAATAATGTTTGATTATATGCAAAAGCAAGTTTAAGAGCAGGATAACTGTTAACTTATGTCAAAATTAATATAAACCATGCACTTAGTAATGTCTTGCATGAGAATCTAAATTTATATCTTTTTTAAAAAGAATTGAGCTCAGTGAAACATCTTTATGTTAATCCAAGTATTTTGTTATACGCAATAATTGTGACATAGCAGATAATTGTACAATGATCTGTGAATGTTTCATGAATCGGATTATTTAATATTGTGTTTTTCCTGCATATTTTATACTCGTCTTCAACAGTTTCAATACCTCATTTATCAAAAATAACATACATTAATCATGTCAATCAATTACCGATTTTCATCATACTATAACATATAATATAACGAACATCGTCATTCCATTGAACTATTTTTCAACATGTTCATAATTATTCAAAGTGTAAAAAATGCATTTTCATAATTCGTTAATGGTTCAGAGAATTGGTACACGTAGATGCCTCTATCTTAGTATTACTTTTAGAAAATGCAACGTACAATAAAGATTATAAGCCTGCGTATTTCTGTGACATATAAACCTCGATAATTATGTTGTAATTCTATTTATGCTTTCACATTGTCCAGCCTATTATACATGACATCATTATATCAAATAATATTGAATAGTCGCTTTTTATTCACTTTTTTGTAAACTTCACTTTGTGCAATATCAATAAAATATTCTGTGTATTTTTTAATAATGTATTAATGTCACTCTGTATAGCCTACTTAAAATAATTTGTCATGAATCATAATAAATTATTTGCAATTATTGTATATACTATATGCTAAACAATAATTCGTCGGCTGTATCCCATAGTGGCGTATAGTGATTTTTGGTCATTTTTTTGAAAATTGGCACATATGTTTTTAATGATGTTCTCTTTCATTTTTTCTAAGTCTCATCAGTCATAATTAGCTAGTTAATTAGTAATTAATTAATTAAATGTGGCGTATAGTTACATAGTGACATTTTTTGTATTCCATAGTGGCGTATCGACCATACGCCACTTTTTATACACATTTTATAATTATGAAATATCGGCAAAAATGAAAAACATCGTATGTCATAGTGGCGTACACGTATCGGACCTATACGCCACTATGGAATACGAACGACGAAAAGTAACGCCATAGGGATTACACGGCGACCGAGGTGGCGTACGGTTAACGTTAGGTTAGGGTATTGCGTTTTGTTCGTTTTCCATAGTGACGTATAGTTTTATTTTCAGTTTGCCAGCAATAGTATGTATTTATTTCTTTTGAAAAATATATAACAATAAAATCTACTTAGTTTACTACAGAAATTTCACATCATTTACAAAATATAATGAATGTCTGATTTACACAACTCGATTTTAAATTGGCATTTCTTCAAACCCGATTTTCTCGAAAAGTTGTTTATTCGCGGCGCCCCACTATACGCCACTATGGAATACGGACGACGAATTATAATGGAGTCTTAGTTAAGACTTGTATGCCCAGGGTAGGGCAATTTGTGCGTAAGTTAGAAATGGGGCAACTTTGTCTTCTCTGCAGACAAAGTGGACCCCTTTCTATCTACAACAAAAATTGCACTAGTCAGACACGAAACTTAATCTCCTACTTTGTCTTCTCTAGATTTGACAAAGTACAGTCTTGCAGGTCCTGGGCACTGAGGACGAATCCGCAAATCTCTTGCTGCTTCAAATTGTTTAGGAATATCATCATTTGCATAGCTGAACCACGTGGTTGAGCAGAGTTGTGTTCGACAAAACACGAACATCTATGCCCGTGACCCTACTAATATTATCTCCTTTCCCTGCCCACAAACACAAATTTGGTAATTAACCAACATGCCCCTTCTGCCACAAATAACATGGCAAAGTGATGCCACGTGTACACATACATTGACATTAGCCAATGTATATGGGGTTTTCAGATATTTTGGGGTCAAAGGTCATTAAGGGGTCACAACACGGCTGTGTTCGTGGTCTTAGACCACAGCTAAGTCTAGTTATTATTTTGATAACTAAAACTAGTTTTATTTAGGGGAAAATAAATTAACTATAAAACAAACAGCCATGAAAACTTCCCTTATTCTAAAATTAACAAATTCAGTTGCGCGTACTTCGTGCAGCTAGTGCGCATCTCTCGACAAGCGTGTTGCGTAATGATGCATGTACGCGAACCATATCCTCTACCGTGTTTTAGACGACATACAGGAACTCAATGAAATGCAGTGCTTACAAGCTAAACCACAGCCACTGGCTAAGATCAGAATTAACAATTTTATATCTAGGCCTATGCGTTGCAGAAACTATATGCCTAATCTAGTCCGTTATAGACATAGAGTTGCAGCTAAACTATATGCCTATTATCTAAGTATTAAATTCTTGGCCAAGCTGGAACATAGTGCGCTAAGTGAGGTACAGTAGAAAGCATGCACTCATGTTACATGATTGCGTACGGTGACACAATTTGTACGCTACATGGATGCAACAGGTATGTTCGAGCTTGGCCAAGAATTACTTTATAGTATGTCTGCCAATGCCAATGCGCGTGCGCCACACCGCTCAGCAGCAAGCGGCAGGGTAGTATGAAACCAAAGACCTTGCAAATGATTTACAGTTATACATGAGAATATTAAGCTTATGCTGGTTTCATACTACCCTGCCGCTTGCCGCTGAGCGGCGTGGCGCACGCGCATTGCAGACAAACGGACACAATAAAGGCTTGTCATTGGTTGAAACGCCCTGCCGTAGCGGCAGGAAAGTATGCTGGAGGCCATGGCAGGAAAAAGTGGGCAATACGGGAAGCTCATTGCAGGGAAATTTTTGGTTTTTGACCAAAAAAATAAAGAAATAGGGAAGGTGGGGCATAACGGAACACTTAACTTTGAGGATGCTCTGTGACGTCACCATAAGTAATATGGCTGTAAAAATTACATGTTCAGTTGAAGTTTGTATTTACCTTTAATATACCATTAACCAATATAACTTGAATCTTACAATTTTTTATAAAAATGAAGAAATACTTTCAACAACAAAAAATCCGTTTTGCCCCACTATCGGGGCAAAACGGAACCCCCCTATGGGGCAAAACGGCACCCTAGGTGCAAACTTATATCAGTTGTTCCATCGGTAGGCCCTAGGCCTAGTTATATGTAGGCCTATATTCAGTTACAATATTAAGTGGGCCTACCATCTCTGTGGAGTGAGTGGTTAACTTCTTATAGGCCTAGTAGGCCTATAATATGTATGACCAATATTTGATTAGAAAGAAATATTCAGTAGGCCTACCATCTCTGTGGAGTAAGTGGTTAACTTTTAATCATTAATTCTATCTGTAGGTCTAGTTATATGTCTATGTTTCAGTGAAGTGTTTACCATGTTCGAGTAGGCCCCTAGATAACGCATACATTTCCTTGAGTGAAGACAAGTTATGTCCAATTGGGGCAAAAGGGAACCCATCTGTGGGACAAAACGCCCGGGGCAAAACGGAACCTTGTTCCGTTATGCCCCACACCTAGGGTTCCGTTTTGCCCCATACCCGATTTTTTAGAAATAGGTTGCATGCATAATACATCGTAGCATATAGGCCATGCACTTGATACAGCTCATGGCTAGTACCTTCGTGTTTACAATATACACAATTATTTGGGAATCCGATATTAATGAAGTAAAATTTCAGCGCATTAAACATCTACATATCTTACACCAGACTGGTAGTAATTTTTTGACTTGATCTTGCTCGAATGTCAGTGGATTGTTTCAGATAAAATTTTTGTTGTAAATCCTCGTAGCCCTACTTGTGTTCCTCAATATAATTTGCATAGACGGCAGTATTGCCAAGGCCTATTTTTCCAGGTGGTTCCGTTTTGCCCCGGGGGTCCGTTATGCCCCACCTTCCCCTACATAAGGGAAATATGTCATACTGGAGGGAAATTTGGTAAAACTGGAGAGAAATTCTGGATTGCTTGCAGGGAAAAAAACATTTTTTCAGCCTCTGCTGGAGGCTTTAGTAGTACCAATGTAACAGCATCATGCAGTTGTGCATGGTACACCTCTACATTCATCATTCATGACATTAAAGAAAAATTAAGCTTACCTGAATTGCAATGTAATTCACATGATTCATGAATTGTAACATCATTCAAACACCTCGTCTATACAGTACATTACGAATTAGATCGATTGAAGACCTTCCTAAACATGTAAACTGTCATGACGAATCATTTTCCACGAACCACGGACGCGGGTTTTTGTCGATATTGAAACACCAGATATAAAATCAGTAGTAGGGCTAAAAATGGAGCTACACAGCCATGACAGCGTTGACACAGCTACACTGAGCCCGTGACTGAGCTGATAAAATCGATTGATTGATAAACAAGGTCTTCGGCCCGGAAGTCAGAAGTTGCCAGTCATAGAGCTGGGTTTGAGGCAATGGAACTTTTAACACAGGTGACCCTGGGTCATTTGGATGCCCTAAGTCCTAATTTATACTAATAATCTCATCCCCACAAAGTTAGGGCATTTTTGAAAAAACATGCATGATGAAAAATTGAAATTAACTTCACAAAAAATACTTATATTACACAATAGTTATCTATATGACACGTAAATACGTTTAGCGTACTTAATCCCTGAAATTAGCTAATATGAAACAGTTTTGAGTCGAGTGTTGCCTGCCCATTTAGGGCGTATGCCCTAACTCGCTATTTGTAATTATTATTATTATTATTATTATTATTATTATTATTACACAATACTTATAGGGCGCTCTACGGAGCACACAGCGCCTTACAAAAGCGACAAAAACACAATATAGCAATACACAAGCAATAATACAGAAAACAATAAGAAATGCAGAAAAATTAACTCTGGAACAAGTGTGTTTCCAGGCGTTTTTTGAATATAGACACAGACGCCGATTCCCTGATGTCAACGGGGAGACTATTCCAAAGGCGAGGTGCAACAACAACAAAGGAATTATCTCCGACTCGTTTTTTAGATCCAGGTCTTGTTGCATCAGTAGAAGAACGAAGTCTGTGTCTGTATCCGCCAGTAGCAACATCCTGAAGTAGCTGGACAAGATCAGTGAGATATGAATGGGTCTGTGTATTTACACATTTAAATGCATATAGATTGATTTTGTAAATAATTCTCTGTTTTACCGGTAACCAATGGAGAGACAGCAAGAGGCCATCAGAGGATTGATCCCGTCCACAAGCATGGACTAGCCGCGCAGCCTTATTTTGTAATCGCTGCAAGCGTTTCAGGTCGACTTCGCGAGCGCCATAAAGAAGTGAGTTGGCATAGTCGATGCGGGATAAGATCAATGCTCTGACGACATGATGACAAGCCCCTTACGAAAATGGCACGCAGTTTTTGAACGCATGCAGCATGCAAGCAGCACGCGTGCCGCACCGCATGCAGCACGCGTGCAGTTGGTAGCGTGCGGATGCGTATATTTGGAACGAGGCACGCATGCAGGGAAGCGTGCAGATGCTTGCTGCATGCGTGCAGGTCATGAGCGTGTGCAGTTTGCATGCAGCATGCAAATCCATTAGCGTGCACTGCATGCGTGCAGCACGTACTGGACATATAATATGCGAGACAAATTCATGGAAAAAAAAATCAAAAATATGGTTAACGGTGTATACTGTCCTTACAATTAGTCTTACATAACCTGGCTATCCATTTCACAATGAACTAAAATTACCTAGCTTAATTTTATACAAGTCACTTATCTAACTTAGCCTACCTGATTTTGAACCTGGGACCTTCTGCATGGGAGTCTGATGCTTTACCATTTGAGCTATTGGGGTATACACATTTGATGAAGTGTTTTAAGTTAATATAAGCAATATTTTGATGACTAAACTGGCCAAAGTGCATCATTTTATGAATATTGGTCAAATTTACTGTGAATATTGATAACATTCACTATAAAAATGTTGAATTTTGTTTTGATTTTTTGCAGTGCCAATTAACTGTTGATTCATGAATGGCATACCAACATTGGCCCAATATTGCAATGCCATCAACTATCGAAAAAGAAATGGCATTCCAACATTGGGCCAATGATGCAATGCCTACTATTGAAACAGGAATGGAATTCCAACATTGGCCCAATGTTGCAATGTCAAATTTCGAAACTGGAATGACATCCAAATATCGGCCTAATGTTGCAATGCCAACTATCGAAACAGGAATGGCATTCCAACATTGGCCCAGTGTTTCAATGCCAACTATCAAAACAGGAATGGCATTCCAACATTGGCCCAAAGTTGAAATGCCAACTATCGAAACAGGAATTTGCTTGCCCTCCCTCTAGACCTGCCAAAAATGCTTGCCCCCTCCCTGTTGGCCTGCCAAAATTGTTTGCCCCCCCCCTCCCTCTTGGTCTGCCAAAAATCTTTGTCTGAAGGTTAAATACTTAGAAAATTTTGGTCCGAAGGCTAACTTATTTATTCATTGTAAACATTTAAATATTTTCACTTCTAGATCATTGCCAAATTGTGACTTGATGTCAGTTGTGTAAAGGTGAATTAGATTGAAAATACTGCATGCATGCAGCATTTTACCTTTAAACCGGTATGCGTGCAGCATTCTAACTTTGTGATCTGAAAACCCTGCATGCGTGCAGCAATATGCGTGCTGCATGCAAGATGCGTGCAATTTGCATGCAGTCCTACAGTCCGCACACAAGTGTAGTCTGCACGTAATTTGCGTACAGATTGGTAGTCTGCACGCAGGTTCTGCAAGCAAATTGTGTGCGCGGTGGATATTTGTGTGCGGTGCCTGCATGCACACAGCTGGTTCGCGCACATGAACACGCTACCAGCAGGCCTTGCTTGCATGCTGCACACATCTGCACGTGTGCTGCACACTGCCGCACGCGTGCTGCATGCTGTCGCACACATTTTTCATTGCTTGCATTTTCGTAAGGGGCGTCTTGGGTGATGAAACGGCGAATATGCCACAAATTACGAATATGAAAATTGACAGTTTTACAAATGCTGTTGACATGACTTGACATATTTAAACACAGGTCAAATGTCACCCCAAGATTTTTAACAGTGACGGCAGGATTGATAGTGATATCACGAATATCTAATTGAATGCAAGGTAAAGTATACAGAGCTCTAGAAGACGCAATGACAAAGAATTCAGTCTTAACCAGATTAAGTTGCAACCTATTCTGAGACATCCATGCACTGATATCAGAGATACATGAGGCAAGATTATTAAGCACACGATCACAGTCACCAGGAATCTTGGGGTCGAATTCAGAATATAGTTGTATATCATCAACATAAGAATGAAAACTCAGGTCATGTCCACGAATGATGTTTCCAACAGGATATGAATACATTATGAATCCTTGTGGACCGATGATAGAGCCCTGTGGTAAGGAATATGACAAAACATGTTCATCAGAAAAATTATTCTTAATAGAAACTCTGGTAGTACGATTTTCAAGATAGGTCTTAAACCAAGATACAACAGCACCAGGCAAACCAAAGCATTTCTCCAGTCTTTCTAAAAGAATGGGATGGTCAGCGGTGTCGAACGCCGCTGACATGTCAAGTAGAACCATGAGAAGAGCTTTGTTATCATCCAGGGACTGGAGAGCGACATTCTTGACCTTCAGGAGGGCTGTCTCTGTACTATGATGTTTCTTATATGAAGACTGATGTTTCTCACCCAGATCAAAGCTGTTCACATGGTTACTAACTTGAGATGACGCGGCCTTCTCTATTATATACAATTTACAATCTTTGTTATAATGGGTAAAACAATATCCAAATTATCTTTGATCAACCAACATGGTAAAGTATCAAGAATAGAAGACTTGTTTGAAAAGCCTTTAATGATTTTCCCAACCTCAGCACTGGTGAGTGATTCAAAATTTGACATCAAATTAGAACAGGGCACAGTATGAGATAAAGAAGCACTGCGCATGGAGCAATCATTAATATTTGCCCTAATGTTTTCAACTTTCTGGATGAAAAATGAAAGAAATTCATTGACTAATTCGGTGTCAGATGATGTCTCACGCACTGGCAGTGCTTTGGTTGAATTATTAAGCAGTCCATTTATGGTAGCATACATATCCTTTGAAGTATCCGTCCGTAGAGAATTTATCTGAGAAATACTCTGTTTTAGCAGTCGTAATGAGTTTCGCAACGTGATCTTTCTGAGTTCTAAAGGACTGTTCATCAACTTCAGAGCGGGACTTACGCCATTTTCGCTCAAGTCGACGACGAACCCGACGAGCTTGATGAATCGTGTCATTGTACCAGGGTAGGCGAGGTTTTATAACACGTTCTCTGGTGACTACAGGGCAAACCTGATTGAGAGTTGAAGTGCAAATAGATTCAAACCGCTCGACAAGGACACTTGGGTTTTGGGAGTCCATAGGGAATTCACTGCAGTGATCTTTAAGCAGGTTTCTGAAGTTGTTCATGTCCATCTTCCCAAATTGACGCGAAGACATAGTAATTTTCATCGGAGGGGGTTTATCACATTTAAGAGTAGATGTAATTATGTGATGATCCGAATAAAAAGGTGGATGAATATCGCATTCTTGCACTATGTGATCTTCGTCACGTGTTATGAGTGAATCAAGAGTATGGCCATGTATGTGGGTCGGGCCTGATATGTATTGATGGTAGCCATTATTAGACAATATGTCTAAAAACTGTTTTGCATCCCATTTGTTAGTGTCGACCTGAACATTGAAATCACCAATCAAAACTAGCTGATGTGGATTAACACTAAGATCATCAAGAAATGATTCGAATTCTGTCATGGTTACTATTAAGGGATGGGGTATGAACGTTTGGACAGTATTTATTGTGGGACATTAGAGCACACCAGACATATCGAATTGCATTCTGAATATTCGAACTCGGGCTATGATAGGAAACATTTTTTGACTCCATTATTTATTTAGTTTCGCTTAGTTTCCGTAATTTGTAATTACATTGGATGTGATTTGCACTTCGAAAATCGCGCCATACCAGTCATAACACTACCATTATCTGACTACATGCTTGGGAAGAGAAACCGTGTGCAGCTACAAATATTGGTGGTTTTATTCAAATGACTATAACTCGGACAAGTTGCAGTAAGCAAATACAGCAATTTTTTAGACGTTCAAAATCTCAGTGGCGTATCGTGGGTCATCCGATTGAGGGCACCGACCATGAGGGGGTGGGAGCACCGGGTCTGGGAGGGGGGTACAAGCCATTCTTTGGCATGTTCCTTTGGGATTTTCTACATTTTCCAATCGATTGGGAGGACACGTGCCTCCGTATGACGCTACGCCACTGCAAAATCTGCTTTTTTCAATGATATCAAGTTACTAACTAAAATCTAGTCAACTGGACTTAATATTTTTTACTGGCGACGTTTCACTTCCTATCCTGGATGCTTCCCCAAGCCGTCTGATTTTTCAGCGGTGATTGGTCAGTGACCCGTGACGGTGTCACAGAACTGAGACGTCGAGGGATCTTTTGGATAGCAGAACTGTAGGCCAGACCAAGTTGTGGCGCAGACCTCCTCCTCTGATTCAGAGATGGCTCCTCCCGCTTCACATAAACATTCCATTATCTATGCCCGTGCAACGGGGCATAGATATTTATCTATGCCCGTGCAACGGGGCATAGATATTGTATTTGTTGTGTTTAGTTTTCTCCTTCGCCTTCTTCTCCGTAAGACCAGTCCTTTGCTCTCCTCTAGCTCAAGAACTAAAGTAGCCTCGGGGCCCATACTTGGTATAATGATGGCCCATGACCCCCAGAAATTTTCTATGGTAGCCTCGACCCCAGATGTCAAAGGTCATGGGCTACAGGGGGCAATATGTGTAAAATTTGAAGCATCTCTAGCTCAAGAACTATAGCGCCCTCAGGGTTCATACTTAATATAATGATGGCCCATGACCCCTAGAAGTAACCTAAGGTAGCCACGACCCCAGAGGTCAAAGGTCACAGGCTACAGGGGGCAATATGTGTAAATTTTTAAAACCACTTTAGCTCAAGAACTATAGCGCCCTTGGGGTTCTTGCTTGGTACAATGATGACCCATGACCCTTAAATATGTCCTGCAGTAACATCGACCCCAGAGGTCAAAGGTCATGGGCTACAGTGAGCAATATGTGTAAAGTTTCAAACAGCTCTAGCTCAAAAACTACAGCGCCCTCAGGGTTCATAATTGGTACAATGATGACCCATGACCCTTGATGTATTCTTTATTAGCAGCATCCCCAGAGGTCAAAGTCTAAAGGCTTTAAAAAGCAAAATAGGTACAACCTATTAACACAGTGTAGCGCAATAGGTAGTATTTTGTTAGCTCCCTGTGTTTGCAATAATAAAGGTCTGAATCGTACGTCAAGGAAACTAATCACTTGACAAAAACTCCCTTAAAAGGGAATGTGTAAGCATTTTGATTTTTGATTTTGTACCACCTCAAAAGGTTGTCATGATAGGACAAGGGGTGTGGTTGGTTAAGGGGTGGGATATTAGAGAGAGTGTGGTCCAGTCTGGTGGTGTTTTAGAGAGAGTGAGGGTCTAATGGGGTATAAGAGAGAGTGAAGGCTTGGTAGGGTATTAGAGAGAGTGCGTGCCAGTCTGGTGGTGTTTTAGAGTGAGTGAGTGTCTGGTGGAGTATAAGAGAGTGAGGGTCTGGTGGGGTATTAGAGAGTGTGGTCCAGTCTGGTAGTGTTTTATAGAGAGTGTGTGTATAGTGAGAGAGTGAGGCTTGGTGGGGTATTAGAGAGTGTATGGGTCAGTCTGGTGACGTTTTAGAGCGAGTGAGTGTCTGATGGAGTATAAGAGAGAGTGAAGGCTTGGTGGGGTATTAGAGAGAGTATGGGCCAGTCCAGTGTTATGAGCATTACATGTATATATATCAAATGAAAGCTTAAAACAAGTGCTTTCACATGGTGCTCACCAAGTTTTCGTTTGTGAATAGGGGAAGGGGGTTAGGTGTGGTCACGGGCATAGACATTCGTGTTTGGTAAAACACATTACTGTGGCATCTAGTATTAATTTGTAAGCGCTCTTTTTTAAAAGTCATAGTTCATTGAATTTACAACCGTATGACAAAACAGGCGAAAATAGTAACTTTTGCACAAGATTTGCAATTTAAAGAGAATTGATCATTGCTCATTCTAGTGATGCTAGTATATGGACAATATAAGTATGCTTTTTCATTTAATGACATAAAATTTGAAAAATATTGTAAGGAACACTTGCGGTTTTGATTTTCAAAACCTACATTTTGGTCAAAAAATGTGCTTGGATAGGTAGTATAACATTGAATTGCGTTATCTGTTGACCTAGTGACGAAAAGTGTTTTTAGGGGGAAGTGTTAGCTTTCGTTTGATATAAAAAAAAATTCTGATTGGATGAATCAAAGAGGCCCATTTTTCAGCTAGAAACTCCACAGCTCTTACATTGCTATGCACTCAACCGTGTAGTGTAATCAAAGACTGTGGTGGAGACATTCACTGCTTGTTGTTCTCTGCTTGGAAGCTCTTGGACGAAAATGTGTGCTCAGGTGTATCGAGGTGGAAACTGCGCATGATGGTTTATAAGAGATTCGTTTTTGTATAGAATAACAGCCGATTCTATCTAGATTTCGTACACAATTAAAAGCGCCACAAACACTGATGTGTTTACTTGATTTTGAATCACCCTGTACGAAATTGTACATTTTTGTAACCTCAAATTGAGCAGGTTATCCCCCAGAATAAAAGAAAGGTATTCCATATGTATAACCATAAGCACAGCCTATTTGTTAAATCCCAACCACATTATCTAATACATAGTGACATATGTGAGAGGTTTTCTAAGCCGAAAGGATATCACTCAGGATAAGACAAGATAAGACAGGAACTCAAACTATTACACCTTGAACTTATAACATAACACCTTTGAAATACTTTGTTTTAGCTTTGTTAATTTAATAGCTTTTCTCCTGAAAGAAATTAAGGAGGAAAATATCTCCTTGTCTATCATCCAGAATAAAATCAAGGGTAGAAATATCTCCCAAAGGCATGACATAGCGAGAAGTTAACATTTACACGTTCTTGTATTACCAGATAAAAAGCAGTCTGTTCAATCTTATGGACAATATCGTATATCATGGTGACAGATGTGAGAGGTTTTTATGCCAAAAAGATATCAATTAAGATAAAAAGCTGACACAGAATACGCGGGAAAACTATATTGATATAAACCTTATCACACTAAATGCATACAATGCTACAGAGGAAGCCCGGAGAGGAAGTTCAAAAGTCTTTGAGTTCAAGCATTTAGTTTCACTCAATGTAAAAGCAACACAAAGTTAATACGATATAGGTATAACGAGCAAAGATTGTTTCCGGGGTTTTTTTTAATTAACTGATCGCGCATTTGAACTGCGACGCAGATCCGCTGACCAGGAGAAGGACGGTTTTGCTTAAGGCCAGGCCTTCGGCATATAAAAAGTTTAATGTCGGACAAGTTGCATTTGGATTAATACTCTGGTTTAAAAAAAACTTTTTCAAAAACTGACGGTATGTTAGCAGTTATGCACTCGGTTTGAATTCATTATACAGCGGCGCATCACCGTAATGAATGGACACTAAACTCATGTCCCTCTTTACACACTATCAGTGCAATTTTAACAATCACCAGAGCAACGTCGCAATGTGACGCTAATATCTGGACCTTTTCCTGACATTAATTGATTACTTCATACGTCAGATTGATAACCATGAAACAGTACTAAAAGCTTTTCCCGCGTGTGGTCAGTGTGTTACAATGCCGTGCTGGTGTTGGACGGATTCGTTGCGAGTGTTATTTCAATAATCACTGGATCGCTACCAAAGACTGGGTATGTTTGTTTGCGACCTTTATTTGGATTACAATTATTATGGTCAGTATAAAATGTTGGTGTTTTGAGACAGAGACATAATAGATATTACATGCGGAACTTTTCTGCGCTAGTGCAAAATATTTTGCCTCCAGTTTTCGTTGAAAACTTTGATTCATTCTATCATCATCCGATTCGTGTTTGACGTGTTAGCAGAAGGAAACATGGAAATATCCGTAAACCAAACAGGAGAGACAGGAGACAATTGCCCTTATGAAGTGAAGAATTTAACAACTGAAGAAGCTGTGGAAGATGTTTTATATTCCAGTATTGAAGATTTACTGTTCACGTATCTTCTTCCTATTATTGAAATCATCGGAGTCGTTGGAAACTTGTCATTTATTATTATGGTCCTGAGAGTGCAGAGTATGCGAACTATTACAAATGCTTATTTAGTGAACATAGCAATTGCAGATTTGTTTTTTATCGCATACGGCTGTACTCTATATATCATTACATATTTTAGTTCTCCTATACGTAATGATATGCCGTTTACAACTTGGTTCGGGTGTGTAGTCGTGTGGATGCCGACATACTTGACATATTTTGCTTCAATTCTTCTTATAACATTGGCAACAGTTGAGAAATACTACGGGATTTGTCATCCATTTCAACATCGCCTTGTAACTGGAAAAAGCCGTACAGTGCGTATTATTGCCATTTCGTGGGTGTTTGGATCTGTGTTGTCAGGACTGGTTGTACTCCGTTACGCTAAGGTAGAAAAACACTGCGTAGTTTACCCCGATGAGGAAAATTACACAGACCTTCCCAAACGTATTGAATTATGCGTACCTATTAACGACACTTTGTTGGTGTTTTCCGAAGCCGTAAGCGTAATTCCGTTTTTCTTAGCGTTAATTGGTAACGTTTACATGTACGGGCGGATTATTTACGCATTAAGTCATCGTAATGTTACGGATAATACGGAAGATTCGTTTCAATTAATACAGCGACAAGTACGTAATCAAGTGGCTAGGATTTTAATCATAAACGGAATCGTCTTTTTCTGTTGTCAGTTTCCATATCGTTTATTATCCATTAATTTATTCGTACAAGAAGCTACAGGTGTCGGGTTCTTATCAATGGTTCAATATGGAGTACTTGCTGTGATCGCTCGTGGATTGGTTCTAATCAATTCTCTTGCTAATCCTTTTGTGTATTTCTTATCGAGTGCTAACTACAGACAAGGATTCAGAGAAGCGTATTGCTGTAAACCAAAACAAAAATCCAGAGAAATGACACAAAGTTCGACATTTTGCATGTCAACGCGAGAAGAAAAACCAAACGACACTAAACTGTGATTTGCTGACTCATGTTTTCTGTCAATGCTATGTTTCAATAATTTAACGCATTTTTCTCTTGCATATTTTGTATCTCTGGTTTGAATGTACATTTAAAAAAAACTATCATAAAAGTATAAAAACAATGTATGTACAGGCGGTCTATCTATATATAAATGCTTAAAGATGTTGAGAAATCACTGATATGTCTTTATGTTTATAATAATAATATATTATCAATAACATTGTTCACATATTCAATTTCATTTCACGTTATAGTTTTATTATTATTACAAGTCAAACGTATCAATATATAATAATATATTATTGCGTATTTCGCATTGCCATTACACATCGTATGTCACTAGCACTCCCCGAGAGGCAAGCAGGGCAAAAATATCGAACAAAAATAACCCTTAAAAGCATTTTAATTGTGAACTTTTAACTTAAACAGATGTTCCTTGTTTGTTCTCTGATGCGTGAATTTAAAATCCAGAGAATAAATCATTAACTACTGAAAAGCTTTTTAAGAACGATAATGACAAGGCATACGTGGCCCCTTTTCGAAAAACCTGGAATATGTCGGTAAATCTGAAACAGATACAATCATATTTAGTTGTGGTTTTTCAAATGTTTGTTGTGAATGATGTAACAATGTGTCTACGTTACCCAATAATAAATTATGTATGCGGTTTTGTCCTCTATTTAGTTTTTCCCATAGGTGAATATGTGGTATTTCCTGAAAGCTTGCTGTCTCATTCCCCAAAACTCTTTTCTTTTTTTTTTTTTTCTTTTAATGTGCTTTACTTTCTGTTTTAAGATTAACACTTTTATAAAGGGCAACTTTTGATAGCTTTGTAATCAATTTGAATTAACTAGGCATGCCAAGGTATGCCAAAATCAATTTGACCAATCGAGGGTTGACAAACAGAAGGCCTTAACTCACTTTTGGCCATGTTGAGATTTTGGTACCAAAATAATCTGTAATACCGACAGATTCTTAAAATAACAAGCCATAACTCAATTCAACTTCCTATTGCATCTATAGCACAATAATACTTAGTCACATCGCAATGCAAAAATATTATTTTACTCATTTTTCTCCAAAAGGCACTTTTTGAGTTTTAAAAGGCCTTCTGTTTGTCAACCCTCGCAATGTTAGCCATGTTTCTGGATCTGTCAGAAGTCACATGTTTGATCTAACTTCAAAAGTAGAACAAATTCAATAAACTCACCGATTATTAAATTATAAACCACAGAATTTAACGAAAGCTACATACAACAATTTCGATGCAGGACCTTTTAGCGATACTAAAATGTAAAAATCACCGCACTCTCACAGTTAAACTAATCTTGTATTTATGGTTTAATGAACATCACAGTGTGTCCTACATTATGTAAATAACATCGACGCACTTATCAACGGTCCCTTATTGATAACTTTGTAATTCAATAGTTGGCATACATCTCTTTTGAAGCAGGTAACGCCCAGTGGTCAATCAATGCTACACACCGTGTCCTGCCAAAATGTCATTTTCATTAATAAGTAGAGGTGGGATCAAGAGGATTCACAAACAACACACTTCGAACCTGCTTCATGGTCTTTAGCCTCACAAACAAAGAAACCAAAAAGGCACTGGACACTGTGGCGACGAGAACAGCATTAAGAGCAACATACACTTTATGGCTTGCACGCAACAACATACACTTTGGAAACTGGGAATTGGTGAATCGTCCGTATATGCCACCACTCGACGTACCTGAAGTTGAATAAATGACAAAGCTTTACTTCCCTACATAGGACCAGGATCCTGCGACCAGCGTAACCTTTCAAACGGAAATTGCAAAAATCAAGATGTCCCAGCAGTGGAAGTCCTGCACCGCAGATCCATGACAAAGGGTTTGCTTGGTATACTATAAGGGGTGATGACTTGGCACGTTGGTTTCAACACCTTATACCAACAGTTCCTGGTCTGCAAGAAGGGAGTAGCCACTACTGTAATAAGATTCCCTGACGTCAACAGTTGCTACACTGGAGAGTGTGGGGTCCTGCGAACAAAGAGCTCAACCCCCCCCACCGCCCGTCCCAAGTCGTAGGGAAAAGTAGTTATAGTTATTACAGTTCTTAGTGATTGTTTGGTTTCTAGTGTACAATTTGGACTGTAAATTATTTTTAACAACCATGTACTGCCATTTTCTGGGGAAGGTTGACGCACAAATGAAAAAAAAAACATCATATAAATAGAAACTGATTGTGGGTGTGATGGTTGACATAATAATCAAGAGGTTAAAGATAGATTGGTATTTTTCAGACGTGTTTTTATTTGAGTTTTCAGATTTTTATAAGCTTTACGCATGTTGAGTGAAACTGAGTGGCATCTGTGAAGTTAGGTTAATTAAATTGGGGGTTAATTTAAGATGATATATAGCTAGTATTTCATACATTATTGAGGCATCAGTGGTCACAATTGACTTACATCGACATCTGTGTTTGATATCTGATTATTAAGGTTTCAATTCTATCCGCAATTAATGATACAGGGTGTATCAAAATGATTGGTACCGACGACTTCTCATTTTTGCAGATTTGTTTAAGTAAGTTTTGTTTAAGTAAGATTTTGTATCTGCTTGTTTCTGTAGACAAGGGGCAGTCTTCACCAAACGGCTCTTTTCAGAGCCACAAAAAACCCTTTATATTAGCAGATAAGCGAGATCTGCTAGTTCTCTGTAGACAAGGGGCAGTCTTCAGTGAACGGCTCTTTTCAGAGCCACCAAAACTTTTATTAGCATATAGGCGAGATCTGCTTGTTCTCTGTTGACAAGGGGCAGTCTTCAGTGAACGACTCTTTTCAGAGTCATCAGTAGACAAGGGGCGGTCTACATGTCTCATTCTTAGGTACTTTGTCCTGAAGAAGTCAGAGCTACTCCTGATGAAAGCCTGACAGTTCTAAACTTGTCCGACGGCGAACCCGCTAAAAACCCACTAACAGTTTGGTACCAGTTTGGGGTTAATTGTTTTAATATTTGAGAGTAAAGTAGTTTTATCTTTTCTTTAAGCATGTTGAGTGAAACTGAGTGGCATCTGTGAAGTTACAATGTAGGTTGATTAAATTGGGTGTTTAATTTAAGATGTTATATATAGCTAGTATTTCATACATTATTGAGGCATCAGTGGTCACAATTAACTTACATCGACAACTTACGGTGACTAAAAAGATCAGATGTGAAATCTATCAATAGTGCACAAATTAATTAAAGTGTACAATTTGGACTGTAAATTATTTTTAACAACCATGTACTGCCATTATCTGGGGAAAGTTGGGGCCTAAAAAACAACCATCATATAAATAGAAACTGATTGTGGGTGTGATAGTTGACATAATATCACGACGTTAAAGATAGATTTGTATTTTTCAGACGTGTTGTTATTTTAATTTTCAGATTGTTTTAAGCTTTACGCATGTTGAGTGAAACTGAGTGGCACCTGTGAAGTTAGGTTAATTAAATTGGGGGTTTAATTTAAGATGTTATATAGCTAGTATTTCATACATTATTGAGGCATCAGTGGTCACAATTGACTTACATCGACATCTGTTTGATATCTGATTATTAAGGTTTCAATTCTATCCGCAATTAATGATACAGGGTGTATCAAAATGATTGGTACCGACGACACATCATTTTTGCAGATTTGTTTAACTAAGTTTTGTACCAGTTTGGGGTTAATTGCTTTAATATTTAGGTTACACCTGGTAAGAGTTATTAGAATGGCTCCACAGTATTCCACACTTCAGCGTGGTTTCATAGTGAAGAATTACTGGTTGACACGAAGCTATGGAAAAGTGCATATCAAAATGATTACTTTTGGACTATTTTCAATTATTGTGAATATATTTAGTTATGTTGCTGAAATTTTTCGTCTATGCCAATAGCATATTTTGCGACAAAATAGAGCGTTCTTTAATGAGGTCTTCTTTTCACGAATTGACAACAAAATTGATCCCATCTGCAATAACAATGATGGGCTTTGACAGGAAAATGAGTAAAAACAGTTTGATTTTTAATTTAATGATCAAAAATCATTATTTGAACATCTTTATAAGCCCAATAATATATTTCAGTATATTGATTAAACAATACTTTAAAAGGTGAGTAACTATTTTCAACTGTTGAGATTTGGTAGTTCGCAGCATCCTCGAATGGTAGTGAGCTTTGGCTAAAATTGCACTGATTATGTCATAGCTACCGTGTAGAAGGATTCAAATATCATAATTGCACTTTTGTAGGTCCTGTGGTTCTTGCATTGTGTTGTATAAAGGGCTGGAACCACATCACCTTTGTAAAACGCACATACAACAGATTAAAAGATAAATAAATATTTCACATTCTGCTGTAAAATTAAATACATGTACATATCAATGATTTTATCATGGTGAAGACATGTTAAAAGACAAACAACTATTTCCTACCCTGTTGTTAAATTAAAATCATGTCAACGAAATATTGCCTGTCGTATAAGTTTGAAATTTAACTGAGCAATTGTTACATAATAATTTCTATTCCTACAAATGAATGGTCTTTTATTAACTGTACTGGATACATCATTGTATTCTATTTTGGAAAAAGTGGCACAAAAGGGTTTTCATACATTTGTGTTTAGCGAAACAGATCTCTGAATTGCCCAAACCCAAATGAATGACACAAACGGTATTTGAAATCTAGAACCACTCCCTTGATGTTGATGTAAGCATTATGTCCCAACAGTATTTTACGCTGATGTAAGCATCATGTCACAACAGTATTTTCTTATTGCCAAAGGTGGCGCTTTCCACTTTTACAATTTTTGAGACAGGCTGTAACTCATTAACAAGAATAAATCAAGCAAGTTTTCAAAGTGTATGGTTTGTAAAATGAACTTCTGCAAAATACTAAGGTGTTATTCAAATATATATTGTTTTAGACAATGAAAATCGATATTTTTGGCTGCCTCGACCAACAATACTTAATCAACCCTTAATAGATTACGTAAGTCAGAAATAATTTGAATTTGCATTTACAAAACACACTTCAATATATTAGTGTCAGATAAATAATGTCCTTTGAGTGTTTGATCTTCTTTGTAAGTTTGAAATAGCGATGACTTGGTTATTAAGATTTGCATTACAATATGAATACTATGTAACACCATTTAAAATTATAACTTTCCGTTTTTTAAACTTTTTTTGAAAAGTTCACAGAATCGTTTATATTTTAAAGTTTTAAATAAATTAAGTTTCTCCTTGCATTACCATTTCTAATCATACTCGTATATACGGTGTCGTTATCGACCCGTTATCATAGGGTCGCGGGTTCGAAACTTTCCAGTGGAAGAGATTGAGGAGAAGAAATTGTTTCCTGCCGAATCCTGTCCATATAATAATATAATAGCGCACGATTTGAGATTATTCTTGCAACCTCGGGCTATGATAGAATACAGTTTTGAATCAATTGTTACACTATTTAGATTGATTTAGTTTTCGCTTAGTTTCGTAATGTGTACTTCCATTGGATGTTCTTTGCAGCTTACGTATACGTAAGACTCGATCAAGCCTTGTGAATTTTCTATTCAGAATTATAGCAGGGATATGGATCAAACCACATGTATATCATTGTAAAGCATGGCTCGTTCCTAAAGACCACCAATACAATACGAAATCGAACATTTTTGGAACCCAAAATTGAGTAGGTTATCCCCCAGAATAAAAGTAAGGTAAGTATTCCTTCTGCCGTAAGTACAGCCTATCTGTTAAATATTATAGTGGCATATGTGAGGTTTCTTAAGCCGATAGGATATCACTCAAGATAAGAAGCCGACAAGAGTACGGTGGTAGGAACTTCAATCTCAACGTATTGTTCCCTAATCGCACCACAAAACATTTGAAATAGTGAACTTCGTTTTAGAATATAAATTGAATAGCTTTTCACGATCTCCTGAAAGACAATAAAAACAAAAATGTCTCCTGTCCATTATTCGGAATAAAATTAAGATAGGTGCTGCCCTAGTATCTTCCCAAAGCCATAACTTATCGAGAGGTTAAAATTGTAAAATGTATTACCAGATAAAAACTCTCTGTTCAATCTTATGGACAATATCTAATATCATGGTGACAGATGTGAGAGGTTTTTACGCCGAAAGGATATCACTAGTAAGATAAAAAGCTGACACATATACGGTGGCAAGACTATATTAGTTCAAACTTTATCTCACTAAACGCTTATAATGCTACAGAGGCGATTATATTGAAACGTTTGTCTACGCGATAAAACATTATTTAGATTCACTCAACCTTTTTTGTCAGTACCAAGCAAAGGCACGGAGGAGTTGGTCTGGTCATGTCCAAGCACATTCACAGATGTCTTAAGAGTGTTGAAGCTGTTTCCGAGAGGATACTATTTGTAACATTCCATGACAACCCTCAGCTCAGCATCACTGTTGTATATGCACCCACTGAGTGCGCAACATCTTCTGACAAGGCGGAATTCTATTCATCTCTATCTGACCACCTTCTCATCCTTGGCGATTTTAATGCCAGAATAGGAACAGACAGTCATCTTTCCCATCCTTGGGTTATTGGTCCACATTGCTACCATGATTCAACAAATGACAATGGTGAGCGTCTGGTCAACACCTGCCAGGAGTAAAATCTCAGACCGGCCCAGATGAGATTCCCGCAACCCACGAACCGTCTCTGGACTTGGACCCATCCAGCTGGATCAACCCATGCACAGTTAGATCACATACTAATAAACAGCAAGTGGGAAAATTCTCTCCGCAACTGTCGAGCATACAACTCAGTAGAAGTGGACTCCGATCATCGTATTGTGAGCATCCGTCTAGCTGCCAGTCTGCGAACTAGCAAAGGAAAACCTTGCAAGAGACCAAAATTCAACTGGAAGAAGTTGCAAGATCCTGATACAAAGGAGGAATTTCAGCTGGAGCTATCAAACAGATTCCAGGTCTTGAGCATGGATGACACCACACCCATCTCTGATAGGTATGAGACCTTCGAAACAGCGGTCCGTGAAGTTGCTGAGAAAGTTATTGGAAAGCAAGAGCCATGCGGACTACCAAGTTGGGTATCAGATGCAACCATCAGACTTAAACTTGAAAGGGATGAGGCCAAAAGCGGTACTCCATTTCAAAGTCTCGTCAATCTAGAGAAAGATGGAGGAACTTGAACACCAGCCTTAACAACTCTTATAAATCTGATGAGCTTGCTACCCTCAATAAGCAGATGGAAAACCTGAAGCTGGCCGACGAGATGGGGAATTATACCACCACCTGGAAAATTATACACTCGCTTTCTGGGAAGAACTCAAGGACAGGGGTGAAAGTCAAAAAGAGAGATGGATCAGCTCCAACCAGTGACCTTGAACTGCTTGAGGAATGGAAGGAATATTTTAGCTCACTCCTTAACAACGACAGTGGTACTGCAGCTTCAAAACTTCCTGCACCAGCTGTTGAAGATCTTCCTATTATCACTGAGCCCCCAACTCGTGAAGAAGTAGTCAAAGCAATAGCAGCCATGAAGACCAACAAGGCAGCAGGATTGGACTGTGCTATAACTGCGGAAGCACTTCAGGGAGGAGGGGATAGCATGATTGATATGATTCTCGAATTCTGTATGGAAGTATTCTCAACGCTGACACCGCCACGTCAGTGGGTTACGAATGTAATCATTCCTCTACCAAAGAAAGGTGACCTCTCTCTCATGACAAACTACCGTGGTATTTCGCTTATGTCCATGGCCGCAAAAGTGTACAACAAGATCCTTTTGAACAGGATCCGACCCCACATTGATCCTTTACTGAGAAGCAACCAGGCTGGCTTTAGATCGGGTCGCAGCTGTGCTCAGCAAATACACATTTTGAGGAGGATCATGGAAGGCTTCAAGGAGTACCAACTTCCATTAACAGTCACTTTTGTGGACTTCAAAAAGGCCTTAGACTCCATCAACAGGTCCGTCATGTTTTCAGTGCTGCGGCATTATGGAATACCAAAGGTTGTAGTCAATGCCATCCAGGTGCTCTACAAAGACTCCAATAGTGCCGTTATGGTAGATGGCAGTATCTCAGAGACTTTCCAAGTAACAACTGGAGTGCTTCAGGGTGATGTGTTGGCACCATTCCTGTTCATTATCCTGGTAGACTACCTTCTGATGAAATCAACTTCTGGAATTGACGCTGGAATTGTTACCTACCCACGTCGGTCAAGCAGGTATCCTGCCAAGATGCTGAATGAACTGGATTTTGCTGATGATATTGCCCTGCTGGAATCTTCCATAGACCGGGCCCAGTCACAGCTTACTAGGACTGCAACTGCAGCAGTAGATCTAGGCCTTGTCATCAGCGCACCTAAGACAGAATATATGACTGCAAACTGTAACGCCCAACCAGCACTTGAAGTCTATGGTAGTACCATCAACCATGTCACAGACTTTAAGTATTTGGGTTCCAAGATGGGCTCTAGTGTTGTAGACCTAAAAAGAAAAAAAGCACTAGCCTGGGCGGCTTTCTGGAAACTGGAACGCCTTTGGAGAAGCCCGTCCTTGCCAATCGAAACAAAAATCAAGCTGTTTCAGACAACGTGTGTCACTGTCTTTCTGTACGGGTCGAGTCATGGGTAATTACCAAGGACATGGAAAACAAAATCAATGCATTTGCAACATCTTGCTACAGAGTCATGTTAAACATAAAGCGTGTGGATCGGATTCCAAATGAAACCATCTACAACCTGACCAACACCACTCCACTGGTTGCCAGAGTCAAGATTCATCAACTCAAATTTCTCGGCCATATACTGCGTCTTGAAGATGGCGAGCCTGTGAAAGAATATGCGCTTTATATTCCACCACATGGGAAGAGGAAACCGGGACGGCCGCGCACACTGTACTTACAGTACGTCCAGCACCTCCTGGGAGATACTGAAGGGATGCTGCAGCCAAACAAAATTGTTTCGCTTGCCCAAGATCGCATTAGTTGGAGAAAGCTTGTAGTCGCCTGCTCCGCAGCCGACTGATGATGATGATGATCGCGCATTAAGAAGAATGGAATCCTTGAACCAAAGATGAATGAAGGTGAATGAAATCTATAAACTGCTAGCATTTTGCTTGTTATATTTGAATAATTTAACGCCTTTTTCTCGTGCAGATTTTGTATCTCTGTTTGAATGTACAGTTTAAAAAAACTATATGATAAAAGTATAAAAAACTGAACAGGTTGTATAAATGCTCAAAGATGTTGACAAATCTTAGGCAAAAAAAGTCTCAGACACCCGCACGCATTGCTATGTGTATTCCAAATTTGCGCATAGTGCAACGCGTTGGCCGGGTTTTTTTTTCAGTATCGTATCCCGATTCAAAGAAAGTGTCTTTCCTTTTTTGCAGTTTGGTTGTTGTTTTTTATATACATTTCATCATGATTGAAATTGTTAGAATTCTAAAAAAGGAGCAGTTTTACTCCGAAATTGGGCTTTAAGTGCGTGGAGTGGTAACTATGTTTCTGTTTTTGAATACAACAAAGTACATAAACATGGTGCCTTGACTGTAGCTCATTTTCTTTTAAAAACAAATAGCACTTAGCTTTTTTACCAAATGTGTCTGAGACAGACTTTTTTGGGAGAGGGGCTTATTTATCATAAGTGCCTACTTAATATATGTTTGTTTATAATAATAATAATAATAATAATAATAATAATAATAATAATAATAATAATAATAATAATAATAATAATAATAATAATAATATATGATAAATATTATTGTTCACATATTTTATTTTATTTCATCTTTTTTATAGTTTTATTATTATTACAAGTATATCGATTAATATATGATAATAATTTATGTATTTCGCATTTTTATTAGACATCGTATGTCACTAGCACTCCCGAGCGGCAAATAGGGCAGTAATATCGAACAAAAAGAACGCTTAAAAGCATTTTAATTGTGAACTTTTAAACCAGATGTCCCTTGGTTGTGCTTTGATGCGTGAGTTTAGAATCCAGAGAATAAATCATTTTTAAAGCTTTTAGAACGATAAAATATGAGACGGTGCATACTGTACTAGTACATGTATGTGACACGTTTGTTGGCTATTCCATTCAAATTTCGCACTCCCACTTTTGTTGGAAATTGTGGAAATATTTTTCATCGGGGAGTATTGATTTCAAATAGAATTAGCACATAAGGATGAATTTCATACACCCTCTGAGAAAGATTCTACTTCAATCTTCCACAGAGGAAGGTTGAGTTTCAAATGAAGCTTCCCAATGTGCTGATTTCAATTGGCTCCCCCGATGAAAAATATTTCCAAAATCTTCCAAAGGGGGGAGTGTGGATTTTAAATGGAATAGAATACCAGAAATATGTCGGTGAATCTGAAACAGATAAAAAAGTTGGTGATGCGGAAATTAAAACTCTTCATGATACCAACCATAAGTATCTTGGTGCTCTTGTAACTAAGCTGGGGAAACCAGCTGAAGTGTTCTCTGAAACGCACAATATTCTCAAACAAAGGTTGGAGAATATTGATAGTACATTGATCAGAAAAGAGTTTAAATTTGCCATTTATATAAGGTACCTGCTACCATCGCTTAGATACCACCTTACGGTCCATGAACTTAACGGGTCTGACCTTCCTAAACTAGACATGATGCAGTCATGGTCCATGGCAAAGGCGATTCGACCTTTGTGGCATTAAACCCAGTTAACAGGAAATTAATCCAGTAAATCGATTCAGTAAAGCAAATAAGCTCATGCATTCGATCACTAACGGCAACAAGCTTCGGTCGATTACCCCAGCTGCAGCGTGTGTAAACTCTAATTTGCATAGAGGCTGTACGTGAAATTATTGATTGGCTCCAAACAAAGGATTTGAACCGGTGCACGTAATCATGGCGCAGTGCAGTCCATTCAATCAAATGTTGTCATCAACCTATTTGATCGCAGTGCATTGTTATGTGTGTGAGACGAACTGTCGCGGTTGATTGCAATCAAACAAACGATGTCTTATGTATTACTTTGTTCCGTGATGAAAATCGTGATGTTTTATTCAATCACTCTTGAAAATGTATTTCTTTTGTAGGCCTATTACTTTGTTTTGTGATGAAAATTGTGATGTTTTATTTCATCACGCTTTAAAACAAACGATTTCTCATGTATTACTTTGTTTCGTGATGACAATTTTGATGTTTTATTTCATCACTCACGAAAAATTGATTTCTTATTGTATTACTTTGTTTCGGGATGAAAATCGTGATGTTTTATTTCATCATCACGCTCTAAAACAAACGATTTCTTATGCATTATATTTGTTTTGTGATGAAAATCGTGATGTTTTATTTCATCACGCTCTAAACAATAATTATAGTTACATGCATTTCAAGAAAAAAATCTTATTAAAACGGTAGGCCCTATGTTGTTTAGAAAAATGTAGAAAGTGATGATGATGATGATGATGTCGATGATGATGATGATGATGATGATGATGATGATGATGATGATGATGATGTCTCCAAAAGTGTCCCGGTTTGTTTTTCTTGCCCTAAATCGTGCGTATCTATTAATAAGGCACTTCAATAATCAATAATCAATCCCGTGACGGCCTCCACTAACTAGCTACTAACTTGGGTTTATGGGCGCTGATATTTCATGTTCACTGTCACTTATTTATCAGAAAAGTGCGACCATTTGTCAATCACCTACAGTACCCAATTTCGGCATACTATATAAGAAACTCATCATGATGATTGCCAGAGAATAGTTAAAATGTAGCTTGTACCGTTTTTTTGTGGCATCCTTCAGAAGTGAGCGGTCCGATACCAATATTTTCTGTCAAATCTCCATTCAATTAACACGGGGAGTTGGCTAGCTATGCCTTGCCCTCACTCATATTTTACAAAAGTGCGACTATTTCTGAACATCTAACCTAGCTGTAATTTTAGGTCATGTTAGAGAAATATATTTGCTAGAAGTTTGGAGAATAGCTAACATATTGGCTGGTTATTTTTCACACAGTGATGTTAACTAGGCAAGTGCCCATTCTTCCAACGTAGATCATTTGTAGGGGTCACGCGTCAATGGTGAGAGCACTGTGTATTGTGTATAGGAAAACGGACAGTAACTGCAGTATGATGCCCTCTGCAACTCATTTGTCAAAAAATGGCTGCAGATCCCTAGACCGGGTACCTTGGCTGGTCTTTACTCTTCTGGTTCGCTCGAAATTCGCAGCATTTCCCAGCTGTATAAATAATGCCATGCTTCTAAGTTTGTGCATCTTAAAAGAAGCTTCGACTCAAGCGTTCAGGATGCGTTGGTATCAAAGCTGGCTAGAGGAGAATCATTTTCTCGTAAATTTTCCATAATTCATTTTAGTCAGAACTTGTACAATGAAGTTGTTAAAGCTCTGGAAAATAATCCGACCCTTAGCAATCCAGTGCCCACAAAAAAGGTATTGCTGGTAAGATCAAAGAGCTTGTCACTGATGAAATCCGTAACCTGTGGAATTCCAAAGTTAAAGAATTGCTGGTTCAAGGCCGGTTTCTTCAGCTCATTCATTTAGAACAGACTTGTTTTACTTGGAAACATATAATGTATGCGCTTCCACGCGGTGTCTTACATTTTGCGCTCAACGCAGCCACAGATTCCCTCCCTACATTGACCAACTTGGGGAGATGGCGCCTAAGATCAGCTAATAATGTCAAATGCCCTTTGTGTCAAAACAGCCAAACTCTCCATCATGTGTTGAACTTTTGTAAAACAAAACTTGATCAAGGAAGGTACACATGGCGCCATGATTCGGTTTTGAATTATTTGGTGTCTCTCTTTAAGAACTCTGACAATACTAATGACTATCATGTTTATGCTGATCTCGGAGGTAAAAAAGGAGAAACAGTCACAACAGTTCCTCCTGATGTTCTTCCTACCTCCCAGCGCCCTGATCTTGTCATTCATTGGCCTCATCTCAGCAAGATTTGTATTATTGAGTTAACCATACCCTTCGAAACAAACATTGTTGATGCCCATCAGAGGAAACTCGACAAATATGCAAGTCTTGTTAATGATCTTACTGAAAAAGGGCTCAAAGTCAATATTCTTGCTTTTGAAATTGGTAGTAAAGGTTACCTATCTCCTGAAAATACATCTACTCTTAAGTCACTTATACATCTCTCTGGTACAACTCAAACTTTTAAGAACGTTCGGAATAATCTTATGAAAATCGTCCTGTGCACATCTTTTTATATTGTTCCAAATCTGAACCATCATGGATTGATCCACCACTGTTTAAACTATAGACGAATCCAACGAGCCAAGTCATGGTCAGGATTTGGTCGGCCATCTTTGGTTTCCCGCTAGCACCAACCTGGGGTTTTGAGCACCCGATTGTGCAAATAAAAGCCGCATAACACCTAGAGAAGATGCAAAGACGAGGAGGGTTAATAGAATAATAATATACAATAGAGGTAATCCTGTCGCATCTATCCATACATAGTCCTTTTGTTCATCCATCTATGAATAGATGCGACGGGATTACCTGCGGAATTATCTCTATTGTGTTATTCTATTAACCCTCCTCGACCTTCTCTAGGTGTTAAGCGCGCTTCAGACTCCGAGTATTGTACGTACAATATTGTATGTACAATATGTACGTTATTTAATCTATTGCCATTATATTTCCAGTAATGTTTAAGTTCTAACGAATGTTTGATGACGAAAAATCGATAATATGTTACATACAATATCTAGCAGAAATATATTATCGATTTTACGTCATCAAACATTCGTTAGAACTTAAACATTACTGGAAATAGAATGGCAATAGATTAAATAACGTAGATATGTTGCATACAATATTGTACGTACAATAAAAAGTCTGAATACTGCTTAAGGCGGCTTTTATTTGCACAACTGTTGGAACTGTATTGTGTTGTAAACTTCTTTTGTCTACCTGTGTTTTCGCGGAAGGTGTAAAACGGGTGATGGAATGCAGTTTAAAATTTCCGCCAAGGCCGAATCATTACACATTTTGGATGCATTGTAGCGGTCGGGGACCCAACTAAAGGCTGCTAGTCAGGTGTAGGAATGCGTGTATTTGGATTCCTCTATAATGTCTTTTAACAATTGTGTGGGTTTTTTTTTAAATATTTTATCTTGCCGGAGACTCGCTGGTCGGGTATCTCCGTGTCCTAGATTTTTCACTGCCAGTTTGTATTTTTCTTTATATGTATTTTATTGTTGCTATATTTATTTTATTCATGTATTATTATCTGTCTTTGTATATGTAATTAATGAGAATAAACTGGCTGATTTAATAAAACCATCAAAAATGGGAATGGATGAAACCCGATTTTTGAGTTTCAAATTGTTGGTTGTAAAAGTGTATCTACTTTATCCATTAATAGTTACATGTTTACGTTTATTTTTTATCCTCATCGGTATTTCCTGAAACTTTCATGTCTTATTTCCCAGCACTCATTTAAATTTCCTTCACTTTTTATAATACATTTAGCCACAAAACCTAACTGTTGTTGTTGCAGGAGACGAATACTACCTTAGAATTTGAAGTGCATAGTTTCTTTATTGATTTTTTTGATGTTGTACTTTACTTTCTGTTTTAAAATGGACATTTCAATTTTAACAATGTTAGCCATTTTTCTGGATCTGTCAGAACTCGCATATTTGGTCTAACTTCAAAAGTAAAAATTCAAGAACCTTACCGATTATTAAATTATAGACCGCAGAATTTAACGATAGCTACAAACGACAATTCCGACTAATGCAGGACCTTTTAGCGATACTGCAATGTAAAAGTCACCGTTAAACTAATCTTGTATTTATGGTTTGTTGAACATCACAGTGTGTCCTACATTATGTAAATAACGTCGATGCACTTATCGACGGTCCCTCACTGATAACAGTGTAATTCAATCGTTGGCTTGCATCTCTGTTGAAGCAGGTAACGCCCGGGGGTCAATCAATAAGTAACTTGCTACACACGCGTGTCCTGAAAAAGTGTTTTAAAGGGTGTCATTTTCATTACAAAGATAATTGTTTTTGATAATGCATTGAGCTTTTGGTTTGCCTGTACAGCAGAATACCTAGATGTAATCTTGATAAACATAATAACACAAAAAGAACTCCTCACTTACATAACCCGACATACATATCTCAACCTGGTCGTGCTATGACAGTTTGGTCGACACGGCACAGCGACAACGCCTGGGAAATAATTATATTGTACGACAGGGAAACTAAATCAATACACGTGTATATGCTATGCACGATTTCATATTTAGACGATAAATCTTCGGTTACCGGGGTAGAAAATGATTAATATCTCCCGTAATTTTTGCTTTATAAAGAAGCCAATTGTAAGGCTTGCACTTGAATATATGTGTTGAAAGAACATGATAGTCGTTAGCCAGCGTATTGACAAACAACAGTGCGTTTTGAAATCAAAAACTGACAAAAATTCAGATTTTATATGGCGCATAACAAACAAATGACAGCTGCCCTCATTCGAAAATACTCAGGTCTAAATGAGATGATGTACCAGGATCCAACATCTATAGAGGTCAGTCACCAGGCTATTGTCAATAGCCTTAGTCGGATGTCCCTCGGCCCATTATGCGTCTCAAAACTATTAAACAGGTCGGAACAAAATAGTCATGCGTAGCTGTTGAAAAAATGGATTCGGTCTATCATCATGGCGATTTCAGCCATGAAGATATCGGGGCGATGACACTGTGCACGATAGTATGCAACATCCTGTCAGCTCAAATTTGACACCGCATAAAACGACCATACCTTTAAATTAACAAAGATTGATACCAGCATATAAAATTTGGTGCATTCTCAAAAGTTGGAATGTTCAGGAATTCAGGAATGGCCAAGCTCGCTTGTCCGCAATGAGTCCCTGTTGAATACCCCTAAGTGCCCGGTTTATTCAATTTGTAAATTTGAAACGCATGGATTGTTATGATGTTTTACTTTTGCATTTGCGGAGACGATGCACTAAATTGTCGCGACTATTGGCCTATTCCAATTGAAATTCATCCACCCCCATGGAAGACAATTGAAGAATACCCGTACTAATTGTTAGCAACTATAACCATGATAACAATACACACGTTGAGATCGACAAATACATAACCTAATAATGGTTAGGAACGATAATCATGAGCTACATACTCTAATATCGACGAATACCACATAGCCTAATAATTGTTAGCAACGATAACCATGATAAAGATACACACGTTGATGTCGACGAATACCATAGACTAATTGTTAGCAACGATAACCATCATAAAGATGCACACTTTGATATCGACGAATACCATAGACTAATTGTTAGCAACGATAACCATGATAAAGATACACACTTTGATATTGACTAATACCATTGACTAATTGTTAGCAACGATAACCATGATAAAGATACACACTTTGATATCGACGAATACCATAGACTAATTGTTAGCAACGATAACCATGATAAAGATACACACTTTGATATTGACTAATACCATTGACTAATTGTTAGCAACGATAACCATGATAAAGATACACACTTTGATATTGACTAATACCATTGACTAATTGTTAGCAACGATAACCATGATAACGATACACACTTTGATATCGACGAATACCATAGGCTAATTGTTAGCAACGATAACCATGATAACGATACACACTTTGATATCGACGAATACCATAGACTAATTGTTAGCAACGATAACCATGATAAAGATGCACACTTTGATATCGACGAATACCATAGACTAATTGTTAGCAACGATAACCATGATAAAGATACACACTTTGATATCGACGAATACCATAGACTAATTGTTAGCAACGATAACCATCATAAAGATGCACACTTTGATATCGACGAATACCATAGACTAATTGTTAGCAAAGATAACCATGATAAAGATGCACACTTTGATATAGACGAATACTATAGACTTATTGTTAGCAACGATAACCATCATAAAGATACACACTTTGATATCGACGATATAGACTAATTGTTAGCAAAGATAACCATGATAAAGATGCACACTTTGATATTGACTAATACCATTGACTAATTGTTAGCAACGATAACCATGATAAAGATACACACTTTGATATTGACTAATACCATTGACTAATTGTTAGCAACGATAACCATGATAACGATACACACTTTGATATCGACGAATACCATAGGCTAATTGTTAGCAACGATAACCATGATAACGATACACACTTTGATATCGACGAATACCATAGACTAATAAATTGTTAGCAACGATAACCATGATAAAGATACACACTTTGATATCGACGAATACCATAGACTAATTGTTAGCAACGATAACCATCATAAAGATGCACACTTTGATATAGACGAATACCATAGACTAATTGTTAGCAAAGATAACCATGATAAAGATGCACACTTTGATATAGACGAATACTATAGACTTATTGTTAGCAACGATAACCATCATAAAGATACACACTTTGATATCGACGATATAGACTAATTGTTAGCAAAGATAACCATGATAAAGATGCACACTTTGATATCGACGAATACCATAGACTAATTGTTAGCAATGATAACCATCATAAAGATGCACACTTTGATATCGACGAATACCATAGACTAATTGTTAGCAACGATAACCATCACAAAAAAACGCACTTTGATATCGACGAATACCAGCAAATGCCAAACGTTCTCGACCTCATTCGCAAAAGGTTACCTGAAATGTTTAAATGTCGGGTTATTGAAAAGGATGGGGTATAGAACTTATTAATGTGTTGGCAAAATATTTGGTAAAAAATGCTTGCAACAAATATTTTACAACATTTTGAAATCATTTTAATAATATTGTTGCAGTGAGTTTTAAACGTTTTAAACGTTTTCATGACCAATATAACCCGACATTTAATGTTATTAAAATGTTTTTACCAAAATAGAAACCCAAAATATAACCTGTTTAAAATGTTTTAAAAACGTTTTGTGTTTGCTGGGATACTATAGACTAATTGTTAGCAACGATATCCATGATACCAATATACACTTTGATTTATGGACATTGTTACGTTGGGTCGCAGTAAAAGGTTATTTTAATGGAAAGCTTTGATAACATACGCACTTACACTGCAAAAACATGACATTGATTGATGACTGCTATTTCAAGCGCTTTAATTGATATCTCGCAATATCTATACACCATTTGCTTGCCCCAGACTGTTTTAATCTTATGTTAGGATACCAATGATTACCGGTGGGCAAACTCACCACATGCTTCGGAAGGTTTTCCTTCTAAAATGTACATAACCGGTAGAGCCCTGGTGGTAGAGTTTCATGATACAACAAGCTACAAAATTACGACATTGCTAGATAATGTAAACCTGAGGTGTTGGGTTCGATTCCCTGGCGGGATCACTTTTTCTGCGTGTCTCCTCGACAGCAAACCTGGTGAAAATACGTTTATTGCTAGATAATGTCTGTTTGATAGACAATGAGAGGTACAGCCTGTGCTGTGTCTCCTTAACACCATCAAAATGTGTCTCAACGATTTTTAAATTAATTGAAAATTTACGGCCAGTTCAAACATCCAAAATCATGTTAGTATTCAGTAGTTACACATTGAATCTATGACAATAGCAAAACAAATGAGGTTAAAATATGTGCCATATAAATATTGTATATTGGGAAGATTTTGTTGTTTGTATCAGCTGTGGAATGTTTACACAAATCAGAGTATCTCCATCTGGGCTTTTTTACTTAGTCAATTTGTTTGTCTTACATGTCAATTTAAGCCACTCACAATATTACGAACTGATAATATACCAAATATATTTACTTAGATAGGAAACCGATATGCCCATGTCGTCGGCAGAGTGCTACACTATCGTAAGTGCAGTTTGGACAGATTTACAGGAGGAGCATATTTGTTTTTTGCGTAGCCGTTTGTTTCCAAGTAGCCATAAAATGACATGGGAATGTAAAGCAATTTGATTTTAGTAATATAAACTATATAAATGGTGTTAAAGTTAATAAATCGATTAATTATTTACTGATATTTTAGTGCAATACTATCCTAAGTGCCACATACGATAGTGTTGCACTAAAATAAAAATAAGTGTAGAGTGCAACACTATCGTATGTGCCACATACGATAGTGTAGCATTCATTACTAAATTAGGATATGTGTTATATCGGCTTAAATGTCCAATATTATACGTTGGTGTAGCATTCCGTGATTTTGTTGTTTAGGCCCAATAAAGTAGCGTATGTGGCACATACGATGGTCTTGCAGCAAATGAAAAACAAAATTAGCGTGCAACACTATCGTAAGTGGCACATACGATAGTCTTGCCTATTTTATTTTATTAATTAAAAAATAATTAAGCAATTTTGAAACTTAAAACCTGGTTTAAAATGTGTGTTTTTATATGGCCTTCCATAATTCTTCAAAATCTCATTTTGGCCAAAAATGTCAAAACGATAGTGTAGCACTCTGCCGACGATGTGTTCTATAATAGCAATACGTTGTTTGAAGCCAGAATCATTAAAACAGGGGAGAGAAAAATTGGCATGCAAAAACGTCTGTTTACATCCTGCAATCAGGCGCGGAAATGTAGGACACTTAATGACTACCTTGTACACGTACTACCTAAATTTCCAAGATCAATAAAGGGGGGGGGGGAATCTGACTTGAGATTGAAATATTCAATATGAAAGATTAGAATTCAGGCTAATTTGGACTTGACCCTGATCGCAATCGCTTGGACAGGGGCTCACCTTCCTCTGAAAGACCTTGTATTTTGGGTGCCCTTCTGGCTCCCTTGAGTGGCCAGCGTGCAATTAACAACCCAGTAAACATAAAACGTTTTCGACATTATTCGCAAAAAGGTTGACAAGTGTCGGGTTATAAAATGGGTACATAAAGTGCATTCATTCTTTTTATAACATTCAAAAACAATTTTTGAAAACTTACTGCACAATAAAGAATAAATTTAATCTATTCAACCAGATTCACGTACCTTGGAGCAACCAACGTTGCGGCCAGTACCACTGACCTTCAGCTGGGTTGTGATGTTATACACCTTGAGACCCGATGACGTCACCCTGTGACGTCATTTGGCAAGGTAGAGTTCTGATGGTTCTGTCCCAGGCGTGTGAGAGGTTGTTTCTGAGGCCTCCACCACGGTTGAGGGATGGTTGTTCTGCTCGCACCCAGATGGCTTCTTTTACTCCCCGTTCGTACCACCGTGCTTCGCGGTCGAGGACTTTGACGTCCTCTAGGTCCACCTTGTGTTTGCTGGCTTTTAGGTGTGTATAAACCGCTGATTCTGCAGGGCCCGAACTAGAGCGCTGATGTTGCTGTAGCCGTTTTTTAAGTGGTTGAGATGTTTCTCCAATATAAGTGTCAGTACAGTTGAAACTCTCCCCGCACTGAATACAGGGTGTCCCAAAAGTCTCGATACCTTTTTAAACCTTTGTATCTTTAAGAAGAAATGATATACAAAAAATTTGAAAACATATTTGGAAAGAAGACACTTGGGCAATTTTTGTGGTACCAAACTTGCGCCCGTGTGTGCCTCCTAATTAAAAAATAATGTCAGATGAATGTATAGGCACATAACGCGTAGTACCATACAGCAGTCATTCCTTTTCTGAACATTCACAGAACTTCTTGGGCTTGCTGATACAGCACGTCTTTCTTAATCAATGTTTCGTGTATCGCCTTGTCTTCCTATGTCCATAGCGCACTGAATCGCGTACTGATCCTGTCTTAAAGAATTTGTTGACAATGTTTTTATGCAGCATTTTGATGGTGCTCGAGCATGTCCAGTGAGTTGATAATGTTCGTTGAACTTCTGTTGAGTAAGTTTGACCGATTTCGTTTCGGCATAAAACCAAAGAATGTGAATTTGTTGTTGAATATTGTAAGTCATGTTGATACAACGCCATTTATCACTTATTCGTGCATTCAAAATGTCAGCAAAAACAAACCGCTTGAATGCGCTTGAATGGAATGGGGGAGGGTAGCAGAGCAAAACAATGGTTTCAACAGGACGGTGCGACTCCACACACAGCCAAAGTGACTCTCCAATGGCTTGAAAATCGTTTCCATGAGAAGATCATGTTCCTCAAAACTAATCAAACTTGGCCACCTCATTCTCCGGATTTAAGTCAACCTGATTTTTTTCTGTGGGGTTATCTCAAAGACCGAGTGTATAGCACAAAACCTCGCAGCATTCCCGACTTGAAGGAAAACATAAAGAGTGAGATAAGAAAACTTGAAAGAGACACTTGCAGAAGCGTCATTCAGTACTTCACCGTCAGAGTACGCGAGTGTGCGAATTTATATGATGGACATCTTGAACATATTCCGAATAGACTACTTGCAAAAAAAAAAAAAAGTCCAAACTACGGAAGAACAAAATTAAAATAATGTGAAGTTGTTGGGAATAGTGTTTCAATTTGACAATGTTCCTGGTGATTTGTTCCCATTAACCTTTTTTGCATATGCGCTATATTCATGCATAATGTCTTCTGACTTAGCATGAATAGGGGAGTTTCAATGTGACAATTCAGTAATGATGGGGGTATCAACTCAATCAAAACATTATAAAATCTTTGAGATAAGGAAAATTACTTTACCAAGTCACTTTGTTAGGATTGTGAGTAAATGCAGAAGAGGGTGTTAATTTGACAATTCGTTTGCATTTAATCAAGTGTTTTTGTTGCTCCGGTTGAAAGAACGATTTTCCAATATGATAAACATTTGCTCGTATCTTCATACTACAACATGCAGATATTAGCAAGTTTGGTACCAAAAAAATTGCCCAAATGTCCTCTTTCTAAATACAGGGTGTAACAAAAAAAAGAGGCCCCACATTGCGCCCTCTTTTTCTCCTATTTTTGAAACGTTGATCAAATATATTTTGGTATGTAAAGAAACCCTAAATCGTTAGCTTTAATAAACCAAAACAATTATTTCAATCGGCTCACAATTTTTGAAGATATGCCCTCTTTAGGAAATGTGCCCGTTTTTCACTCTGTCCACGGATGAGGTTTGGCTACATCAAAGATTTAAACGAAACACACGGTTAATGACATGGATAGATAATAGCATTAGTCTTGGGAAAGCATTCACTATAAGCGAGGATCACCAGCTAGCTTCAAACCTCTTCGCAAACCCGTATTAGTGCTGCATTCGCAAGTATCCGGCGCACAAGGCCTTAAGGATGGTACGCAACGCAAATAATGCAATGAGAACTAAGGCTGAAACCTGTATTCGTCACGGAGGCAACAAGGTAGAGGGCAGAGCAGCACAGTAAACTCACTTCAAAAGAACCAAAGACAAACTAAACAGCCCTTTTCATGGCTACCTTTTATTCCAAAAAGAGAAATGACTTATGTTGTCAATAAAAAGAAAGCAAGAAACAAGAAAAACATAAGTAATTGCAAGTATAGCAAAAGAAGTCCCATCCCACATCAATTTCGCCCAAATTAATGACACTTAACAAAATCCATAACCCATAAGCCCACCGGTAAAGCCCATTCCCTTAAATAAAGTTGTTATTTTATAAAGTTATCATCGAGGAATGTTTTATATTCATGCATGGTATATGCACTTTTCAATCTTTGAAGTAGCCAAACCTCCTCCGTGGACAGAGTGAAAAACGGATACATTTCTTTAAAAGGACATATTTTCAGAAGTTATGAGCCGATTGAAATAATTGTTTTGGTTTATTAAAGCTAACGATTGAAGGTTTCTTTACATACCAAAATATATTTGATCAACTTTTCAGAAATAGGAGAAAAGAGGGCGCAATGTGGGGCCTCTTTTTTTTTGGGACATCCTGTATGATTTCATATTTTCTGTATACTATTTCTCCTTAAAGATACAATGGTTTAAAAAGGTATCGAGATTTTTGGGACACCCTGTACCATATACAAGTCCACTCTGCCTACCTTTGGGTTGCTTGTCCTTGGGGTGGACTAAGGCTTGGCGTATGGTATTGACTGGTTTAAAGTGAGTTGTGATATTATACTCTCTGAATATACGCTTAAGTTTCTCTGATAAATCACCGTGGTAAGGGATTGTAGCACTTGCAGTTCTACCAGAATTACTGTTGGAATGTTTGGTGGGCTCTTTACCGTCTTTTCCACCTGAGTTCAGGGCTTTATCAATTGCCCAGTTCTTAAAGCCACAATGGTGGAGAGCTTTACGCAAGTGATCTTGTTCCGCTTTCTTTTCGGATTCCTTGGTGACAATGGTCTCCGCTCTATGGAAAAGAGTCTTTACCACACCGAGTTTCTGGATTAGCGGATGGTTTGAGTCGAACTGCAAATACTGGTCAGTATGAGTCTGTTTCTCTTTTCCATAGAGCGGAGACCATTGTAACGAGACAATCAAGAAAAGCGAGCTTATTGTCTGATAAGCCTTCCTGGGTGAACTTGATATTGGGGTCAACGTGGTGGAGGCCTCAGAAACAACCTCTCACACGCCTGGGACAGAACCATCAGAACTCTACCTCGCCAAATGACGTCACAGGGTGACGTCATCGGGTCTCAAGGTGTATAACATCTCAACCCAGCTGAAGATCAGTGGTACTGGCCGGAACGTTGGTTGCTCCAAGGTACGTGAATCTGGTTGAATAGATTAAATTTATTCTTCATTGTATGATTCCCAGATGATTGAGAGTATTCACAATTTGTTACGAAAGGATTATGGCAAGGATTGCCTTATATTGACTAGAAACCTTGAGAAAACGGCGTGGAAGATAGCGAGTTTTCGCAATCACCTACGGTTCACACTCCGTTGTTTACAATCGGAGTTAACACCCCGCAGTGTGAGACTGAGTTCCAATATAAAAGGTCCCCGTGCAGATAAAATCATTCGCGGTACGGAACGGAAATTACTCAACGAACGAGTAAGACAAATTAACTTTACCATCAATAATTTGAACAAAAAGAAAGAGGCGATTTCTCGTGATTTAAACGATCAATTACCCCGGGAAATTTACAATCGAGTCATCGAGTTCACGGAGCATGCGCAGTTAGCCCAACACGACAAAACCAAGACTCGCCAGGTTGCCAAATTCGACAGGCTTGAGTGGAAGGCTTCGGCTGCTTCGCGTGCCGATAAAGACACAAATTGGAGGTGTAAGGACAATAATTCCAGTCCCAATGTCAAGGAAAGATGGGTGAAGAACCTATCGGATCGCAGTATTTCTGATAGCGAACGCAGTTTATTTGAGAAAGGACTAAATTACGTTGTATCATCGAAGCGAATTGAAGGTCGTCAAGTTACTGAGATCATAACATCGACTGAGTCGGCGATTAGGAGTTCCAAATTGGAATATTCTAGAGCAGAGGAACTGAGACAGCGGGTGAATGCGAGCATTTTAAGTGCAAAACCGCCGAAATCTAACCTCACTAAGAGTGAGTATTTAGCCCTTGATAGTCTCAAGAAAGACGATTCAATTACTATCCTCCTAGCTGACAAGGGTAGATGTACAGTGGTTCTGAATTCAAAAGACTATGATCAGAAAGTAAAGACACTCTTGGAGGATACTAAGACCTATACTCCTTTAAAGAGAGACCCTACTGGCCCTTGTAAGAGCAAAGTTACTGCGAAACTTAAAGAATTACATGAGGACGGTGCAATTGATGTGAAGCTTAAACTTCAATTAAACCCCACAGCGGAAACCATCCCAACATTCTATGGTCTTCCTAAGGTTCACAAAGCTAATGTCCCTTTACGGCCCATCGTGAGCAGCATCGGCGCTGTTACCTACGACATCGCAAAGTTTGTAGCAAAGATCCTAGGGCCGTTAGTCGGTAAATCGGAGCACCATATCCTTAATTCCAAAGACTTCGCTGATAAGATTTGTGACTTATTGCTGGAACCCGACGAGACAATCACATCATTTGATGTTACGGCACTCTTCACCAGTATCCCCCCGGTTGATGCGGTGAAAGCGATACGCGAAGTGTTGAGACAAGATACGAGTTTGCACGAACGTACTGACTTGTCTCCGGATCAGTTGTGTGATTTGCTTTAATTGTGCCTGGATAACACCTATTTTAGCTATGGCGGTCAATTTTACAAACAATCGCATGGTTGCAGGATGGGTTCACCAATTTCTCCGATCATTTCCAACCTTTATATGGAGAACTTTGAACGCGTAGCTTTGTCGACGTTTGACGGTATCGGTCCATCCAAGTGGTAACGTTATGTCGATGATACCTGGGTGTTAATTAAAGCCTGTGAACTAGATCGGTTTTTCAACCACATAAACCAAGTTGACCCCAATATCAAGTTCACCCAGGAAGGCTTATCAGACAATAAGCTCGCTTTTCTTGATTGTCTCGTTCACGTAGAGGAAGACCTTTCTCTGTCAGTATCTGTTTATCGAAAACAGACTCATACTGACCAGTATTTGCAGTTCGACTCAAACCATCCGCTAATCCAGAAACTCGGTGTGGTAAAGACTCTTTTCCATAGAGCGGAGACCATTGTCACCAAGGAATCCGAAAAGAAAGCGGAACAAGATCACCTGCGTAAAGCTCTCCACCATTGTGGCTTTAAGAACTGGGCAATTGATAAAGCCCTGAACTCAGGTGGAAAAGACGGTAAAGAGCCCACCAAACATTCCAACAGTAATTCTGGTAGAACTGCAAGTGCTACAATCCCTTACCACGATGATTTATCAGAGAAACTTAAGCGTATATTCAGAGAGTATAATATCACAACTCACGTTAAACCAGTCAATACCATACGCCAAGCCTTAGTCCACCCCAAGGACAAGCAACCCAAAGGTAGGCAGAGTGGACTTGTATATGGTATTCAGTGCGCGGAGAGTTTCAACTGTACTGACACTTATATTGGAGAAACATCTCAACCACTTAAGAAACGGCTACAGCAACATCAGCGCTCTAGTTCAGGCCCTGCAGAATCAGCGGTTTATACACACCTAGCCAGCAAACACAAGGTGGACCTAGAGGACGTCAAAGTCCTCGACCGCGAAGCACGGTGGTACGAACGGGGAGTAAAAGAAGCCATCTGGGTGCGAGCAGAACAACCATCCCTCAACCGTGGTGGAGGCCTCAGAAACAACCTCTCACACGCCTGGGACAGAACCATCAGAACTCTACCTCGCCAAATGACGTCACAGGGTGACGTCATCGGGTCTCAAGGTGTATAACATCACAACCCAGCTGAAGGTCAGTGGTACTGGCCGCAACGTTGGTTGCTCCAAGGTACGTGAATCTGGTTGAATAGATTAAATTTATTCTTCATTGTATGATTCCCAGATGATTGAGAGTATTCACAATTACTGCACAATATTCTAACGTTAAATGTTGACAAAATATTTGGCAAAAAAATGTTTTACAATAACATTTTGACAACATTAAAGAAATTATTGCAGTGTGTTTTCATAAAGAAGTTTTAACACATTTTCATGACCTTTATAAAATATGACATTTAATGTTATTTAAAACCGAAACCAAATATATGACATGTTTAAAAAGTTTCGCTAAACATGCTAAAAGCAACTAAAAATCATCGAATGTCAGTATCAATTACTGACTGCATTAATTAATTCATTACGCAGGAATGTATGCCAAACTAATTTGCTATAGTGCAAGTTTGATAAAAACACTTTAATTGAAAGAAATAACACAAGTTGCATTACTGAGGAAGGTGAAATGAAAATAATGATTGGAATATTCTGATCTTTTTGAATCTTAATGTGGAAAGCAAAAAACATTAGTCTTGGTCATTGTAATACATTCTTTGTCCACTAAAATAACAACGCGAAGCATATTGTTTAATGAGAACAAAAATACAGCGTGAGAGCTCTCTACTAAACTACCTCATACATCCGGCAGGACTAAAAAACATAAAGGCCGCAAGCCCGGCAGGGCTGCAGGACTGAGGCCGCTGACTTCCATAGTAAAGTCTTCCAACTAATGGAATTCCAATATATATGAGCTCCGCTGGGCATGAAAGCAGGGTGAACGTAACCTTAATGTAACGACACCAAATACAATACTGCATTCAGTGGAGGGTACAATCATGGAGCTATTATCGATGGAGACACAATAGATTACGTAACACATTGTTCCTTTGTGCCGATTTGATTTGCCGACAAGCTATTCATCGAGAGGTACGTTTTGTTCAGGACAAAAGGGTTCCGCCATTAAATCGGTAACTGACCTGACAGCGTATTAACGCTTTACCAGGCAGGGTACTGTCAATTAATGATCAAAAGAAAGTCATGTGAAAGCGCCCACTATTGAGTGAGAGGTACATTTTGTTCTCATACAGCCCAGGGGTGTGATTAAGTCTTCGCCAGTACACAGAAACACACTTTACCGTCGATGTACAGTTCTTTACCGCTCACCTTAATTTAGGCACCTCATTTTCAAAAATTTAATAGAGTTGCTGATCGATTACCCGTAACAACACGGAGTGGCTGCCAGGTATATAGGTCCGTGTCTATCTGTGTCACTCTCTATTAATTTTGATTATTTCGCAGTATTATGTTGTTATCATGGTTATAGGCCTATTCAGTAAAGTCAAATGGGTTTCTTAATATCACGAATATTCACGAATATCCATATTAAAAGCCAGGGGTGAGGGAGTGAAGGAGGGGTCGAGGGGTGAAAAGAGGGGAAGCGGATGTGCTATCGAGATTGGAGGGGAGGAAGACAAAAAGAAAAAGAAAGGAATAGGGGGAGAGGGGGAGAGAGGGACAAGGAGAGCGAGGGAGTGATAGGCCCCTTAAATGTAGGCATAAGAAAGAATAAGTGCAGAGAAAGGAAAAGAAAGGAATGAATAAAGAAAATAATAATTATTATTATAGAAACTAAACACATAACAGCACTAGGCAGCCATTCAATGATGCCAAAACCTTTATGCGTTACGTAATTAAAACACCCAGTCAGATGTATTTCACACCTGCCAAACACAAGTCATCCAATTTCAATATTGATTGGCAACATTTTCCAATGTCAGCGCTCTAATCGGACACAATAGAACAATAAACCCTGCAGTGCGTTGGGTACAGTGCTTAATTGTGATTTATATACAATTGGTCAATTGCACACAGGCTCTTTTTATCTTTTCAGTTTCTGTTTTCGTTTTCGTATTCGTTTTCGTAAGTCATTGTTATTATGAAGTGTTAGCCTGCTAGGTGTGACCAATCTTTTATTCTAGCCTTTTGTTACTTACTAATAATTTGAAGCAAGTGCATTTCTGTCTTCGTTTTGGTAAGTTGAGATGAGAGGGTTGGTGCTAATCTAGAAGAGTCTAAATTTTACGGTCTAAATGGCCCATACACGTTCAATTTTTTAATCAATATCAAAGACCCTTGATACAAGAGTGGATTCAAAATCTACCATTGTACACGCACAATGGTAGCTTTTGTATCCACTCCTGCATTTAGGGTCCGCAATATTGATCAATAACATTGATCGTGTATGGGCCGCATTAAATTCGCGGTAAGTTGTACGGCTTCAATTGGCGTTTGGTGTATATGCACTTACGCCTAGGCGTGATTGGCTCGTAAAAAAAATCTAACATTGAAATATATACTAACTATGTTGCCAAGTTATAAGCAAAAGTCTTTCATAATTGGCGATGAAACGAGCGTCTGAAATAGCCAAATAGAGAGATTGCGATTTCCAAACGTAGGTATCGGACCTACGTTGATCTATTCAAAACCACTCTCCTGTATCGAAGCGAGGTCACGTATTTAGCCAGTTTTGAAGATTTTCCACGTGCAAAATAAACGTAGATACATCGTTGAAAATGCACAAAATTTGTCCATTTCACAATATGTTAAGGGCTGGGGTATGAGCGACCTTGAAGTACCGGTATCTGGAGAGGGGCAGCAATCAGTTACCCAAAATCACAGCGGCAGGTAGTGACTGGGCCGCCGAGTGCTAATATATATTTATTTTGGAAGGTTCGTGTTTGTTTTAAATTTTGGGGCGTTTTTCCAAAATTTGATATTTTTGGTGATATTTCAAAAAGCGACATGCCAAAGACAACTCTTTGGGCACATAGTTTGTTATTGTTATTGCAGTTCTTTTCCACATACCTACGTTAACATTCGATTGGGTGATTTACTAATATTATATATTTTATGACTGCAATTTGGCGTTTTCAATGCGTTTACACGTATCATGAAATTAACGCAAATATCTAGTCACGCTGCTTTTAGAATTTTTACCTGATCGTCGGCTTTTGTAGGCAACAGAATGCAGATTGGCTCACGATAGATGTCGTATTCCTCTATGTGGTTCACTTATTGATAAAATGAGTTTGCATTCCTTGTAACAACACACACATTGCCGTCTGGAAACCGGGTCTGGTACTGATTTTGGGACAGCCATTAGACTTCAGCGCCGTATCAAATCTCATAAAAACCACACGACTGACGACTATGTGTTTATGTTTCCCGCACGAAAGCTTGTGTCTACATCTATTACTATACTTCTTTGGAAACGTTGACCTTTGACCATTCTTTGTATAACGCCCTGATATGACCTTGATATGTTCGCTTGATTGGGTACGTTATAGCATCCATTTCATTGAGTTATTAGGACTTGGTCAGTAGATAATACTCCAGGGATACAATAGTTTAACATGGTGTGTGAGCATGGTGAAAGACTCATTATTGATTAGGCGCGGACATATTAAAGGCACAGGTCCTTTGCGTGTATAGCAGAAAATTATAATAGAATGTGTGAATAGAATGTTTGGAATTTTGCAACTTAAATACTAACTGCATTCTGCATTATGTATTTATTTATTTATTTAGGCCTATGCCTATTTATTTATTTACTGACTTATTTATTTATTTTATTTATTTGGTATATTAGTTAGTAGGCCTAGTTAGTAATATTCCATGATAGGCCTACGTCGGTTTATTATTGATTGTTGATAACTTGACAACTTGATTGATTGATCGATTGATAGTCATTTCACATTATATTCCTAGTTTATAGGCCAATTTGAATAGCATCGTCCATTAGATAAATAGACCTATCAGTATTGATTTATTCTATTCAGCAATATCAAGGATTACTATCAAACTTCTCATAGCTAATTGTCAGTTGGCTCGGTGGTAACGCAGTAGGTTTTACAACACGGAGGTCCCGGGTTCGATTCTCACCTCTGCCTATTTTTTGCAAGGCTGAGAAAAAAATGAAATTTCTGGACTGCAAACTTATTTGGCGCGCGATCTGAGCTGGTCCTTTTCTGGTGGCTGTGTCTGTTACAGGCACACTCCCTCTGCATCCAAACCAGGTTCACGCTCATTGCACCTCCCTTAAAGACAGTCAGTGATAATGAACATACGAAGGAAAGTCTAATTACTATTATGATCCTTTTTGTTTGTAACAAAGCATTATAATAAAGGTACAGCGATGTGTTGAAAATCGACTCAATTTATACGCGATATCCATACGCAGAGATTGCCATTGAAATGTGTGTGATACTTTGCGTACAAAAATGACATTGCGATTTCCCATTTTGGATTCCAACGTAGTATAAAACGCAGATGCTACGTTGAAATATGCTGATTTTACCTCATGTTGAAGTTCATGCAACGCGCCCAATTTTCAGGACGAAAAAGTCTCATTTTGAAAGTAAAGTCATTATATATTGATGTAGTGTAATGCAATACAAAGGAATTGCATTGGAGCGAAGATAATTTATGCTATTCATTCGTAACAATGGCAAGCTAATCTGATGATTGCTTGGGCCTATGCAAGACTCGAGTTTATTTTAAATGTTTATTTTTGCAGGGCTTATTTTTGTCAGTCATGTATCATACTGATACATTTCGCAAAGAGGGAGGGGGAATACTTGAGACTGACAGACTGAACAAGTGAGAGTGGGAGGGGGCGAGGGAGAAAGAGAGGAGAGGGAGAGACGGAAAGACTAGAAAGAGAAGAACTCGAGTGGAGAGAGAAGCGACGATAACCAGCCAGGATTTATTAGGTTGCGACCGGCTAATAAGCGAACCTTTTTTGATTTAAAGGCTTATTTTCAACGTTTTTACAGAAAAAAGTGGACCTTTTTATCCTCATTGGCATTTTGTCACATTAATGTGAATCAATTTAACAACATCAAAGACGAGAGGGCGCTGGGCGTCGGTGTTCCATAATCTTGTCTCATCCAGCCTTTATTGACACAGGCATCTACCTCTATTGAAATAAGCTGATATGGTACTTCAAAGTTAACAATGAATTCAAGTTACAGATCAACTCACTTAATCCCTTGCGTTTTCGTTTCTGAACAATAGACTTACGAAAACTGAAAAGATAAAAAGACACATAGTAAGAAGGAAGGCTGGACTGATACGACAGTACGAGTATATGCACAAGTACCGGTATACTCGCACATGTTAAATAGTCACAAAAAGCTTGATGTTTGATGTATTTTAGATAACAACATGGACTAGTGAAATTAGCAACATGCGTTCATAAATCGCGACATGCTCTCTACTAGCCTACCCCATACACCTTGTTTTGAATAGTACTTCCGATATCACTAAGTGATTAAATGAGCGACTTCTACGGTATCCGTAATTGAAAGGTGTACACTCTTTATTCAGCAGTGGTCGCATCAGCGTGAATAAGGTAGTTTCGACTAGAATAGTTCATTGTTCACCTAAGGCATAAATTAACCGTGGCACAGTGTCATCGCCCCGATATCTTCATGGCAGAAATCGCCATGGTAGGTTGAATCCACAGCCACGCATGGCCATTTTGTTCCGACCTTTGAGACGCATAATGAGCCGAGGGACATCCCGACTAAGGCTACTGACAATAGCTCGGTAATTGACTTCTCTGTGTTTAAGTGAGCTTGTATACGCCATGTGAGTGAGTGCTCACACTACGCTGTGTTTGACCTCTGTGTGTGTATGAGCATGTACATGTATACGCCATGTGAGTGAGCGCTCACATCAGAAAATCAGAATATTTCTGTCAGTTTTTGAGTTCAAGTCGCTCTCTTCTTTCTCAAGACGCTAGCTAACGACGATAATATCCGTTGAACATATATATTCAAGTGCAAGGAACCAAATCTGGTTTCTTTATACGAAATCACTGCTAATATTGCAGCCCTCACCTAAGTTTCTCTGAGATGCCTTTTCCGTACTTATCAAGGTGATAAGGTGTTCAGAAAATTCAATTTGGCATATTCCAGATGAAATATAACTTCTAAGTAGTAACACTGGCATATAATGTTCTAAACCATACAGGTTAAGGCATCCATCGCGTAAAGTTTGATTCTATTGTGCTATCGGTGTCCCAATAGGTACCGATGGCTCTTTATATATCGTACCCTGGGGATGCCATAAATTGTATCAAGCATGGGACCAGACACTGAACGGAATTGATCATCGTCTCTCACGTGACCAATCGACCGAATCAGTCACTTGACGATGTCCGATGGTTTCGGACGAAACGTCGTGTCAACGAAACGATTTTTTAAAACATTTTGTATAGTGCTATCGTTATTATTTAAATAAAAAAGTATAGCACTATGCAACTGTTCAGGTTACAATAGAAAGAGACATCGGTATATATCGGATCTCTGCTGAGCTGAAGGATAGCAACACGGCGATATGATGTTCTAAATCGTAGATACTAAGGCATCACGTACAATTTGGTCCTATAGCGCTATCGGTCCCCCAATAGGTATCTGTATCTGTATCTGTATCTGTATCTGTATCTGTAAGTATACTATACAACACTCCCAATGCTGGAGCCAGGCGTATAGGGTAGTGTGCGCATACGGAGTGAAAAGTTAGTCTTGGCGAAGGTGCTGAAGCACAGCTTCCTTGAAACTTGTTGGCTCAGTTATCTGCGTAATAGAATACGGCAAGTTGTTCCAGTCTTTGACTGTTTTTGGCAGGTAGGAATACTTGTGGCAATCTTTGGTGCTGGTTATTATTTGGTAGGCTGCTGGATGTGTATGCCGCGATTGACGTGGGTTTGGTCTGAGCAAGAGATCCACCGGCAGAGCCAGGAGGCCCTCTCTGGCTTTCTGAAGTATTGTCAGCCTGTTTGCATGACGCCTGTTTTGAAGGGTGTCCCAACCCAAGTCTTTGATGAGGTTTGTGATGCTCGTTTTCCTGTCATATGTATTTGTGGTGAACCTTGCAGCTCTTTTTTGGATTTTTTCCAATTTATTTATGAGATATTTTTGGTGTGGGTCCCACACTGCGTTAGAATACTCAAGTATTGGTCTAACGAGTGACATGTATGCAGTTTGTTTGAGTGGTTTGGGGCAGGAATGTAAATTTCGCCTAATGAAGCCTAGGGATCTGTTAGCAGATGATGTTATGTTGCTTATGTGTTTTGACCATGAAAGATTGTTAGATATGTTGACGCCAAGATATGGGTGGTTGTCTGTTTCCTCCAGTATGCATTCTCCGATCTTGTAACTGTACATTTTGGGATTTCTGACATGAGTTACCCTCATAACAAAACACTTTTTAATGTTGAAATTCATTTGCCAGTCTTTTTGCCACTTCTCTAGAGTGTTTAAGTCATCTTGGAGAAGGATATGATCGATATCATTCACAATTTGGCGGTAGATTGCTCCGATGGCTCCTTATATATCGTATTATAAGGTACCGATGGCTCCTTATATATCGTACGAAAACAAAAGCCCTATGCAAATGTTCTGGGTACGATGGAGAGAGCCCACGCTACCTATCGGGGTATCGATAGCACTAAGGACCAAACTATACGTGATGTCTGTTCATGCTATCTAGTATCTACTGGAGATAGCAGCATTCGCTATATGTGTAGATAGAAAGAACCATCGGTACCAATAGGGGCACCGATAGCGCTATAGGACCAAACTATACGTGGTGTCTAACATCTAGTGTCTACTGAAATAGCAGCATACGCCGATATGATAAATCGTCTCGACCAGAATGATATCTACTGAACAGGAGTTATTTATTTATTAAAAGAGTCTCAAAAGAAAATGACATCGTAGACAGTCTCAATGTCATGGATGTTGTTCCAATCTGGGTTGACAATGTGATTTTGGAACGATTCGCAATGCCCTAAATCATTAAAAGTTACTGATAAACATTACATATAGGTTGAAAAAGAAACATGTACGAATTCTTGTGGCACTACTCAGAGAGTTATACAAATCAACCATATTTCCTTCTTATTGGGATATTCCAGTTGAAGTACTAACAACTACCTCTATGGAAGACATAACCTTAATCTCCCACACGGGGAGTGTGCATTTCAAATGCAGTCATCCTTTCAGGTAGCCCCGTTTGAAATTCACACTCCCTGTGTATGAGATTAAGGCCATGTTTTCCATAGGAGGTGTGGATTTCAATTGGAATAACCCATTAATTGTTTTTACAGCAGTGTAGACAGTCTCAGTGTCATGGACATTGTTCAATACACTGTACTAAATGCTATTCACTGGTCCCTGTGACTGTGTAGGTACAATAAATCGAATCCCCTAATTTGGTAAGGTTAAGAACGTGCTTACTGATTTACGCGGAGTTAACTGAACTGTGTAAGTATAGATTGAAAAGGAAATATCAAGAACGATTTTTTTAGCATTACTCAGCCAGTTATACAAATGCACGATATTGTCTTGTTTTCTATAGAAATTGTTCAGTGGGAAAACCGCCGCAGCGCACACGACAGCCTCAAAGTCATGGACGTGGTTCAATACCCAGCGCTTACAGGGCTACATAATTTTTGTGTGTGTGTATTTAGGGACGATTCGCAATGCCTTAATTAATAACGGTTAAGCACCTAGTCTATTTGATTTACTAGTAGTAAATGAACTGCGTAAGTCGAGATTGAAAAGGATGTAACAAGCACGAATTCTTCTGGCAGTACTCAGAGAGATCTACAAATCTACGATATATTACTAGAGAAAACTATATTTTTGCGTTGGAAAACTATATTTCCACATTTAATATCGAATCATGTAGGATTTCGAGTGAATGTTCTTCTGGCATATTTTGTGCCATTTTATCACCAGGTACATTTTTCTACAAGATCACGACATACGCCCGATATATGAAATGGTATCGTTTCGACCAGCAAGGTCAAATCTACTGAAAATAGCAACATACGCCGATATGGAAAGGTAACTTTATTCCATTGTTAGGTAAGTTGTTTTTAATATCTTTCATATGCAATGCTTTGTATAAGAGTCCTAATGTTTGATGTTGTATATCCTTGATAAAGCATAATAAAATATACCCAAATGTGCTATTTTGAAATATAAAGCTAACGCCGAATGCCCAAATAAATTGTGTATTTGAGATTTCGTCATCACTCTGTGCCTTAGGAGCACAATGTGTTTCCTCACCTCAAAGCGGCGCTATTCGTGGCATTGAAGCTTGGTAATGTGTGACGCTTATTTTTGAACATTATAATGCTGGTTTCTGCCGCTTGCCGCTGAGTGGCGTGACGCTTCATCAGGGCGCTTGTACTTTTTTGCAAGCAGAGCGGCACACCGCTGAGCGACAGCGCAAAGACAATGTTGCTGCTCATCACCGCCAGAAATCGTTTCCTGTTCTCATAGGTCAGAGCGGTGCCGCCCCCGAGTTGACTTGAATTCAATTCCTAGCGATCTGCCGCTTTGGGCAAAACGGTGGAGTGACTGGCGCGACTACGCAGTGAAGCAAAGTCGTCGTCAGAGCGGCAAGCGGCAGGAAAGTATGAAACCAACTTAATACTAGGCTAGTATGCTTAGTAGAGAGCAAAAAGTATAGAAGAATGAGTTTTAGATTCAGATCCATGAATAGCTGCCCTATACGTTAAGTAAATATGCTGTTTAATTGATACTTGAACAAGTACGCATGCGTAATCATTGCATTCAGATATCATTATGACAATGTCTCAAGACAGAGTTCTTTAATTGCAAAGCTCTTCAATTGCAAAATGTGCACACGGGTCACATTGGATACAAAATGTCATATCAAACAAAAACGACAGCGTAAACAATCTCAATGTCACGGACGTTGTTCAACTGTGCATTTATTTACTATAACTGGGTTGGCTGTGTGTGTTTAGGAACGATTTACAATGCCCTTATTCGTCAAGGTAAAGTACTAGTAAATGCCTACTTATTACTATTACGTGGAGTTAACTGAACTGTGCAAGTATAGATTGAAAAGGAAATAGCATGCACGATTTCTCCTGGCATTACTCAGGGAGTTGTTAAATCCACGGCATTGTCTTGTTATTTACAGAAAAATGGGAAAACTATAATACAGCAGCGTTCTAGACAGTCTCAATGTCATGGTCATGGTTCAATTATAGGCCTACTCACCGCTTATTATACTATTTGTCAATGGGTGTTAGGGTACGATTTACAGTCCCCTAATTCGGTAAGGTTAAGCACTTGCTCACCGAGTTAGGTGGCGTTAATTGAACTGTGTAAATAGAGATTGAAGAGGAAATAATATAGTCCAGGAAGATGTTTCATGTCATTTGGCTGTTGTGTCAGTTGTACAACTGCATGGTTATTGACATGTGTTTAGAAAAGAGTATTGAAGTAATCCTGTGTGTAATTTTGGTTCATTTTGATGGACAGGATTTTAAGATATGACCTTGTGAAAATTTTTGGCTTAGTGTACTAAACGTTTGGTAAGTGAAACCGTGTGCAGCTATATAAAATGGTTGGTTTTATTGAAATGAGTATAACTCGGATTTGATGTAAGCAAATACAACAATATTTAGACATTCAGAGTCTGCTTTTTTCAATGATATTTTTTTATTTACCGCGTTTCCTTCTAGATTTCGTACAAAAGCGCCACAAACATGAGTTTACTTTTTCTTTTTTTAATCAGCTTGTAGCTGTCTATAATAATGCTTTAAAGGAGTATTTCGTGATCCTAGCATCCTCTTTTTATGACATTTTTCAGTACATATCCACGAAAAAACCTATTCCCAAAATTTCAGTTGATTCCGATTTTGCGTTTGCGAGTTATGCATGATTATGTGTATTACACTGCTCCATAGACAATGCGTTGTAATTTCGTTCTGGTGCACCAGAACGAAATTCAAATTTCACGATATCTTTACAAAACGAATTAATCTGCAAGAAATATTTTGTACATAAACATTATGTAGCCAGAGGTTTCCAGTGATATAAAAATCTCAACTTTTTTTGAGAAAAGTGGGGGGATGAGGCTGTGGATCACGAAATGCCCCTTTAAGGCAGACGTGGGGCGACTTTCAATAAGGCATGTGAAGCCCGCTAGTATGTTGGGTAGATTCTTGGCAACCATGTTTAAACACATCTAGAAACATCCATGATGCAGTCATGTCTACAGTAGAATTCATCTCGACCTTTGCAGGACTTAACCCCATTAAAAGCTATTAAACCAAGATAACACTCATTGAAACAGCTCAACTGATTAAATCGGATCTTCTCTGGTTGTGCACAAGTGACTGTTTTCATGTGCGATATCGCAATAAAGCTTCAGTTGGGTAACCGATTATAAAGGAAACGAAAGGAAACAATGTTATGTGTGGCTTTGTTCACGAAATCAGACAATGTCGTGCTTTTTGTAAACCAGCATTCTTGAAAATGAGCAACATAATGATTTTTGACTTAACACGGTTTAGAAATAATTTCTTCATATTTTTGGTGTTATCTGTCGTTTACATGTCCTTCCTAAAACACAAAAGTACGACCCTCTCCAAACACCTAAATTAGCTAAAAATTTAGGACATGTTACAAAACTTTATTTTCTAGAACCTATTTAGAATAATTTAAATGTAGCTTTTACCGGTTTTTTGTGGCATCCTTCAGAAGTGAGCGGTCCGATACCAATATTTTCGGTCAAATCTCCATTCAAATAACACGGGGAGTTGGCTAGCTATGCCTTGCCCTCACTCATATTTTACAAAAGTACGACCATTTCTGAACATCTAACCTAGCTGTAATTTTAGGTCATGTTAGAGAAATATATTTGCTAGAAGTTTTGGAGAATAAATAAAATATTGGCTGGTTATTTTCACACAGTGATGTTAACTAGGCAAGTGTCCATTCTCCCAACATACATCATTTGTAGGGGTCACGCGTCAATGGTGAGAGCACTGTGTATTGTGTATAGGAAAACGGACAGTAACTGCAGTATGCACTGATTAAGAAAAAGGTGGTTGCCAGTTTTTCCATTAACATTAAGAGCCTCCATTTTGAATTTCAAAATGGCCGCCAATTTTTAGGAAAACAATTACCAATTAACCATAATTATTCGTCGTCTGTATTCCATAGTGGCGTATAGTGGGGCGCCGCGAATAAACAACTTTTTGAGAAAATCGGGTTTGAAGAAATGCCAATTTAAAATCGAGTTGTGTAAATCAGACATTCATTATATTTTGTAAATGATGTGAAATTTCTGTAGTAAACTAAATAGATTTTATTGTTATATATTTTTCAAAAGAAATAAATACATACTATTGCTGGCAAACTGAAATTAAAAAGCACAAAACTATACGTCACTATGGAAAACAAACAAAACGCGATACCCTAACCTAACGTTAACCTTACGCCACCTCGGTCGCCGTGTAATCCCTATGGCGTTACTTTTCGTCGTCTGTATTCCATAGTGGCGTATAGGTCCGATACGTGTACGCCACTATGACATACAATGTTTTTCATTTTTACCGATATTTCATAATTATAAAATGTGTATAAAAAGTGGCGTATTGTCGATACGCCACTATGAGAAACACAAAATTTCACTTTGTAGCTATACGTCACATTTAATTAATTAATTACTTATTAATTAGCTAGTTTTGACTGATGAGACTTAAAAAAATGAAAAAGAACATCATTAAAAACATATGTGCCAATTTTCAAAAAAATGACCAAAAATCACTATACGCCACTATGGAATACAGCCGACGTATTCATTCAAAATGTCATACAATATTTATTATATTCTATCATTGAAAACAAAATAAGAGCACTAGAAATAATCTTAATTAGCAAAAATCCAAGATGACCGCCATATTTCAGACTTTTTTACGTAAAATGCCATAAATTCTTCTTCCTCCTCCTCCTCCTCCTCCTCCTCCTCCTCCTCCTCATCCTCCTTCTTTTTTTTACGACATGGCATAACTGGGCATTAACAGCAGAGACAAAAAAATCATTTAGAAGCTGCTGACGTGGAAGCACCCAGAAAGCAATTAACCTCCTTGCTGAAGCTGGCCCTCGATCTGATTGCTGGAATTTGGGCAGGTAGAGAATTCATAATTGGGCTGTAGATGGTAGAAATGATCTTTCATGGCTGACAAGGTTTGATCTTGGGACTTCCACTGCTAGGTCATGGGATCTCACAGACCGTCGCAACCTGGGGTCATGGACATGGATGTCTGGCATCAGCTGGCATAATAACTCAGGGGCCTCCTTGTAGAACATACGATGGAAGAGGGTGGCTGCTCCAACTGCCCTGCGGTGGCTCAATGGCTGAATACGATGATCTTCATACTCATTCGTTGGCAGACCAATGACACGCTTAGCTCTATTTTGGAGCTGAGCTAGTGAGGAAGAAGCTGAGCTAATGAGGAAAAAAGTGAGCTTCTTCTTCTTCTTCTTCTTCTTCTTCTTCTTCTTCTTCTTCTTCTTCTAGGTCAGTTGACAGGCTATTCCAGTCACGGATAGTGCGTGGAAAGTATGAATTTGAAGTTGTCAAACTGCACCGCGGATATTGAAAGCGGGATCCATGGCCTTTGGTGTTTCAACAACCAGCCAGCTGCTAAACCTCACCCAACACATTGAGGATGGATTTGAGAGAGGGTAGATCACAGGTGCTGTCTTCGTCGACCTTTCTGCAGCTTATGACACCGTCAACCATCGCCGGCTACTCGCCAAAGTGCTTGAGATGACTAAGGATGTTCACCTCACCAGGCTTCTACAAACCCTGCTCCAGAACAGAAGGTTCTTTGTTGAACTAGGAGGGAAGCGTCCTAGCTCCTCTGCTATACAACATCTATACTAACGACCAGCCAGTTGACAGCCAAGCCAAGCGGTTTATATATGCAGATGACCTGTGCGTAACCAGCCAGAGTACCAGCTTTGAGGTGATCGAAGACACTCTGACAGATACACTGACTGGACTAGGAGAGTACTACGACGAGAATCAACTGCGCGCAAACCCAGGGAAGACCCAGGTCTGTGCCTTCCACCTTATCAACAAGGAAGCCAAGCGACAGTTGAACATCACCTGGTCTGGTACCAAGCTCCCTTTCTGCCCCTAACCCAGTGTACCTGGGGTCACACTAGATCGATGCCTATCCTACAAGGCCCACGTGGAGAAGACCAAGGCCAAGGTCAGCACACGCAACAAAATCTTGCGCAAACTTGCCAACACCAGATGGGGTGCTAGCCCAGATACCATCAGATCAACAGCACTGGCTTTGAGTTTCTCCACCGCGGAATACGCATGCCCTGCTTGGGAGATATCATCACATGCTAGGAAGCTAGACTCTGCACTCAACGCAAGCTGCCGCTCCATCACAGGATGTCTAAGGCTTACCAACATGGACAAGGTCTACCTCTTGGCAGGTATCGCACCACCTGACATCCGGAGAGCTGTGGCAAGCAAAGAGGAACGCCGTAAACAGACCACGGACGTAAGACACCCCCTCTTCAACCACACACCACCAACCAGAAGTCAAGGAAAAGCTTCATCACAAGCACCCTCCCTCTATGCAAACAACATCATCAGAGGCTCGCACCCAGATGTGGAAAGAAAGGCTTTCATCTGAAGCAGTCACCACTGAGATGGGGATTCAACCCACAGAATCACTACCTCCAGGAGCAAACGAAGTCTGGGCAAACTGGAGATGCCTTAACCGCCTCCGAACCGGTGTTAGACGTTGCAAGGATACCCTTCACAAATGGGGATACATCAGTGGCCCGACCATGTGTGATTGTGGACAAGAGCCACAGACGATGCAGCATCTGCTGGAATGCCCGCTTTTGGAAGATCCTGTGACGACAGACGATCTGGCGCAATTTTCTCAACGGGCACAAAAGTGTGTTTCTCAGTGGATAAGTATAGTTTGATGTAAGGACACGAAAGAAGAAGAAGAAGAATAAGAAGGTGTTTGAAGCTAGTGGAGTCATGTACTGGGACCACCTGATGAGGTCAAACCGAATGCGATACTAATCTCCAGCCTGCTTTGGAGACGTCTGGTAGCCAAGCTCAGGTGGGCAATTGGACATCTTGAACCATTGCTGTCACACTGCTGGAGCGATCTTAGACACCTGTGACAAACCTTGCACAATTTCTCTGTACCTGATCAATCTTTCTGGTGTTGCGTTGTGTATGAGGGTCCAAAGATGTAGCAGCATATTCAACTATTGGGCGGATGAAGGTTTTGTGGCTGGTCTCCTTGATCTTGTGTCCACAGTGGCCGATTTTTCTACTGAGGAAGACTCTGGTGGAATTGACTTTCTTTGCCACAGTGTCAACATGCATGTTGAAGTTCAGCTTCGAGTCGAGGTGGACTGCAAGACAGATTCCACAAGCTCCAAGTCTCCAACCCGTGGCCAGGATTGGTTTCCAGAGGGCTATACGTGAAGGTAATTGGCACCTCTACTTGGTATCACTGGAGGATCATTGCAAGTACTTCTTTGCCTATTCCAGGCTAGATTATGCTCAAAACATTCCAGAATTAGTCGCACGCATGGATGCCATAAAACTGACCCAGAAATATGGCAGAGCTTCACCAACTGGTACCGGATGGATTTTTTCATCCCACTACAGACAAGTGATAAAGCTTCTGGAAGATCTGGTGGCAAACGACACCTAAAGCTTCTGCACAGCCTACCAAGTTTGAAGAGAGATCGGGGACGACGACATATCTTGTAGTTTGGGAGTATTTCAGGAGTTGATACAGTCAAGAATTCATTTTGTTTGTTTGTTTCTTTTATTTCTTCTTTAACCAGGAACACTCAATCATCTGTTTTTCCTTGAGGCCCGGGAATTTCAAGACTTGCAAAGAGCTAGCAACATCCTTCGTCACACTCATTGTCAAGTACGAGTTATATTTGACTACTCAAAGCACTGAAGAAACATATTATTAATATTATAGAACGGCGGAAAGGGAAGGTGAAGAGACAATCGAAGTACGGAGACTGCGCTCATCAGGGTCAAGGGTGAAAGGTTAAGTGCTGTTGACAGAGGAGAGGTAGTTTTATTAATCCTTCTTGATCTGTCTGCAGCATTTGACACCATTGACCATGATGTGCTACTGTCCCGCCTAGAGCATTGACTTGAGATTTCTGGTACTGCATTACGTTCCTTCTTCAGCTGTAGAACCACACAAGTCCATATTGACGGTTTCTTCTCGGACCAGGGATGAAATCAAGCTTGCAGGTCTTCGTTGGACACTGCATAATAAGTTAATGCAAGGCTCGGTCATCGGTCAAAAACCATCTCAATGCACTGACAAGCAAAATAACAAAAGCAACAATAAAGAGTACTCATTACAATGCAAGATCAAATAAATAATGTGGTAACATGACAAAAGTTAACAAGGAAAGCAATTCTGTACAGGTGTGGTTTTGGCTGCGATTTGAATTGAGCAAGAGTGTGTGATTTGTGGATCTGTTCCCGAAATGCGTTCAACTGTAATGGGGCGGTAATACAGTAACAAAGGCCATTCACAATAGGTCTTGGGAACGGACAATTTGGAAATGATCATTGGAACGCACGTTATATGTCACGAGGCCACGAGGTGGAATATAAGGGCATATCAGTTGAGACAATTATGAAGAAGCAATACCCTGGAACGCCTTGTACGTGAGGAGGAGGATATTGAAGTGAATTCTTTCCTCCATTGGGAGCAAGTGGAGTTGGTCGCATAGAATGGGAATTATGTGATCCCGCTTTTTGGTAAAAAAATTAGGCGAGCGGCCATGTTTTGGAATGATCTAGCTTAGCTAATGACAAAAGCCTGCGTGAGTTTGTGAGTGGAGTCTGGGTCAAGGTATTTGCGCAGCTTGCCACTCTGCCAGTATATAGTATACATTGCCCATCGGTGAGATTATACATAAACACGGACTAAGTTGCCATGAATTTGCGGATGATACTCAACTTTATATTTCGTTCAATATAAGGCATCTTAACGCTCACACGATGGCTCTTCACAAACTTATAGCGTGTATCTCAGAACTCAGAGACTAGATGTGCTTGAACAAGTTGAAACTTAACAGCAATAAAACTGAATTCTTCATCGCCGGTATTTGGAACTTAGAGTGGAAGGCAGTATCAATACACCATCTGATAATGTTCAAAACTTGGACACAGTCTTTGACTCTCGTCTAATAATGACTCCTCACATTTTAAAAACAGCTTAAAACGGTACCCAAAATATCTCTCCCAAAAATTGCTTAATTGCCCCCCCCTTTCGACCTGCCAAAATCTTTGCCCCCCCATCATAATTCACCACCCCGGGGTACACATAATTATTGCACCACCCCTTAACAGTATGATTTCTTAACAAGATTACACTTACATTATAACATCTTAAATTACATACATACAAGTTATTTTAATGATTTGACATAATTGATTAGATCCAATCATAAAATCAAAACAATTTTAACAAAGCATTAGTTCCCAGATAATCTACTTTATTTCCTAATTCGCAAACTCAAACGGAAATAAACGTTTTCCCTTTGAGCCTGTCTTCTTTGCATACCAAACACATACAAACTTACACTACTAACCTTGGGGATCACCGTACTTCAGCGCCGAGCACTTGAGCAGACCGCCTAATAACATCCTTGATTCCTTACTTACTTACCCCTACCACTGCCTCCACCACTAACTCTTGGACCTCCTTTTGTATCCTTCGCTACCAACCTGTCCTCTGCCATCCTGCCCACACAATTCCACTATTTCTTGTTCTTACTTCCTTTTCCATGTAAAATATATCGTTCCCATCTGCAATATAACTTGTGGGAAAACTGTTAATTGATCCGATTGGAAATCTTACCATTTTATATATGCCAAGAAAAAACAAACTGGCACGTCTGTCCTGCGCTGGCTGAATACGGTCAATGGGGTACCACACCCCTCCACTATATCCAAAAAACCCGCGCTACTTATTAGCATAATCAATACGCAAATGAGCCTTAGCATCAATAGGAAAATCTCATTATTTCCTAATTCGCAAGCTCAAACGGAAATAAACGTTTTCCTTTTGAGCCTGTCTCCTTTGCTTACCAAACACATACAAACATACACTACTAACCTTGGGGAGCACCGTACTTCAGCGCCGAGCACTTGAGCTCTTACCCCTATGTCAAGACTAAAGAACGGGACACTATGAGCATGAATTACCGCCACCTGAATAATTTTAATTACACCACTGACAACATAATACCATAAAATCTATGGCATGAATCCATGCAAGGAATATATCAATTGCAACTTACTCTACAATACATATTATTTTAGAATACAGCTTTTTGTTCCTTAAACTATCAATATGATCCAACATCTTCCACTTTCTGGCCTTCTGCCAACCTTTAGGGACCGTTCATAAATACTTTGGTGGGGGGACTGGGCAAAGTTTAGGGGGGACACAAAAAGTTTTGAGTTGCACAAAGGGGGGACCAAAAGTTTTGGTTGCTAAAGGAGGGGGGTCAAAAAAGTTTAAAACAAAAAATACCAAAAGAACAAGAACATACAAAATTTTTGCGCTACGCGTGCATATGTACCAATAAAGCCCTTTTTATCACGATTATGGCCCAAAATAGTGTAAAATACATTTTTGGCGTGCTATGTGTGTTCATTACCGGTGTACCATTAAAGCCTTTTTGGAATCTCAAAGACTTTACATGTATTCTACAGTCGCTATAAGAAAAGGGTGATTATGTATGTATCCCACTGATAATACCGGGTCAAAATGATGCAACCAGGATTTTTTTTTTGTCTTTGCCCCAAAATTTATATTTTACCCCCCTGACCAAGAAAGCTGGCTAAGCCCCTGATAAACAAGTCTTAAGTATTAAAAATCTTGAGTATGTGCCCAGATGTTGCTCTGAATTTCCAATGGATAGCGACGGGGCAGGTGGGGGCATGTGTCCTGGGCGCCACTCTTAGGGGGCGCCAAATTGACCAATTCGGCATCGATTCTGAGCCACTCTAAAAGCGATGAAAGTCAAAATTTTCGCGCGCATTTCAGGACAAAGTCATTTGAAACATCAATTTAAGACCGATATTCTTTCATTATAACCAAAATTAATTAGTGGTAGCCCCTATTTGTGCTCCGGGCGCAAGAATCGGGAGCGACACCTATCCTGTCAATTTGCCTTTTTTGTGTTACTTTTATTTATTTAATCATGTACACTGGTCACAAAAATTATATAGAATGCATAAATTGAAATTAAACTTCATACAAGTCACAACATATGAAAAACACCTTGAACTTTCAGGCCTATAATTGTGACTGAGTTTGCACAAATGGAGTAGCCCCCTCCCCAGACTGTTTTTAACCTCTTGGAAAGGGGGGGTCAAAAAAGTTTTATATGTCTAAAGAGGGGGGTCAAAAAAGTTTTAGGTTCTCTGGAGGGGGGGCAAAAAAGTTTTGACTCCAAAAATTCCAAGGGCCCAGTCCCCCCCACCAAAGTATTTCTGAACGGTCCCTTATAACTACTAAATACCCAGATTTCTGGATACTACCAACTTATTTGCGAGTGATTCCTTCACATACCTGTCGTTTGAATTATCTGACTTCCATCTCACGTGGCGCTTGAATAGGCGATCTGGCACCCCTACCGCTGCTGCTGCAGATGCCCCTCCCGCCCTTAAACTATGAAGTCCAAACTTCTTAGAATCTACCCCAATACCTTCTAGTGCTTCCTTGAATACTTCTCTACATCTTGTATAAGACAACTTACCAGACCTGAGGGTAAACTCCCCTCTTGACTTCCTGTACACAAGTGGCCTAAACAAAAATTGATCAGAATGCATATCCTCTATACCAGCACCTTTCATATACCTCATGAGCATCTCTACAGGGCAAGTGCTCTTACCTGTCTTACCTATCACTACCCAAGCTCCTTCACGAAGCTGATCTGTCTTGCTTTTCTCTAGGCTTTCAGCTTTTGTATTCAATCATTTATGGATTGCATATTTTAAAAGTCTGTTTATTTTTTTTCTCTTTATATAACTTTTTAAGAGAAGCATGCGCGGGTTGGGTGGATTATCTGTTTGTTACTCAGTGAATCGATGACCTGGATGATGACATGCAGTGGTGGACTTAGCAATGTTTGCATCTTGACTCTTCAAAATAATGTTAGGTTCATTAATGTTCATTGCTTAATGTTCTGGGTTTTTTTTGCAACTTTTTTCTACTGGGCGTCACACTCATCACGCTCTGCGTTTAGTGACGTCCACGTCTCATTTGCATATTATTTGAATAGCTTTTCCTAATTATTTTTATATTTGTATTATTATAATCATTTTTGTTATTATATATTTTGTATTGTACATTTTTGCTTGAGATGAAATAAACTATGAAACTATGAAATAAATTCATATGAGAAGAATAAAACTGAACATCAAATATCTTTAAATTGGATAACTCATCATATCTTTAAAATCCTGCATAAGCTGTCAACATCATTGCGCAAATTCTTAGGTCTTTAAGGTCACCCTTACTGTATAATCTTACTACATTATTAAGCATTTCTGCAGTCACTGGTTCCTTCCTATTTGTGGGTCGAGCCAAAATTCTCTTCAACCCTTCCAAAAGTAACTTTAAGAACTTCAAATCACAAGGATTGTGGATAATCTCCGGTGCACAATCTAAATGCCACTTTATTGCATAGAATGCGGTTTCAATTCTGCTAAATGGAGCATTGGCATTAAATAACCTTATAAAGTACCTTGCAATGTCAAATTGATTCACTTTCATTGCTGAGATACCCTGCTCTTTACACCAGCACTGCCATGCCGCAAATCATTGCTTGTATTTCTTTACTGTACTTTCTGCCCTTGATGCTGCCAACACCCTCTGTAAGGTGGGTTGAAACACTGCGTCTCTGCATTATGAAAAATATAAACACATGTACATATAGATGTCACTCTCACCTCTGTGAGTTACTTGCTTCATCTTGAGCTTCAATATCTATTATATCACACTCCCGTGAGTATTCCTATAATCTGCATATTCTGTCTATCTCATACACTTGCTCCAGTGAGCTGGTGGTCATATTTGTTTTCTCTCTCATATCCCTTGTGGGTATGGAACTTCACCATGAAATTTGTCTGTACCAAAGATTGATTTGGTGTTACGGCCTTGAACAAAAATGTGTGAGGGATCAGAAAATCTTATAACATGGGCCACTAATCGAGAAAAATTACTAGATTTCGAAAACAAAAGTGGCCAAAATGGGGCAGATGGCCATGCTGGAACTACAAGAGTAGCCAATGCCCTACACACTTTCACATGCTTAATAGCTTGTCCTATTAGGGCTATTGGTGGGACTAACCAATTGTTGTCTGAACTCCACGAAACTGAAAAGGCATCAACCTGACTTGTGTTGGGGCACCAAAACCTTGAATTAAAGGTTGGTAACTGGGCGTTGCACTCATCTGCATATCTATCCACTGAATGAGGCCCCCATATACCATTGATGAACCTGAAAAATATGGGAGACACTCCCCAATCGTCAAAATCTATGTCTTTACTCAGCATATCTGCTCTTGTATTCTGCTCCCTTGGCACCCATTGTACTTCTAGATTTACATTAATCATCCTGCTGCAAAATTCTGCTATAGCTATGCTCAAGTCCTGTAACTCTAGTTTCATACTTCCTTTCTTTATAATGGCTTCCATACCTTTGTTATCAGTAAACACTTTTACCTTCTTTCCTCTTAACTTCGGCTCAAAGGCCTGTATTGCCAGTGCAACAGCCTTCAATTCTCTCCATGTGGAGCTCTTACCTACTTCATTTTCTGACCATAAACTCTGAAATTCCTGACCTCCACACTGAGCAGTCCAGGCTCCGCAGCCAAATTCACTTGCATCAGAATACACCAAAACCTGTGGCATAGAATATTCAAAAAGAACTCTTCTGTTCATACTCTGTAAATTGAACTTCCAGAACATTATTTCTTCAATAACTTTGCTACCACTCTGTGAAGAAATATCTTTATCCCAATGCTTGCGATCACATACTTGCATGCAAGAAAATCTGGTTCTCAATTGTGCTACATGTCCAGTGACTGGCCACAAAGAAATAATCTTACCTACAAAGGCTGCTAACCGCCTGGCTGTTATCTGTGGCAAAGTTGCTATCAATTTCTCGATACAACATAAAATGTCCTGATCCCTTCTATCTACTACTTGTAACGTACCTTGTATTGCATTCCATCTCAGACCTAGCCATTCAATATTTTGGACCGGCGTCCAAACAGACTTCTGTATATTCGGTACTAGGCCTGCCTGTAATAAGTCTGCTTTCACTGAATCTGATATACTATGGCACTCCTGCCATGATGACGCTCGACACCACCCATCGTCTAAAAATACTACTACAAACCAACCCTTCTTCCTCCAGAACTTTACTAATGGTCTTATCATTTTGGTAAATAGATAAGGCGCGGTTGATAAACCAAACGCTAAAACTTGAAATGAAAAGTATCTTACTACACCTTTAATATCCCAAGCAAAACTAAAAAATTTAGGGTGTTCTGGAAATATATCTACATGATGATACCCTGATTTAAGGTCAAAGGAAAACATAAAATCCCCATGATGAAAATACTCCAACGCTACCCTCCAATCTTCGAATTTAACTCCATCCTTCCATAAATACTGATTTACATAACGCAAATCTAAAATTAAACGCAACTTCCCCGAACTTTGAACCGACACAGTACAGGGGATTTACAATGTCTGGAGGGCTTGATACTTACACAATAAGATCTTTTGCAAGAAGATCCATAATAGCTTCTAGCACAAATTCTGAATGTTTTACTGCTGATTTGTTGTTATGGAATCTTGCTGGTGGGGGTGTTCCCACAAAAGGTATTCTGTATTTGTATAACCTGCAGAACTTCTTGATTAGCCCCAATCTCCTTCCAAAAATCAATGTTAGCTTTCATTCTTCCTCGAACAATCGGTTCTGAACTGCCTTGTTCAAAAAAGTTTGATAAATAAAATTCGGAGTCATACCGTTCATCGACAAAGTTCTCGGCACTTCCACTCGGAAAACTAGCTTCCCTAGACATCCTTGAATCCCTATTCTCGCCCACAAATTCTTGACTCTCCAATGATCTGTTTGCTCCAGTGAGACCTTCCATATTGGTGCACATTTCCCTTCTTTGTTGGATATCTATTAAATTTAATTGTGATAAAAACATGCTATCATAATTAGTCACAATACTTTATTGCATTTTACCTCATTCATGCCATTTGACCTCTCCATATGTTCATGCCATGCTCACTTGTGTTCTCATACATGTCATATCACATTCTGTGGTGAAAATATTTTTTACAAAGTTGTAACTTTCAATCATTTATCTTTATACATGTATATCAGCTCAACACAGAATTTGTATTCATGCGTACCTGTGCTACCTCCATTTGTATTTGCTGCTTTACTGACTCTCTTTGGCTGGTTTGAATGAGAATGATGAACCACTGACGCCCGGGCAGTTGCGTCTGAGCCTCCAGTGTCCAGTCTTGCCACAGGCAAAACAGTAGTCTGCAGACCTGTCCCTGACGGGGTAGTTACCAAACGCTCCACCCGCTCGTCTATTTTGTTGAAAATAGCCACGAAAAGAACTCCCAAAATAATCCGGGTTAGGAAACGTCTCCGCAGGTCCTCCTTGTCTTGCTTGACCCCGATCCCGGTGATACGGGGCTGACCTACTACGGGACGCCTTGGTCTTCTTACGCTTTGTAGCTGCTGACTTATGCGCTGCTCTGATTCTTTTCTCATCATCGCTGTTTGATGCCAATTCATCGGCCAGATATTCATCGATAACCTTCCACCCGTCATCCGATTTATCGGCGATTCTTATTAACTTATTTCTTTTATTTATATCTGCTACCGTTTCTTCCAGATCTGCTACTCCCCCTTGAACATTCCCTTTGCAAAATATACCTATCGCCTTGTTTATCTTATCTCTCTGTTCAATGTTATAATCGTACTGGATTCTATTTCCTCTGTAGGTTAGCTTCACTCTACTAGCATCTATTACCTGCTCTTTCTGAGCAGTGAGTGCCTCATCTATAAAACACAAAAATAAAATATTATTGGCGTTCCAACAACATGCATACCAAGCATACGGTCAACAACATGAGCATACAAATACCACCATGTCTTACATGACACAACATACATACCTAAATATTCTTTGACACCTCCAACAGCTTCTTTTACAGAGCTTTTTACTATGGCCGAAATGCTATCCAGCGTGACTACTTCAACCTGAACTTGTTCACGCTGTTGAGCAACTTGCTGCAGCGCCGGGGCTTGACCTCTCGGCTCCTTCTGTTGATGAACTTCTACGTTCACTCTCTTCGCTTGTGCTTGCAACCGTTCACCAACAATATCTTGTTGATCCTCATACATTATACTTTTGAAGCTGATGCTTGAGGAGAAAACAAACTGGCACGTCTGTCCTGCGCTGGCTGAATACGGTCAATGGGGTACCACACCCCTCCACTGCCTCATTTCAAATATATAGTAATGTTTTAGTTTTGGTTTTGGTTTTGGTCACGTGGTTTCCTATTGTCCTGCCTAACCACTTGAATCGTAAGATATCGAACTCATTGTTTCTACCTTTTGTTTAAAACCGAACATTTGTGTCAGTCAGTTTCGGTTTTGGTTTCAGTTTCTTATAAGTGGTGTGGATCGTAAAATTATTTGATTTGAAGTTACCTACTCTAAGTATACAAAAGAAATGTTTAAATTTCGCAGTGCAATATTCACGAGCAGAGAAGTCGAACAAAGCAGTCTACATTTGAAAGCATTGATTTAGTTTGAAAGCATTGACTTGAGACTACGAATTAGCCTAAGCTGATTTCACTGTGAAAATATATAGACCATCGAAATATTTCCAAAGACATTGCAATAGCCACTTGACAGATTATGACTTCATTGATATAAACACTATTATGCACAACTCATTTTATGTGCATGTCGCATGACGGAAGATCAATATCATAGAAAGCTGGTTTAAACTAACTTTTATTCAATTTATTTATTGGAGAATAGAGAGAGAGAGATAGAAGAGATCGCCAGGGAAAGAGGGTATGTGTGTGTGTGTGTGTGGGGGGAGGGGGTAAGGGTAAGGGAGAAAGAGAAACAGAGGGGAGAGAGCATTGGAAGTGGGAAGGGAAGGAGGGGGAGAGGGGGGCTCAAGAGTGGAGTGGAATAATAGGGAAGAGTCGATATCGAGTGTGGGGAGGGGGAGGAGGAGGTTATATATAGGTGGCGGAGGGAACATAGGTAAGAGGTATGGGTTGTGCTTTCCGGGGAATAATCTAATTCATAATCAAATCATCTACATCATCATGCATCGTTTATATTTCAGACAAATAAACAAAACAACCCCCCCCCACCCCTCAATATATGCACATGATTTCTACATGTAGGCCTAGGTCTCGTATATACTTTATGTCTCAACGATGTCTATGCATCACTTATCACGAATCTCGGAACTCGGGTGTAATTTTATGGTGTCATGGAAGTGTGCCACCTACGGCAAAAGTCGCCCGCGTTGATAGATATCGATAATAAAAATGTTAGCACAATAGGCTATTATTTACGTATGGTTATAGGCCATTATACTTTTGATTATATATTTAGGGATTCAATCATGTTTCACCGTTGTTCATCACCGTTTAACAACGATGCGGCCGGCGTCGTCTGCGTGGTTTACTTCGCGAGGGTTTTAGCTGCCCGAGCGAAGTAAACCACGCAGACGCGCCGGACGCGAGTTGTTAAACGGTGGTGAACAACGGTGAAACATGATTGAATCCTTTCAACAACGAAAAGAACGTATAATTCACGATTATTTCACGAGGAATGTCAGTTAATCATTGCCACTCATCTTTACAAAAACTTCGATGATTTCTCTGTTGATATCAGCAATAAAACTATGGCCTACAGAATAAAACGGCCCGTAAAACGGCAATGTTTAGCCGCTACCTGAAAAATACTGATTTCAACCAGGGATTCAACTTGCAAGCTTGCACACGCACAAAAGTTCCAGACATGACGAATTTTACGCGCTTTCGCATAACGCTTAGTCTCGCGCGCGTTCGCGTATACGCTACAGTAAAAGTGTGGATTCATCATGGATTAACAACGGTTGGCTCCTGTACAAAGGTATAGGAGGAGTTGTTGAAACCCTCTTGTGTCCTCCCAGCACAATAGTGTTATGATTGCATACCAGTTCATCTCCACATTTTAATCCCTTGATTTTTGGTTTCTGAACAATAGAGAAACCAAAACTATATATTTGAAATGAGGGACTGTATCCAAAAAACCCGCGCTACTTATTAGCATAATCAATACGCAAATGAGCCTTAGCATCAATAGGAAAATCTCATTCAAATTGGGTAAGTGGTGATTAATCCTTATGCTTGATATCACTTTACTTGCAACATTAAATAGGTAAGGTAAAGGAATCAATCATCCCTTTTTACCCTTATTTGTATTTTACAACAACTGATCAAATACTCAATTTAAAAAAAATTGTGTTTTTCAGATAAGTCAATAATTGCATACTTATATGTAAGGATCACATCGACTGACTCAAATAACAAGTTATTTCAGAAATGATAGCCGAAAATAATTAAACAATACAATGATCTATCAATCAAAATTAAATTCAGCCAAATAGGCTAGTAAATCTGGCACTATTGGCGGGTAACTAAGGAACAAATTGCAACAGAATTTTTTCACCACTATGCATTTCCTTGAGGTCCCCAAATAGGCCAGTAAATCTGGCATTTTCTAAGGAACAAATTGCAACAGATATTTTTACCACATATTAAAAGTCCAAAAATATCCAAGTATGAAAAAGGTGCCTAATTTGCATAAATTTAAATGGCCGCCAATATTTCAGAAATATCTAGATTTTGATATATCTTCATATTACAATGGCTTAACTTTCTAGGAAGGGGTTTTGGACACAACAAGTATCGTGGGATAGGTAAAAAATTTATTACATAAACAGATCATCATTATATTTTCAAAATGGCCGCCAAAATGTAAATTATGTATCTTTTTACACAGGAAATAATACATCATTTTGAATTATAAAATAGCGATATTCTACTTATTAAAACATATTTTTTTCACCACAACACATTAATTTGAGGTTTATAATACAACATACTAAAAGTCCCAAAGTATCCAAGTATGGAAAAATTGCCTAATTTGCATAAATCCAAGATGAATGTCAGTTGACAGTCTTCCTAGAATGTTAAATCATTGTAATATGCCATCTAGAAATGAAGGTATGTCAAAATCTAGATTTTTCTGAAATTTTGGTGGTCATTTTGGATTTAGGCAAATTAGGCACCTTTCCCATGCTTGGATATTTTGGGACTTTTAGTATGGTACTTTGCATAAATCCAAAATGGCCGCCAAAATTTCAGAAATATCTAGATTTTGACATACCTTCATTTCTAGATGGCCTATTACAATGATTTAACATTCTAGAAAGGGGTGTTTGGACACATCTAGTCTAATGGGATATGTTACAAAATGTTTACACAGCTGGCTCATCAGCATATTTCAAATTGGGCACTAAACACATCATTTCGTATTGTAGTATAGCTTGGAACAATTGCAGCAATTCACCACAATAATCATTTGAGAACCCTTGAATACTACATATCTTTAATTCTAAATGGATTATTATAATGATTTAACTTTCTAGGAATGTGTTTGTGGACGCAACCATTCTTATGGAATATGATATAAACTGATTATAGAGAATGATCATTAGCATATTTCCAAAAATGCCATCAAAGTGTAAATTATGTATAGGCGCTAGGCCTATTTACACAAAAATATCACTATTTAAAACTATACTTGGAACAAATCAACAATTTTTTTCAGCTTAATACAAATTATTGGAGTTCCCTGAACAACGTACTAGATGTTCTCAAATATATATAGAAAACTATGAGAAATATACCTTATTTGCATAAATCCAATAATGCACCCAAGATGGCCACCAACATTTCCAAAATTACATAATCACAAAGAATACAATCTCATTGTTGGATCGTCACTCTTCCCAAACATGAAAATAACTTAACTTGTAATTCTCCCAACTAAATTAATCATACCTTAATCAACCGGAAATGGCGTAACTTCTTGAAAGACGTCAGAGTTTACAGAGGAGCTGATGTTGGAAGTCACCATAACTTGGCAATTACTACCATCCAGGTAGCAGCTAACAAACAGCAAAAGAAACAACCAAAATATGACACCAGTAAACTGCTAGAGAGGGGTGTTTTGACATGCTTTAATGCTACAATTGGTGGAAGGTTACATGCATTGGCTGAGCTAGATGCTAACACTGATGTTGATGAAGAGTGGACTGTATTTGTTGATACCGTAAATAGAGCATCAGTAGAACACCTTGGACTCAGAAGGAAGAAGAAGGCAGACTGGATTTCACCCGAGACAATGAAGCTTATTGACAAGAGAAGGGCAGACAAACCAGCAATGGGTAGTGGCTACCGTGAACTCAACAGGCAAACAAGAACTTGTTTAAGAAATGACAAAAAAGCCTGGATGATCAATATCGCTGATGACTTGGAAGTAGCCTAAAGTGAAACAAGATATCCCTGAAAAAAATTGGTGTCAGTTCCAATTTACAATGTAATTATTATTTGAATGTAATGTTAAAGATGGAATTGCATGAGAAGTTTTGCACTGCAGCACTGACCATGCTGACAGGAACATTTAGTGGTAGTTCATTTATCATTAAATAATTATACACTTACATACGTGTTTTGGCGCAGCGTCAGCCTTCTATTCTAGCTAAAAACGTTTTTAAAAATAAAAAATATGCAAATGAGGTAGCTAATTTGAATATTTTGCGACAAAAATCACGTGGGATCTTAAGACTACCCCTTTACCACCACCCTACCAAGTTACATCTATGTACCCCCTACCAGTTCCGAAAAATGGCAAAAAGCGTTTTTTTAAATAGAAAAAAAGGAAATGAGGTGGCTGATTTGCATATTTTGTGACAAAAATAGCTTATGATCTTAAGACTGCTCTTAACCATCACCCTACCAAATTACATTTCTATATGCCTCACCAGTTCCGAAAAATGGCCAAAAGCGACTGCCGCTTACCACAACCTCATCAAGTTACATCCCTATACGCCTCATCAGTTCTTCGAAATGGCCAAAAAAAACAACAAGCAAAAACAATTTTTAAGTTAAATATGCAAATTAGCTACTTAATTTGCGCCAAAAATTGCATCACGTCTTAGGGCAGCCACTTACGTACCACCTTCCTACCAAGTTACACCCCAATACACCTCACCAGCTCCGAGAAACTGCCGCTTACCACAACCTCATCAAGTTATATCCCTATACACCTCACCAGTTCTTCGAAATGGCAAAAAAAAAAAAAACAATTTTTAAGTTAAATATGCAAATTAGCTACCTAATTTGCATATTTTGCGCCAACAATTGCATCAAGTCTTAGGGCAGCCACTTACCACCACCCTACCAAGTTACACTCCAATACACCTCACCAGCTCCGAGAAACTAACCTGGAAGCCAAAGACATTTAAAAACAAAGTTCACACAATACAAATGTATAAGACCCCATTATAGCATAAGGCAATTTATAAGTCATTTTAAATGATTTTAAATATGACGTATAAAATTTGTCTATAACACAGGGAGATATAAAATGTAGTGATTTGGGTACTTTTTGTTTAATTTTCACAGAAATTGAAGGATTTTGACCCATGTTTTTGTTTGTCTGTTTAACCCAGGGTCGCTGAAACAAAGAATTATATTAATTAAATCACCTAATTTATAATTAATAAAGGAAGAAAGATAAAAGCAAAAGTATGCTTCATTTAGTTAAACAATAGTAACATCCCTGTGTGTACAAAAAATTACTCTATAGACGATTCTTATAATTGGCACCTTTTCGCCGTTGATGGCGTTTCCGGCTCGGCTAACTCCAATTTAGCGGAACGGAAAACTGAAGGCGAGGCAGATTGGCCAGGAAGAATATAAACAAAAGTTTCTGATGAACATCAGTTTCAGAAACGTGAGTATGTTTTAGTACTTTTTAGATATGTGAGCTGCAAACGAATATGCGCAAAATGAATTTTATGTTATCAAGTTACGTACACATCGAAAATTAGTATAAACGGAACTGCCAATCATTCATATGCAGTGTTTTCTTTGTGAATTTGCGAAATGACACGGGTGTCGAATTCGGCAGTTATACGTCAAAGCGATCTTTTAAACAATTGAAACTTCCTTATTCTGTGTGGAATCGACGTCAATAATATCTGAGAAGAGTGATTATCAAGTTCTGATTTAAGGTTTGAATGTTGATAGCCTAGTGCATGTCAAATTCCGCTTCAGCCAATAGTCAAAAAGAGAGTTGCTCAAGTCTCAATCATGTCAATGCGAATCTACCACAGTATAGCACTAGCTGCAGGCAGTGAGTGCAGTCATATGCAGAGCCGGGATGCAGAGCTCGAGAATTGATTTCGTAAGGGTGTAGCTAGCATTCTAGGGATCATTTTGGTACTTCACAATATATGTCAGCTATTACTTGAGAGCTCTAGCTTACAATTTGCACACTATAGATACGCATTCGATGCTAGAGTACATTGCTGTCGTTTTTCGGACAGCCAGCATTGACATTATGTGTTATTATTGTGTTAATGTTGTGTTAATGTTGACATTCGGATGAAAGTTAATTTAATGAGTCATCTGTATCTTTTGATTAAAATTTGCCTATTTTGATGAACAGTCTAAAATTTTCTTGCAGTGCAATTTAAGCAACATTTTTGATGTGATCGCCCGTTGTGATCGGCTGTATTCATAGGTGTCACTCCTCAATCTTGGGGGACAGAGGGAGATGGGGGACGTGTTGCCAGTCTTTTTTACTTGGATTTTAAATTTTACTTGGATGATCCAGTACCAATGTATAGGCAAAGTACATTTTTCAGGAAATTTTTTGCCATTTCAGGATTTGTTGACAACTCTGACTGGCATCTCTGCCCCCATCAGCAAAATGACCAATTTTTGGTTATTTTCCGCCACTTTTGACAATTCATGCCGATTGTCCACCCCCCCACTTTAAGCCGGATTGGCGCTAATAACTGTGTTTACTTCTGAACTTCCATTGCTTTACATGGTGTCATGCTTCAGCGAATCCAACTAGATTTTGAATACAATGGTCTCTAGCCTCGAATGTGAAGATATCGGTGAGCAAATTCATGGCTAGACTTCTCGAGCAAGTCTGCTTTAATGATAAGTTGTACATTTTCTTGGGTAAATGGGCATGTTTTCTGTTGCATGTGTATATTAAAAAGAAATAATTTTTTCACTCTCAGTAAACCAAATGTTGTGACAGAAATATGAGAAAAATTGTACATGCAGTACACATGTAGAACTGAGGCTGAGTGATAGTCACAAAATGTTTTTTGTGTTGTCAACATGCAGCATGTGACCAGTGAAAATTATATTTTCAATTTACATGTAAAAAACTTGTTTGACAATGTGAAAGAATAAAAATATCTTATTCTATTTCTTTTCAAATTTACAGGTTGCTGTGGTAAGCCAAGTGGTTGACTGAAGCCCTTTTTTGTTCCAGACTCTCTTTACATCCATGGATTTTGAATACATGTTCATGAAAACCTTAATATCTGCAGCTATCTTTGACATACAGCCATAGCTAGAGAATCTATCTCCGATATAAACTTCAGCAGCAGCACTATGCAGTTTACGGGGTTGAGTCTTCAGCTACCTTTGATTACATGTTTATTTGTCACCGATAACTTCAGCAGCAGGCAGTGACATAGAGTATGTGGCTCTGGGTGAATACAGGCTTGAATCAAGACTAACCATTAACAAAGACCAGGAAACTTTAACTTACAGGATTCACCTGGGAGTGAGCAATATGACTATGAAGTCCTGTAAAACACTTAAATTTCACGGCAACTTAATTTGGCGAATTGGCAAGAAGTCATATATGTTTTTGTGGCAATTTAATGTCACAAATTTGCATCTTCTTGCTATGTAAAACCATTAGAAATTAACTATTTAGCAGCAATTTAATTTAGCGTTTGAAGGCACTAGTGAAATTAGCAAAATTGCTTGCAAAATTAAGTTGTTTACAGTATTATGTGTACACTGGTGTACAGCAGTGTAGTGTCATGTGTGGCAACAATAAACAAACAACTTTTGAATTAATGTGTTCCAATCTAGAAACTAAATCTAAGCAGTGGACTGTAACAGCAAGTGAAAAGGAAATATAATTATTATAATTACTCAATTGCATTATTTGTGGAGCATATCAGTGTTTTTGGGTCCAGTTACATTTTCTGACATTTGGAGAAAAAAATCACTTTTTTTCTTCTTTTTTTTTGCTGATTTGGAGAGCCTATCTGGACTTAGAAACAATTGCTAAAAACAAATGTCCAGAACATGCAGAAAGGGCAACATCGCAATTTATGTCCAAATTTTAAATGTTGCCCTTTCTGAACACAAAATTATAATTTTTTGGCATTTTTTTTAAATCAATCACTAATGATCCTAGCATTTGTCTCTAGGTCTAATGACTCTGCAAATCGGAGGAAAAACATAAAAATAAATTTGTGCCTACTGGGAACTCTTTTAACATAACTCCTTGCAACATAGTACCACCTGTAAATTGGTACAAAAATCACAGCAAAACCATTTAACCATTGTTGGCTCTGTTTAAAGCTTATTTCTATTATTGTAAAGGAAAAGAAAGAAGTATATTCGTAAGTCATACAGCAGAAAAACTCAATGTGGGGTAAAAAGGAACAAAGCGGAGGGAACTCAGTTGCCAGTGGGGTAAACTTTACACAACCATGGTGCGGTACAGCTTTTACAATTCAGTGGGGTATATTTTTTACCACACTATGTTTAAATTACTTTACACCAACTTAATTGCGTAAAGATTGCACAATGATGACAGAGTTCCCTTTTTTACCCCGCTGATGTGTAAATTTTTATCAAATTCATGCGGGTACAGTTTTTACCCACTGTTGTGTAACTGGGTTTACTTAGAAAGGGGTAAAAGCTTTTTTACACAATATGGTTGTGCAATTATTTTACCCTCCATTGTGCTGTATTTTACATAATTCTGTGTAAAGTTTACACAACAGTGTCCAAGTTCCCTTTTTACCCCATTGATGTGTAAGTTTTATCAAATTCATGCACAGGGTACAGTTTTTACCCACTGTTGTGTAACCAGGTTTACTCAGAAATGGGTAAAAACATTTTTACACAATATGGTTGTGCATTTATTTTACCCTCCATTGTGCTGTATTTTTAAACGATTATGTGTAATTACTTGATCTGCAAAAGACACAATAAAGATAAGAATACAATAACTTGTGATAAACTCCAGAACTTTTATTTTGCTTCAAAACTTGAAAAAAAGATCATATAGGAATATAACATTGACAATAAGCTATTGGTAGGTCAAACAGTGCCCAAAATTTCATGGGGGGGGGGGGGAAAATCAACAAATTTTGCGCAAAATTACCGGAAAAAATACAAATGGTGACATTTTTGCAATTTTGGGTTTTACTGGGGGTAACGGGGGCAAGAGTTCTGACTGGGGAGTTTCCCCTCATGCTCCCCCTCCAAAAAAAAAAAGTGCAAAGTTTTGGCTGACTCTGCTTTAATTTCCGGGCGATTTTGTTTTTAAAAAAGCATAGGTATCATAAAAGTGCAAATTTGGTGTATTTGCAATTTTGGCAGTGGCGGGGCTACAGAGCAGAATTTTCCCCCAATATTTGTCTTGCCTCCTCCCCGCTTTTGAGGCAAAATCACACAAATTTCCACTTTTTGTGGCAATTTTGTGCAAAATAATAACATAGCATCATTGGCATACAATTACAATGTATTGTAAAAATAAACACACTGTAAAAAGTTCCTAGCCATGTCACTCTCAAGATATTTGAAATGCAATGCTTGTGGAAAGGGATGTGAAACATTGCTCCTAGCTTGGGCTGTTTGGTGTGTAGGGGTGGGTTGGTAGAAATATGTGCGGGGGTGTGTATGTGCACAAAATACCTTGTCCACCACAAAATAGTTTGCCTGAAATCCTTGTGAAGTAGCTTTTGATAATAAACTGTGCATCAGTATTTTTGTACTTAAATTTGTGACTTTTATAATATGAAGTTTTTTTGTACTTTTTGTGTCTTTTATCCTATAAAAGACACAAAAAGTAAAAAAATACTGATGCTCAGTTGCTAATACTCATAATGACTCTAGAATTTTGCGCATTAATTTTAAGGAACATTTTTGTCATCACCCTTTTACTCACAATTATCACTAAGCATGTGGATCAGGAAGATAACACTCTGACTGAAATAAGTGAAAATTTCACTCTCCAAACTCATGGCCCTTAAATCATACCTTGAACACTCTTTCAGGATTGTCACTTTTTTGGAGAATGAGTTTTCACTCTTTCACATTAAGAGAGTAAAAAACACTTCTAGCTTTAAGAATGCTTAGTGAATTACATATAGTGTAACAAATTGATGGGGAAAAACAAGGGTTTACCTTTCATGACAAAAGATTCTTTATGTCTTCACTCTTTCATGATTTGCATGATTTGTATTAATGTAGTCCATGAACAAATTTCTCACATGATGCCATGAAACAGTCACTCTGCTTTATGTTATAATTTAGTCCACTCATTTTAAAAGTTCACCTGCAAAAATACACTGTTGCAAGCCCATTAGCCCAATATCACACCACATGTAGGCTACATGTATCTATTTGATAATGTCCATGTCCTTTACACCACAGATACCAAGTATGTAGGTAGTCCACTTGGACCCATCAGATCCCAGGTAGTCCAACTTGAATGTCTCTCATCCAAGCTATACATGTAGTTGCAAAACTCTCTTCCTGTATAAGATCAAAAAGGATATAAAAGAAACATTGTGAGAACAGGGCTCTTGAGAGAAAAACAAGTGAGTATGACAATGTGTGGGTTTTGAATGGGATTTAACAGCATATCCTCATACTCACTTTTGTACTGAACACTAATGTACCCCACGGGATGCTGACAACACAACTGAATTTGATGTCTCATTTTCTCACAGATCTTGATGATTATTAAAATTCAAGGCAGCATCAAATTGCCACATGTAACATGAAAACACAATATTTTGAAATGTTGCAGGGGCAAGAGTGATTCTTTGTGGTAAAATTTTTTGTGCAAATTTGCATGATTTTTAACAATTTTGCACGTTTGCGCAGAGAAGGACAAAATTTGTGGGATTTCACCCTGATAACTGTGTAAAGATCCGCAAAAATGTGTTTGCCAGAGAACGAGCGCATAAATATCACGAACCATTTGACGCGAATGAGCGTAGGAAGATCACAAACATGCGAAACTGTGTATGCCGCGAATGAGTGCAGATGGATCGCAATCTTGTGAAAGATCAGCAAACCCTCATGTGAAAACCATGTGGCCGTACTCGGTATCCAATTGATACTACATACAAATACACAAACACAATACACACTGAGTGCTGCTCTATATATAATACACTAAAGTGCAATAATTATGTGTTCCCCTGGGTTGGTGAATTCGCAAAATGACCAGATGCCAAAACTCACTTGCCCCCCCCCCCCTTTGGCTGTGCAACAAATATTTTTTCCCCTTTTGACATGCCAAAAAACCTTTGCCCCTTCCCCTTTTGGCGTACGATACCAAAATATCTCTTCTCCGGGGTACACAAAATTATTGCATCACCCCTAAGGAAGAAGAAGATGAAAAGATGCGCACGCTGACTAGCCAAGGTGAAAAATGTAAATAATCCCCTAATGCTTGCTCGAGAAGTCTAGCCACGTATTTGCTCACCGATAGCTTCACATTCGAGGCTAAAGACCATTGCATTCACTTCGGATTTGCTGAAGCATGACACTGTAAAACAATGGAAGTTCAGAAGTAAACACAGCCAATCACGACAGGCAATCATATCAAAAATGTTGCTAACAAAGTGTTAGATTGTTCCGGGGATTGTTCAAAATAGGCATATTTTACTTGAAAGATACAGTTGACTCATCGAAATAACTTTTGCAAAAAATGTCAACGCTGTCTCAGCCTGACCGAAAAACGATAGCAACGTACTCTAACATCGAATGCGTAGTCGTGTGCAAATTTCTCTAGAGTTCTCTACAAGAAACATCCCAATCCCACCGTCGCATTGCGTCCTTTATCATATGGGTGTCTATGTCGCTACGGTGGGAATTTGTTGTGTACATTTCTCCGATAGCAGACAGGCATACAAATTCAATTACTGCGGGTAAAACCTTCCTGCAGTTCGCCATGTTGGCTCTCAATCTCCAAGCATGCTGTACGGATCATACTTACTGGGGACCATCACAATCTTCCGCTACGTGTTTCAGGGCTATTTATTATCCAACTTAGCATGCTTAGTGGAGAGTCACATCGTGTTCCGTTAAAAAAACGTCAGTGATAACAGTCAATGTCTGCAGACGAAACTAAGTTGGACGTGGACAACTAGAGTTCTTAAGTAAAATAAGGCAGGAACTATTGTAGGAAACAGTTTGACAACTCTACAATTTTCTTTTATTCAGTCAGTCATCGCATTGGGGGGGGGGGGCTAGTCCTGACTCTCAATCCATACAATACTTTAAACCAATGTAAGCTTGTCCCAGCAGCTTGTGAATGTGACTAGCCAGGGGCCCTGTGATTTCCACATGATTTGACCCTAGCCCTATTCAGTATCTGTGGTTCAAAACCAAGCATCAAAACATGCTTCCGACCCCTTCAGTTTTAACATCACTCTTTACAGATACTAACGAGGTTGATTTACGTTGATTCCACACAGAATAAGGATGTGGCAATTGTTTGAAAGACGGCTTCGACGTAT